>NC_143396.1:88877254-89185178 GCF_052110815.1 Crocodylus siamensis | reverse complement strand
CTAGAAAAAGTATAAAAGCCCCTGTTTCCAGCCCTTCTGTTCCTTTTGCAGCTCATTCCCTGTCAGCAGCTGTGTGAGAGAAGAACATTGTGACTGAGACCTGCCTGCTGCTTTTTCGTGTTATAAAGTAGTGGTTAGGATTTAGCTTAACTTAGCTTAGTTTAGCTTAGCTATTCAAGTCAATTATTATTAGTATTACAATTCATTTCTTTGAATTATTTTTTTGGGAGCTTGTTTTGGAAACTTTGCAAAAAGTCAGTTGTGTTTTCCCAACCAGTGTTATCTATCACTGTGCAGGGAGGTACAGATTGCTTGCTTGCACGCACGCACGCACACATGCACACACAGACCCAGCATATAGAAAAAAAATCACAGCGGAAGAAGATGACAGATATTTATAGAAGAGCAAGACACAGATGATATATTGAGACACAGGAACACACGCATATAATTTAATTCACAACACAACACTGGATACACAATATTGTGAGAGCCAGAAAAGACACAGGAATAGACACGCAAATAATTTCATTCACAGCATAACAACAGATACACAATATTGTGAGAGCCAGAAAGCAGATACAGGAATTGACACGCAAATAATTTCATTCACAGCACAACACCAGATAGCACAGGAAAGATCAATATGAAGTGTGCTGGAAAGGCAGGTGCCAGGTCTTCTGGTAGGGGAGGGAGAGCAGGTAAGGAGGGAGCTAGAGCTGCAAGTTCCCCCCGACCCAAACACAGATGCATTCTATTCCCAAGCAGCCAGTGCTGCCAGTGGAAGCGAGGCAGTGGGAGCAGTGCCTGCACCTAACTTCCCTGCACCTGCACCACCTCTGCTCAGTTCAGAAGTGGGCACCAGCAGTGGAATCACTGCCTCTTCTACCCCAATTTCAGCTCTCAGTGTGAGCCTCCCACTGCCAGAGGAGGAGCTGGAGCTGGAACCAGGGATGCTGAGTGCGCTTGCTCAAGCAATTCTGGGGACTGAGGGGGAATCATAGTTAGTGCTCCACACTCCTCATGTTTCCCCTAGACCCAGGTCTCCTCTGGAAAGCAGCACCTTGGAGGAGGCTGAGGTTGTAGAGGCAAGTGGCTCAGCTGAGGCAGCTCCTCCTGCTGTTAAGCCTCAGCCTGCTGAGAAGTGGGGAAAAGGCAGGGTCCTCACCCTCAACCCAGAAGCAGGGGAGTAGTGTAGCGTGGGATCATTTTTAGGTGGCAGATGATCCCATGTTTGCCATCTGCCAGCACTTCTGAAGGCACATGGATGGATGTAGTGAAGGGGGATGTAGCAGCACAGGTAAAAATGCAGAGGTGCTTGGGGTGTCAGATGTCCAGCCAGTCGCAGTGTAGTAGAACTCCACTGTGTATATTGAGTCCATGACTTTCTGTACCTACTACCTAGGAGGCTGATGAAGTGCAGTTCATAGGCCCAGCTCTAAAAAGAGGTTTGCATTGTAGTTTGTTCCCTCTCAGGATTAGGCCGGAGAGACTGGAGGCCATGGATTTTTTTTTTTTTGAGAGGAATGTGCCCCCATAGGTAGTTGGGTTTTGTTGTATTTGATAGATTCTGGTGTGCAGTTTCTGGGGGTACTGGAGATAGTTGGCAGGTTTTGTGTTTTGAGCTATAGGAAGTTGGCTTTAGTTCTGGTGATGAGGTTAGGTGCTTGTTTAAATGTACAAACCACTTTTCAGAGCTGGGCCTATGAATTGAACTTCATCAGCCTCCTAGGTAGTCAGTACAGAAACTCATGGACTCAATATACACTGTGGAGTTCTGACACACTGTGAGCGACCGGACATCTGACACCTCAGGCACCTCTGCACTTTTACTTGCGCTGCTACATCCCCCTTTCTCCCTGTGGCAGGTGTGCCTCTTCGGGGTCTGTCCACTAGTGACCCCGCCTATCTATTATGGGCCAACCGCCCGCCTTCTTTCCTGCCACACCTTGTTGTTAATTGCTTAATTAGAAAATGTTAATTAAGTGGGGGGCTGCCCATTTTACTGCCCCGATGTACGGGGGCGCTATCTGTGGCTCCGTTCCTCCCCTTACACTGCAGCCCAAGCCTTGCAGATGGTACTCACATTGGTTAGTTCTGGCCCCCTGTCCTCCCTGGGCTCTCTGTGGCCCTGCTCCTCTGGGTGCCTCACTGGGCATTCGTCAATGCTGCCCCCCCTCTCTGGGGCTTCTTATTGCCCCTTCCTTGTGGCTTCTCACTGTCAATGCTGCCCCCTCTCTGGGGCTTCTCACCGCCCTCTCTGGGGCTTCTCCCATGGCCCCCTTGGCTCTGGGGCTTCTCTTGCTCAGGTGGCTGTAGCTGTGCCTGGCCCTAACTCTCCTCCTCAGGGTCTCAAACCCCGACCTGGCTCAGGTGGCCTTGGCCTTACCTGGCCTCTGACTCTACACCCCTTCTCTGGGGCTAGGGTCCATACACTCCGAAGTGATGGGCCATTGCAGGCTCTGGGGCCAGTGCACCTCCAATGCTCCAGGGCCAGTGCACCTTGCAGGCACCGAGGTCCCCCCCGCTACCGGGGTTCCCCTATGAGGCCTCCTCCAACCCCTAATAGCCTCACCCAAACCACTGGTTGTAAACAATAACAGAAAACTCGAGCCCCTAATCTATAACATAAATCTCTGCCAATCGGCAACAACATCATTCAAGCTCTCACCGATACTACATTTTTCAGCCATTCAGGCCCCTTCCTTTTCCTCACTCAGGCAGAGCTCCTTCCCCTTTGACTGCCATCAGGGAACTGCCTTCCTGGCCTCAGCCTGGGGTTATATGGGAGACTGGCCCTGCCGCTTCCAGTCAGCTGACTCCCACCGGTTACCCTGGCAACCTGCAGCTGGATTCCTTCCACAAGTAGCAGGCACCTCAGTGCCCTGCTACACTCCCCCACCCCAGCCTGTCCCTTACTCCCTGACACCTCCATTTCCATTTTCACTGACTGACTTTCTTTCTGGCACTGCATGCCAGGTCAGCCTCTGGCTTCTTTACTATTCCTTCCATCCAGGACCAACTGCAGGTACGTCCTCAGCCTGACAAAGGGGTTTTCAACCCTAAAGCTTCCAAAGATACATTTGTTAAAATACTCCTTTTTTTCTTCATAATACACATATAGACATAAAAAACACAAGATAAGCCATCACACACCATGAATAACATTATATGTCCAACATAACACATCTTTACTTCTCACTGTCAATTCTTTTATAAACTGACGGGCTCTGTGATAGTTCTGTGTGGCTAAGTTATTGTACCTGTTGTCATGTAAAGCAAAGGACCGGGCGTGAGGCTGTAGGGGAGGAGGAGGCCTCAGTGGGGCACATTGCTGTGTTCTGCAAAGGCCCCAGTGCCAGGAAGGGCACACCTTAACACACACACACAGTGTCACCCACCCACATCATGAGTTTTGCTTGTCAGCAGCTTGTGGGGCAGGGCCCCAAATGACAGACTCCCCCAGCAAGACAGCTGGCAGGCAGGTTTCGTGGCCTGGCAGGGCCCAGCACTCACTCAGGCCTGCTCTAGGACAGACACAGCTGGCAGGCATTGTGGCCTTGGTAAGAGCCACCAGCCCTGCAGTTTTCAGCCCACTGCACCTTAACACACACAAGGTCATTTGTGTCATGAGTTTTGCCTGTCAGCAGCTTGGGGTGCAGTTCTCCCCCCAGTCCCTGCTCCAATCTTCTTGAACCTTGGTAAGCATTGTGGCCTCAGTAAGAGCTACCAGCCCTGCAGTTTTCAGCCTGCTGTGTTGTAACACACAGCTGTGACATGAGTTTCAGCTTTTAAGAATTTGGGGTACAGTTCCCCCCAAACCCCTACACTGATCTTCTTGAAACATGGCAGGCTACATGGTCTTAGCAGAGGCTACCATTCCTGTAAGATTCATCCAAATTGGATAAGAAACAACAAAGTTATAGATCTTTCATTGATTCCCCATTATATCCTACGGTCGGGTCTCCAAGGTGGTTCCGAAGCTTTGGAGCTGCTTCGGCCGCATCAAGGCAGAAACTCGGTCCAGAGCTCTGGATTGGATTGTGGCCATCCGAAGCGGCTAGATCCAGATCGGATTGCTGCCGACTTGCACAGCCCTACAATTCAGGCTAAGGTGGCAGTAGAACATACTAAATGCACTGGTATTTGCTGTTACACATGGCCAGATATTTTGATACTAAGTGGTAAAATATTTTTTTTTTGCAACATGCTAAGATGGTTTTGTCATACTAAAATAACTGAGGCAAAGCAAAGAGTAATTCTCTCTCATGCTTTCCACTAGAGGCCAAGGGAGTCCAGAGAAAAGGGTACTATCCCTTCGCCTGACACTGAACAGCTGTATGACATTGAGTAAGTCACTTCATTTCTTTCCTTTTGGTTTTCCTAATTATAAAATGAACATAATGATAAATGTCTTTATGAAATGTGCTATCAGAGCTAAATGTTATTACTGTTTCTTATTAAGTGGGTTGAGTTTTAGATGTAGATTTATTTATTACCTCTCAGTGGAGTTGGGACTAGCATTTAACTGGAATGTTGAATGTGACTTCTACAGTTACACTGGGTTAGGGACATTTCCATTTCCCCTAAGCTTTCTTCGATAGATGAATGTCAAGTCTAGCCTTGAATATCTCTAGTGAAGGTAATTGCACAACTTCCCTTCATAATTTCTTCAGCCCTTTACAATAACGCTTTTTGTAGTTCTAAAGCTCTTGCTAATATTTTACCCAAATATTCAATGTTGGCATTTAAGAACCTTCCTCAAAGTTTTATTCTTATTGGCCAATGAAAGCAATTGAAGCCTAGCTTCATTACAACACCCTTCATATATTTTGACAGCACTTTGGGGTTCTTCAGTCTTTTTCTAGAACAAAAAATTGCAAGTTGTCTTAAAGTTTTTTTCTGAGTTCCCCCCCTCCAAAAAAAATAATAATTATGATAGTTCATTTCTTCAAACGCTTCCTAATGTGTCACCTTATAATGTAATGTAGGCAATCTCCAACTGAGGCTATATATGTACTGAGTAGAACACAGGTGCTGGCCCCAGCCTCCCCTACCCCATCTGGGTCTGTGCTGCATGCCAGAGCGTATGTACGGGGGCATGCTCAGGGACAATATTTGTTTCTTGGGAAACAAGTGCATGTGTGCTTATGGGGATGCACCCTCAGGCTGCATCCAAACAAGTGCAACAGTGCCACATACCACACATTCAAGTGTTCTTTGCACTGCAAGGTAGCAGCATGGGGGAGGTGGGGGTGACCCTGGGAGATCCTGCTGGTAGTTGTCCCTGGGGAAACAAATGTCCATACTCATGTGGACACAGCCTCTGAGTTCATTTAGCATGAATTATCAAGCTTTAATGTGTGGGAACTGAGATTTTAAGGGCTTTAATATGGTCAAAGTGTAACGTGTAACTTCACTTATTCAGTTTTTAACTCCAGAGGTAAAATCTAGGCTCCATTGCAGTAAATGACAGTTTTGTCACTGATTTCAATGGGGCCAAGATTTTGTTCCTCTTCCAGAACATGGGAAAGGAGACAGAAGTAGCAAGTGTTCACTTCTGAAAATTGGGAGATTTTTCTAGATATTATAGTAAAAGCCATATCTATATCTATATCTATTATATATGGCTTTTACTATAATATCTATAAAATGCCACCCCCCTTTTCTTTTTTGCTCTGTCTCTTAGCTCCTGTTCAAGCGTGGAATAACCTTGTTTCCAGGATCTTCTTCTCTGACTGCTATATTGGGAAGTCTCTGGAGTATTTCAGCAGTACAAGTAGAAACAACTTAATGTAGTTGTGGTACCATGCTTCAGTGGCTTTTGCAATGGAAAACCCAAAGTAGTTTGGCTGATTACATCACTGAGGTCATCTCACCCTCAGCAGAACCTCTCATTCCCCTCTTGTTTCAGAGAAATTCTTTCCCAGAGAGCTGAGTGAATGGGTTTCTATAGGATGAAGGTGAAGAGAAGTAGAGGCTGCTTTCTCCCCTTTAATCTGCACAAGTATATACAGAAGTGGTGTGTGCGTGTTTTACAGCACTGTAATTTAGATCACTTTCTAGAGTACTAGAAAGTTACAGAGCTCTTAAACATGACAGAAGTGTTTGGTGGAGTGGGGGAAACCTCTGAACTTCCCTGCACTTTCCAGGCTAAAAGGGAGAGGGATCTCTGCAGCCTCCTGGGGCTTCTCCACTAATCAGAAATGTGACCAGCATACAGAAGTTATTTAAAGCACTGTAGGTTGCTGGGTGCTGGAAAATACAGTGCTTCAAATTTAACAACTCATTTAACAAGGGTTAATTTATAGCTCTTTACCCATTTTTAAAGTGATGTAAAGCCATGCACTTCTATTAAGTTATGGCAATAAAGCCCTTTAAATGGCAAAAAGGCAAATTCTGTACACACCTAAGGTCTCTTGCAGACAAAAGGCAACATAGCCCTACAAAATTTACCTTTTCTGAGACCATACATATAGAGCATGAACACATCTCATGCTCTATAATTCCCATATCCTTCTCTGTACTATTGAGTACTATGCCTAATGTTTATTCCTAACTGTATATTTTAACAATAAATTATTTGTTCACATATGAACTGAGCTCCACAGCTTAGTTAGACCTTCTAGGTCTTCTCCTGCTCTGGCACTTACAATGTACAAATATCTATATGGTTACTGTTGTCTGTGTTTGATCGGTGGTCAGCAAAATTTTCCAGCATTGGCCTGGAATGACCCAGCTTAGATTCAAAGTGGGCCAGTGCTAGGACTTGGCTGTCACCACAGCCACTTTGGAATGGCCTGGGCAGAGCTGCCTGTTGTGTGGCTACTGTGTGGTGTGGGCAAAGCCAAAAGGTGCCAAAGCCCTGCTCCCCCTGCCTCCCAGCTAAACAGGCCAGATGCAATGGCTCTGTGGGCCATTGGTTGCCAACCCCTGAAGTAGGTTAAGCTATAATAGGTATGCTTGCCTGTTACAATCACACCTATGTTTTATAGTGTAGATTCACAGTCACAGTAGAAACCTTGATCACATAAGCCCATATATGTCTAACTTTGCAGCAGCAGTTTTACCTATACACCAATCCCTATAATTAGCATAATTTTTCAGATGAGCAGACTCACAATCGCACTACATATGGCAAACAAAATAACTTGAAAGTGATCAAATGTTTAATCACTATTGAGTCTGTGGCAGTTAATAGGTTATATTCTATCGTTATTTGTTTAATGACGATCATGTGGCTAAATTCTTCAGCTCATAATATGATTTAACTGTAGAAGGAAACTTCAGCAAAATTTCCAGCACATCATAAATCTGGGAACTAGAATGTGACAATTAGTTGTGTTGACGTTGCATATTTGTTGGAGCAATGTACTGTAATTAAAGAAATAAATTAAAATAAAGTTGAGGGAAGTAATAATGAGTTCAGTTAAAGTAATACAAACCCTTCATGTTGAGAAACTGTACTGAACCAAAAATAATTATATGGTGCTAATTAAGACAATACTGAAAACTGCAATTGCAAACTTAATGCTGACAGATCAATTTCCTCCTTTTCTTTTTACTATGCCCTTGCTGCAATCCAGTAAGCAACTGATTTTTACTCTTAAATGTTTGCCTCAACTTCATGATAAATAATATTTTCTGTAGTCAGTGTAAAAGGAAGGGGATTTAAGGATTAAACTCAGCATGCTATTGTAGTATGTCTATTTCACACTGAATTTAATTGTGCCTGAAGTGTGTGTCATTGGTAGGACAGAAATGTTGCTAATGAGTTGGCCAATACATAGAATTCAGTCAGTAGTTTAATGTAGTAAATCATGTTTTTAGAAGTCTTTTTCCAGCTTTGCTCAGAACAGTAGCTAATTAAAATCTGGCAAGCATAACCATAAGTGAAATGTTGGCATAATACTTCTTGTAAAAGCTATTTAAGGACTGCACTCATAGAAAAAGGTGGTTATGCTTGAGTTATCAAAGAAAACTTGCTCTGTACATGTCTCTGAGTATGGGCATATTTTTTGCAAGGCTTCATTTTCCTTGCAGTATTTGAAAAGGCTAAAGATGACTTTAGTTATGATTCTTACATTTTCAGGTAAAATTCAGGTTTCACTACTAATGGTCTTCTGTCATTATGAAATATTACAGTGTACTAATAGTGGTAGGTAAGCAGACTTTATACCCCATAGGCATTTACTTATGAGAGGAAACATCACCAAAATGGTAACACTTTTGGCACAATTCCTGGAGGGATGGAATGACTTTGACTCTCATTAACTTCAGCTAAATTATCTTGAAAAATTGCTGAGTACCTTGTAGGAGATTCTTAAAACCTCATAAAGCTGACTCGAAATTAAAATACCCTGCTCTCTAATTGCTGTGAGACTCATTGTCTTCATGTGCACAAGGCTACTTTAAATTTTCAAGGTTACTTTAAAAAATATTGTCAGGGGCTATCATCTAATAGCTGACTGTAAGAGCAGTGGCTCATAATAAAAGCAAGCAAAGACACAAATATAGTCCAGAAGTCATTAACATTTGTCAGCATTTTGGTCTAGCATATTTTTGGCATCATTAGAAATGGAGAGTAATTTTTGAGGACTTTATTGTAATGGCACGTGTTGAGTGAAACTAAAAATCACAAACCTATGAAAGACCTAGAGTAGGCTGGATCTTTTCCATCCAAAAGGTTTATTAATATTTTTAAAAAATTGAAAGGAAAAAATATATATGACTATATTTATCAAGAACAAAACAGATATTATATGGTAAGATGGCTGGTTCTTTGATAGTTTATTTACTTGGTACAGGTTCTGATATGATCCTTTTTGAGCATCTCTATAGGATCTACAATGTGTTAAGTTATTTCCAGACACTGAAGAAGATGGCGCCTGGTCTTAGAAGTTCACAAACTATGGAATGCAGTTTTACATGGTAAGAATAAAATATCAGAATCTGTCTCTAAGAGATGAGACAGATCATAAACTAAACGTCATTCTTCACAAATATTAGGGTCTACATCCATGAATAGGGTAGAAAGGATTCCCTTTTGGTGTCAGAATAAGCCCACCATGCACCAAATCCTGCTTGCTCACCACTAGCAAGAAGATAGAGAAGCAAAAGTACAGGAAATGGATGGTGGTAAATCATGTGACTTCCGGCTGAAAGACCATTTAGTCCTAACAAGTACATAATTTTTTTTTCCCAGACTAGTGTGCCTATCTGGTCTCTGCAAACTTCTGCAAGAACATATATAAACATTATTTTTAACCAACAGTAGTACAACTTTTTACACTACAATAGTTTCATTAGACTAAGTCTTTGCTTCATAAAATTTCCGTAAGAATTCAGCACTTAGTAGACCAGCTTTCCATCTTACTGGTCAAACAAAATGTCCATTTTTTACCAGTGCAGTTTCCCTTTTTGTCACTGCCAGTATTCAAGAGGTTCAAATGAACATGGAGCATCTCTGGACTCAACCTCCTATTGTCTCTTCAATTGCAGATAGCTTAATTAGTTTTCCTGTGGATTCTAGGCAGAATATCACATTGAGGAATGAAACCCTTAGGACATATAAGGTGCTCTGTATGGGTGCACATGAGTGGGATTTATGTATTAGTTTATTTTGGAGGATGTGTATGTGAATACAGTGGACTGTACACTTGATCCCATAGGATGGGAACTTAGGAGTTAACTAGATAATTGATACTATATACAAAGACTACGGTGAAAGTTCCTGCTACAACAGCCACTATATTTCCCCCTATCTGAAATACGGATGCTTAAATTTGCCTTCAAACCACAATTCCCGTTAACTTCAGTTTGCAAAAATAAATCTCTGCACTAAACTCTGGGGATCAAAAAGTATCTTCTACTGCTTTCTTTTAAGAACCACGGCCCTATATAATAGTCATGGAGCTATTTCTAGTCCTTATAACAATAGGCATTTCTTTCCAAAATAGTTCTCCTTTTGGTTTTCTAACAATGTGTGTCAATTTTTGTAAAATTCTATAAACAAGCATTTTTTTTTACATTACAAAAAAGAGATAGAAGATCATTGGTGCAACCGCTAATAAAAAAAAATGCCCATCTTATTTCTAAATTCCTAAGGCATGCAAAGCTAATGTGCTGGAAGCATAATATTGAATCAAATGTCAAGGAGGCAAGCTTTTTGCCAAAGTCAGCAGCAGCAGGAAACCTTGCCTCTCAGCAACAAAGCTGAAAAAAGCTTCAGTGCCTGCCAGTTGGCACCAAGTCACATTGGTATTTGGGGAATTTGCATTCTGACTTTATGCAGGTAGATATTGGGAACGTCAGACTTGATTTGAAAGCCGTTTCAAGCTTGATATGCCTCTTCTCTGAATGATCTGTGCCTGCATAACCTACTCAGTAAAGGAAGTGGTATATCTTGTCCTCCTGGTCGAGAACATTGAATATTGGAGAATGAAACATGAGGTAAATTCATGTGCACTCCTGTCCTCCACTTCCCCAGAAAGGAACATTTTTACTGGCTCTGTTTAAAAAAAAAAAGAGTTAAGAAAAAAAAATCCTGACATAAGCAAGGTTGCCTCTGCAACTACATCTGCTTCTGGGGGCTCTTTCCATATTATGTATTGTAACGAAAAATCATTGCTGGCAATGGGAGGCACTGCATTACTTAACTGGACTTTTGAATCTTTAGTTTCTGTGATTCATTAACGTATTGGGAAATGTTGTTTCCTGACTAGCATTTCTGTTTCCTGACTAGCCTTAGAGGAGGAGATACAGTCAATAGTGTAGAAGGAATATATACAGTTATTTTAATATTCTTAGTGAAGAAGTCTCATGCCATGGAAAAGGTCAAACTGTGTACTCTCCTTATTTAGTTTTGATATTTCAGGAAGTTTAGGACTGGGAATATCTCTCATATAGTTCCATTGATTCATATGCAACATATTGCTGATTTTTTTCAGTTGGAGTCTTATATATATATTTCAATATTAGAGATGAAAAACAATCTGTATGCAGTGGTTTAGCTGTCAAACTAATTTTGTGTACTAAGTCTTGTATTTTGGTGGTGGATTTGTTTTTTTTTTGTTTGGGTTTTTTTGAACATTGAACTTACCTGCTTTTTTTCTTATCCATCTGATTTGCATTTTCAGTTTGGCTGGAGCTTTTCAGGGCATTGTCATTAGCCATCTCATCTCCTCATCTTTCTACACTCAAAAGTAACATGATTACCAGCCACATGCTCATGCTGGATATATCATCTTCCACCTCTCCAAACTCTCCCTGACCATTCAGAGGCGCATGGCCAACTTTTGATGATCTTGCTGCCAACTCATAATTTCTTTTAAACTACTGTGCTCAAGTCTGAAAAAATACAAATCTAAGTATCATCTTACTTTTGTAAGTATCATCTTGGCCAGCATCTTGGTCTTAAGATGAAGACTGAGGCACAAAAGCTGCAAGCAGATGGAGGATGTATCTACCTTTTGTTCTTACTGCTTTACAGGGATTATTCTGCATCTCATTGCAGATATACTAGGGACTGGCTGTGTCTCCATGAGACACTGACTGTGCAGTCATTTATATAGTTGTTCTGTATAAACAAGTACTAAATGACTCCACAGTAATTGGAGTTACTGCGCAGTCATGCTGAGGAACAGCTTTTTCATTATGCTGGCAGTAGTTTATTACTAGTGTGCAGTAGCTCTTGACTACTGTGCAGTAGCTTTATGTCACACTTCTTGCCATGTGATGCTACTGTGTAGTAGTCACAGACTACTGCACAGTCAGCATCCCATGTAGATGTGGCCACTGACTCCAGGTAGAAGTCTCTTATATTGGTGGAAATCTCTTTACATCAACTAGTTATGTTCCAAATCCAATACACTGATAATTATGTTCTGTGCCCACTCAATGGAAGATCTTTAGGTAATAGGGGTGTGCGAAACTTTGGTCGCCGATTTGATTTGTAGAAGATTTGACCTGATTTGGAGGCCAAATCAGCGAATCCAAATGAAACTGGGAGAAAGGAAAAACTCTCTGAATTGTTTCGGAGCCTCTGAATCAATTCAGAAAAGATTTGGAAAAAGATTCAGAAATTCAGAAGGCAGTCTTTCAGGGGAACAGAAACTGAAAAGAGGGAGGGAGAGCAAGATGGGGGAAAGACTGACATCTGTAGCTGGCCAGTAACTGTGATCTTTCCCTGAGACCACTTCTAATCACAGTGCTCTGGGGGAGGAACATAGAAACAGCTACCATCCCTGCGATTTTCATCCTGCTGTGCCTTAACATACACACAGTCACATGTCACAAGTTTTGCTTTGAACAGTTTCCCAGAAACCTCTGCACCTATCTCCTTGAAACTTGGCAGGCCTCACCCCTTAGAAGGGGCTACCATCCCTTCTGTTTTCCATCCAAATCTGCCAAAAAATGAAGAAGTTATAGGTATTTCAGTGATTTCCCATTATAGTTTATGGCATAATCACCGAATCTTCCAAAGGTGATTCAGCTGAATCGACTGGGGACAGTGATCCAAATCTCTGAACTGAATCACTGTCCTCTGAATAGGCCGAATTTGAATCGAATACTTCCCTATTTGTACAGGCCTATTAGGTAAATCTTGATTACTTCTTGAAGCATATGACGTGTTAGACTCACTGTGTGCATTTGCATGTTCATTAATGTGCTGTAGTTATAGTGCGTTAAGTTTAGTACTTGGATAACCAAGTACTAAATGAATGTGCAGTAGCTGGTGCTACAGCACAATAGCACCAGTGCATGGCTTTTTAGTGACACTAACTATCGGGTAGCGTAATACTACCGTACAGTAGTGTATTAGCATGGATTTTGCCCTGCATGCTACTGCGCAGTAGAATTAGGGTACTGCACAGTTATCAACTTATGTAGATACGCTCACGGTCAGTTTCACAAAAAAAACCCAAAACCCTTTACCAACTGACTCCAAACCAACCAGCTGCTCCTCCATATATCCCTCAAAATTAGAGGGAGAATGTTGAGCATTTCCCCTATCTGGATAGCCACCTTTCCCAAAACATAAGCACAGACAATGATACAACAACAGATAAAATCTTATAGTGCTGCCTTTGGACATTCCCAAAATCTTGTCTTCAGTGATCATGGTCAGGACCCAAACAAATTTCTCTACCAGGCAGCTGTCATCTCTACCCTGTTGTACAGGTATGAAACTTGGATGATATATCAAAAACACTTAAAAATTCTGGGCTATTACTATCAATGATATCCTCAGAAAATCTTCCATCCTAATTAAAAGGACAGCATTCTGACTCACGCAACCACCACCAGTATTGAAGCCAAGTTTATATGGAACTAGCTTTTTCAGACAGTGCATATCATAAGAATACCAGACAACTGGTTCCCCAAACAGGTCCTATACTCTGAACTGACTGATGGTCACCACTCTAAAAATAAGCCAAAGAAAAGAATCAAGTACACCCTAAAAGCCAACCCAAAGAAATGTGATATTAAAACCAGTACATGGGAGACTCAAGCACTGAATCATCTGCAGTAAAGCTATAATGGATGACAAAGGAGCTATCATTTTGAGCAAACTCCCTTAAGTATTGAGGCAGATAGGTAAGAGAAAAGGAAATAGCTTCAACCCAACATTGTCAGGTTCTACTCCTTCCATGCCATGTTTGTAGTCAAACACACAGCTCAGATCAGGCTACTCCATCATCTACAGACTGATGACTCCCTTGTTTACTGGAAGACTATTATTTTCTTATCAAGGGACTGCCAAGAAACAACTTTTCAGAGTCTACAGAAGGGTGGATTAGCATCGTACTTAGTGCCCATGGCTGTATGTAGGTAAAACAAGGGGCATGTGTACATGACACTTTAAAGAGGTTAAATGCTTTTATACTGTTTTAATGGTGTTGGTTTCTGCGTGATCGGTGTTGTATTGCACAGTAATTTCAGCTGCTGTAGCAAATTCAGCAGCGTAATGTGCCTCAAATGACTTGGGATGCAGCAAGTTGCCCTACAGCCATGGAGTGAAGCACTGGGCTCTGTGCAGCTCAGGGGCTCTGCAGGAACCCTGTGCAGGCAGCTTGGCAGCAGGCCAGGAAGGTAAGCTCCACCCAAGATTCCCTCTAAGGTGCGCGTGTGTGTGACCATGCACAACTAAAAGTGTGGTTGTGCACAGACTTTTCAAGGCTGCGCACAGAAGAGGCTGGGGCAGGAGCCTGGTGTGGGGTCAGAGGCGTGTCCAGCAGTGTCCTGGAGCCAGTGGAGTGTCACTCGGGGCAGGCAGTGGCTCCTTCCCAAGGTGAGGCAGGGCAGGGATGAAGGCTGGCGCGGGCTCCGCAAGCTCTGGGGAAGTGCTCCACTCCCTGGTCCTGATGTGGGGGAGCGGAGCACCTCCCCAGAGCTGGCAGAGCCCGTGCCAGGCCCCAGCTTCAGCCCCTGGCTCCTGGTTCTAGCCCCTGGCCTCCAGCCTCAGGCTCTCAGCTACAGCCCCCGGCCCCAGCTCCCTGCTCCAGCCTCCAGCCCCCAGCCCCCAGCCCCCTTGGATAAGTGTCCCACACCAGACCAAGGCAGCACGCTCACAGACTGAGGTGGTGCACTCATGGACCACTGCTCCTTAGAAGGAATATTGGCTCCACCCAAGATCTTGTTTTTTTCCCCCCCCTTGGAGCTTGCCTGCCTACCTGAGCTGCGTGGGGGCCCAGTGATTCCCTCTGCAGCTGTGGTGCTCCCTGGGACTGCCTGAGCCAGGTGCCTGCGGGCAAATGCCACCTGGCAGGGCCTGTTGCTGCCATGGAGGGAAGCACCAGCCCCACCCCCAGAGCCCAGGGACTGTTCCACCCACTGGCACCTTGCCTTCCCCTCTCCACTGCCAGAGAGGCAGGTAAGTTTGGGTGTGTGCATGACACGGGGTTTTAAAGGGCCCTAAATTGAAGCAGGGTTTTAAAAAACCCACTTGTCGCAGGGCACTAAGGTGTCTGCTCCTTTAAGAGCAGAAACTGCCTAGAGAGAGGGCCCTAAGAACTAGACAGAAACCCCACAGGTGCAGGTTACTATGGCAGCAGGCTAACAAGGGAATTAGTCTGCACCCAGTCAGCTGACTGGAAGAAGGCAGGGCCATGGGCACATATAAACCCCAGGGCTGAGACCAGTAGGAGTTAGTCCCCTGGCAGCAGCCGGGGGAAGGAGCCTATAGGGAAGAACTGCCTAGCGATGCTGTGGCTGCCTGATTGCTGCATATGGGCCTCTAGGAACTCACCAGGTACCCTGGCCTATAAGGCACTTAGTGCTTGGGGGGAAGTTTGAGTTTTTTTAAAGGGACAGAGCACACCCTGTGCTGCTTGTATTATGTTATAGCCCAGGGACTCATATTTTGGTTGCTGTTTATGAACTGGTTGATTGTGCTGAGGCTATTGGGGAAGGAGGATGCCTCATTGGGGGCCCACTACAATGTGGGGACCCCAGAGCCAGGGGGCATGGGAACAAAGGGGGTGAGCAGGCCCCAGAGCTAGGGGTTGCGGTGACAAAGGGGCTGCAGAAAGCCCAGCACCAATATGCATGGTGAGACAGGGTGGCAGAGAGCCTGGGGATAACAGCAGGCTGAGCTATAGCAAGGGCCCAGAAAAGCAATGTTTAAATACCATCTGTGAGGCTTGGGGCATGGTAAAGGGGTGGTTTTGGAGCCATGCGTCTAGCCCATAAGGCTGAGGGTGTCTCATGATGCATCCATTTTGAGCGTGACCCAAAAAGGGGTTCAAGATCCCACAGGGTTCGGTGGGTTCATCAGGACTGTGTCCAAACACGAACTTGAGGGCAGCCTCCCTAATTATTATAATTACCAACAAGACATGGTAGGTGAAGAAAAGGGTGCCCATTGGGCAAGAGACCTATGGTCATGGAGCCATAGGAGCATCATAGCCATCCCTGGGGACCCTATAAAGTGATACCACTGTTTCAATTTAGGGCCCCCAATTAATCTACACATGTCCATTCTGTTTGGCTGTCCAGCATAGGGATTTGCATTCCATTTCAGGATCCTAAAATTATTAGGCATTGAAATATTGTACTTTTTGGATTCAAAAAATGAATTTTTAGGTTCCTGTCATACAATTTTTCCATAAATGTACACTTTTTCCAGAGAAGTTTCCATAATTCTGCTCCTATTAAACCATTTGAATTCTTACAAAATGTGACTATTTATGAAAGTCACATTCTATGCTTCATGTATTTTATCTGTTATGGAAGTGTGACACTAATTTGCATCAACTGATGTTTTATTATAGGGTCATTGCAATAGAATCAATATCTTTGAATTGAACTAAGTTTTTGCAGGTACATCTAAACATTTGGAACCCTAAAACTCAGGAGTTAGTATGTATCACTTTATAAAGCATTCAGATGAATACATGAAGTCATTTTTCATTTAGTATGCTTTCACAATGAATATAGTAAAATAATAGAGATATAGTTGCCTAGAGTTTTTCATAATGTTGCCATGGGTCTTATGATTCCTACTAGTTATTAACATTCCCAGCATGTACAGGAATGATGATGTTAGTAATCTGCAATAAACTCTGTGTATTTGAAAACTAGGTCAGCTTTCTCACATTATGCAAGGCAAGGCTTTTTGTATTTCTAAGTTTTGTATTGAGAAACTAATCAATAGCAAGATGAGCCAATTTATAATTCTTCATTCTCAGCACCAGTATGTTATACTCAACATTTCAGTGTATCCTGGGATTGCTGATCAGTACCAGTAAGTCAAACAGGGAAGAATGCTGGTAGTTCCTAATATAACCAAAGACTGTAACATACTCTATGTTGGGAGTCTTGTGGAAACATTGACTTCTGTCTTGACTAAAAAGGGACAAGCAAAATATGGCCTGCAGGCCAGATCCAACCTGCCAAACAATTCCCTGCCCCAATGGTGCACAGCCCCTACTACTGGCAGCAGCAGCAGGTGGTGGATACTTGGGGTGCCTGTGGCCCATGCAGGTGTTACCACTTGGTGATGCATGGCTCTGGCCAGTGCTACCTGTAGCAGCAAGAAGTGCAGCCTGCCTGGCCTGCCATGCACTACAGCTCCTGGAATTTGCACACCACTGGGGGAAGCCCTGCAAGGTGGAGCCAGCTGCCTGGTCACACTCCGTGCCATGCAGGTATCAGGACTCTGCCAGAAGTGGAGGGGAGCGCTGCCCCCTACTTCCCAGTGGAGTCCTGGGACCTGCACAACAGAGGGTGAGGAAGGCAGCTGGGTCCATCACCAGGGCATTTGCCACTAGTGCACAAGTGCCGGGAGCTGCACGTGCACCATGGGGAGCCCCACATGAAAGAGGTGGGCCAGGCTTGCTGCCATGTGTAGTGCTGGCTGGAGATGTGCACTGCTGGGCAGCAGCTTCTGCACAGGCCATGAGCACCCTAAACAACCACTACCTGCTGCTGCTGCTGCTGCTGGTAGGGGCTATGCACCATGAAGAGGATTGTGGGGGAGAGAAATATAGGCGGGCACACACCCAGCCACACCCTCCTACGCACAATATATAAGAGTATGACTTTATTTTTGAGTTATTATACAATCATCTCTATATACAATACACAAACACAAATCATGACAAAAGTAGTTTTTTGTTATAAAATTAAAGTATGTATAGTAGATGTTTGACTTTTAGTATATGCTTTGTTTTTTTCTGGTTCCAAATGGCAAACCCCTCCCACCAAAAAAGCATACTTCTTGGAGCAAGGGGTGGGACTTCCAGTGGCAAAAGTCAGGGGGTTAGAGGCAGGATTTCCTTCCTGGGTCCATGAGAGTGTCTTTGTGAGGTCCTCTTTGTTGTGTAGATCAAGCAGGATTCCTTCCCTGTTGGTGTCAGATTGCAAGCAGATAGTCAGGGAGGTGTAGAAATCTTTCTTGTTGTTCCTCTATGCACAAATGAAGTTTGTGTCTTACATATAGGTACTTTTTATGATCTTTAACTTTCCCTAAGCCTGCTGAAGGGAGTATGAGCCTGAAAGCTTGCAGAACAATATAATTTTTTTTGTTGCAACTTCTCAGTTGGTCTACAGATGTACAATAAGCAAAGTAAGGAATACAGTTCTCTGCAAAACAGGCTACTTTACCTCTGTGGATCTTCAAATAAAATAATCCTATCTATATATATCTATATATATCTGAAGCTGTGCAACGAGGCCACTGTGGGCACCTGTACAAGTTCTTAAAGCTAGATGATGAGTGTCATACAGGGCCATGACTCTAAATGGCAAGACACTTCACAGACAAGTTGAACAAATGAAAAGTTGAATTCCAGATTGTGTGCCGTCTACAGATCTGGAAGCTATTATACTGCTGGCAGGGACAGTTCTTATGAGTCTACCAGCCGTTCCCAATCTGCTGACTTCCTGAAGTGACTCAAGAAGAGCCAAAACAATAGTGCAATACAATAGTCAGTAGTGTCAGTATGTTTTTTACACACACACACACACACACACACACACATACACACACACACACACACACACACACACACACACACACACACACACACACACACTACATGAGGACCAGAGGGAACCCTATTTCTCCTCTGCCCCTCTGCAGAGAAAGAATCTAGCTATGAAAATGGTGTCATCTGCATGGCATAAGCCTGGTGGCTCAGCACCTCGGGAATTATTAACAGTATGATGGACTTTCTAAACACTCGTTTTGTTACCAAGCACAAGTGGCGCTTACAGAACTCCATGACACTACTGATATCCCAGCCATAGTAGATTATGCTTGTTGATCTAGTAAATGTGGCTTCCATGACCCACTCTCCATCCGTGGTTTTCAGAGTTCTCAACAGTCATAAGCAGAATTTGTAAGAGGACTCAGAGAGGGATATTTGCAAAAGAGCATGAGTCACAAAGTACATGCATATCCCTAATAGTCGGCTAAAAAGTTCAAGCTTATTTTGATGCATGTGTGCAGCTATAGCAATAGCTGTGGTGACTACACCATCTCAAAGATCTGATTACTGTGGAGTTAGGTATCTGCTTTTTCTGGCATGCTGTTTATAATTTGCCCCATTTCCAACAGAAAACAGCTAAAGGAAAGAGACCAAGATTTTAAGTTAAGGATCACACTTCCTTTTTATTTCATAAAAAAGAGAGTTCCTTTTTCTGTGTGTCCAAAATTTCTTGGTCTTTCTAAATGCAACCTTTACCTAGCTAGAAAGTACAACTAGAGAGTACTGCTTTGTGTGGAAGGGTATTAGGTCTTGGCTTGTAACTTAGACTTCTGTCTATTGGACTGAAAACAATGGACATTTCCCACTGGTGAGAATGGATGAACACATTTCCTATGAGTTACCACTTTACTTGAATTTTGTGGATTTGTGGCTGGATCCAGTAAAAGCATTGTGGTACCTACACTTTAGAATCTAGAACCCTGTGTTAGGCAGGAAAACTCTCTTTTTACAGTGCATGGGGAGAGTTGGGTACTACAGAATAGGATCCAAAACAGGAAGCATATTGAGAAGGATGTTGCCTAAAATCACTATGCGGCTGCCTAGAGCTGGCCAGGAAACCCTGAAGGAAAAGGCCAATCTTTAATTTTGCCTTTTAGGTACCTGACTTGGGACTGTAGGGAGTTGCCTCTCTCCATTCAGTATGCAGGCTCTGAATACTCTTCTGAAGTTGGGTGCCTATGCCTGCCTTTCAAAGAAATAAAAGATGATGGTAGTGGTGGGGTACCATCACCATTATAATAATGCATAGACCAGGACTGTCCAACTGGTGTCCCAAGTGCTGCATACAGCCTGCTAGGGGTTAAATTGTGGCCACTGGGCTACGACCTAGTCAGCATTCCTGTCATTGTTCCAGCTGAAGCAGAAACCAGGGTCTCCAACCTCCCTCTTCTTCCTTTAGATTGTTTTCTGCACCAGCTTAGGGGGCAGCACAGTACTGTGTAGCCCTCAGTGCACATAGCATGCAGACCTTGGCCAATCAGAAGTCGAAGGGCCATGGTGTAGGTCATCTGCCCAGGAATTGAGGGATGCAGCTTCAATTCCTTTCTCTCTCAGATGAGATGTCAGCCCTGTATACAACAGTATAGAAAACCACTCAAGATTCTGTGGTCAGAGCGCGATTCTGTAACCTAATTCTTAGGGCACTGTCCTGCATGGGCAGGACATATGTATTCTAGTCCTTGCTGTCAGTATTTATGTGTTTTACATAATACACCTATTGGATAAAACACAAACAATCCTTTGAAAAGGTACTAGAACCTAAGTCTCCCCATCCCATCAGTTGAGTATGTAGACCATTAAGGCTATATTTTAAAAAGAATGGGAGCAACTAGTGGATGTTGTAAAGACTTTGGTCTTGAGAAAAAGTGGTAGGTGCTCTCTAAGACTACTTCTCAGTTAAAGCCTTTCAGAGGAAGAATCCATAATTTTTGCACCTGGATCAATTTAACCCTGAATTTGTAAAGAAGTAGAACTCCACTGGAGATTTTGAATCACACAGGTAATTTCTAGAGTTAAGTGGCAGTTGAGCAGAAGTTTTCTGGATATCGTTTTTGCAATATCTAGTTGGTCTAATAAAAGATATCACCTCTGCCATGAGTTTTGATTTCTTTTGCCTGTAGACCAATACGGTTACAACCTCTATCTCTGACACAGGGAAGATTTTGAATTTTAGCTCTTTTTAAAATGAAAACTTAATAATTTTACAAGAAGGAAGCAAATTCACCACCTTGAAACCTGACACCCTGAGTCCTGCCTATTGTTCCAGCTCAATCTGCATGTTCACAGAGCTCAAAGTATCTCAACACAAGAGAATTTCCTGCTCAGAAGAACATTCATTACACCATCCTCCTGTGAAATATGACATATCTTAACCAGAAGAAAATATAATTCAACATCCTGCTTAATACCAGACAACACTGACATAAATACATTGTTCTAACTTTTATCTGAGCCTAATTTGCATAAAATGAACTATTCCAACCAAGAGATCTTACAACACCTTAAGCTGTCCTGTGAAATATGTATTTTCATTTCCACATAGGAGAAATTTTACAATCTTTGCATTCTCCTATGCCTGAGGAAGGGTGTGTGCGCCCAAAAGCTTGCAAATAAAGTTTTGGGTATTTTTTTTTTTGCAAATCTCTAGTTGGTCTAATAAAAGATGCCGCCTCTGTCATGAGTTCTGATTTCTGGATATAGTTAGGCCATTTTAGGTGCCTAAGTCTCTTACTGTACCTGGCCTTTGAAACTTACATATACTAAATCCATCAAAGAGATAATTATCCGAATTTGGCAGGACATTAAGTAATGATCCAAAGAAATGGAAGAAAAAGGTTTCATTGAGACTAGTTCTTGATGGATGGAGCTGCTAGATGAGGTCATGGAGACTCATCATTGTTGAAGCTCAAGAACTGGTCAGATAAGACTAATATAGATAAATGAGACAGTGATATAGAAATGTTAAATTCAGTATAAAGTGCTAGGCCAGGCTGGACAAATAGGTATTTTCTGTCCCTGCTATCCTCTGTAATAGTATACTTTATCTTTGAATTTTCATGTTTGCAGTTTCAGTATGTTGTCTTTGTTTTATATTATAACTTGTGAAGGCAGAAAACCTTCTTTGCAGCCTTCTATCATAATTGTGGCTCACTCTTCAATGTGGCCTCCAAATACTTTCCATTGCTTTGCATTTCCTTTCAACCTTTTCCTTTGTGCATACCCTTGCATCGTTCTATTCTCCAGACGGTATGTAATTTTCTTTGGTACGTGGCTAAAATATTCTAACTTTATTTTCTCTTGATCATCCACAGCAGTTTTTGTACTCACTGGGCTTTATTTTTCCATGACACTTTCTCATTTTAGACAGTTACATTATACTTCAAAAGCTTCAATCACTTCCTCATCTATCACCATGAGGATTCAGATTACCAGCCTGAATTGTATTCTCACATAGTCCTTCTTTAGATGCTCTTTATTCACTTGAATAAAAAACAGACCTTTGCCCGTATTTTCCAAATGCTGTTTTACTTTTCCATAATTAACATTAGTTAGCAATACTTAATCCACATATTTTATCAGAGGGAGGTTCTGGTCTCAAAAGCCATTGATTTTGCTTTCTTTACTTCAAACTACATCAGAAATTCATGCACTGTTATAGGCAGCAGTCCTTGTCATCCAGTGCCATGAATGGATATACAGAGAGCCGGGGTACTAAATAGAAAGGAAATAGAATACAATAGGTGCGTCTACACATGCAAATAATCTGGGAGCACTTTACTCTAAAACAAAGTATTCTAGAGTAAACTCTCCTCTGCACACATCTACATGTGCAGGGACTTGGGAGCAGATATTATTCTTTCCCAGCCCAGGCTGTATGGTCATGGGACCAGTGCTGGCAGATCCTTATCTCCCAGCACCAGCCCCATGACCACAGAGCTGGTGCTGGGAGATAAGGATCATGGAGCAGAGGCTGGGAGCTCTCTGTTTCCAGGGCAGGGGGATGTTATCCCCAGAGTGGCAGCAGGCAGCTCCAGGGGTCAGAGAGCAATCTTCCACTCCCCTGCTGTCCAGCTGACTGTGAGCACATTTATGCAGGAAATAGTCTTGAGTAAATTTGCTACTTGCATTTGCAGGTAGCAAATTTACTCGCAATTAGAGCAAATTACTGCACAGTAAGTGTGTGCATATGTAGACAGTGATGCTTTCTGCACAGTAATTAGCTCTAATCTTGAGGAAAGCATCCTGTGTAGATGTGCCCCATAGAAAGTACTGCTGCTCTCTGCATGTCCATTCATAGAATCTGATGAAGTAGGCTGTTGCCTACAAAAGTGTATGTATTTATTTCTGAATGCATTAGTCTTGCCACCGTGCCCTGCTTTCTGTTTGACTTCAGGCTAACATGGCTAACTACCTTTCTCTTTGAACTATATGTTGAAGTCAGCACTGACAGACACAACATAGACATCACACGTATCCCTTTTTTTTTTTTTTTTTTTTGCTTTTTACAATATGAATTTTACCACTGGGCTACAAAGAAGCACTGACATATATATTTTTTCTGCCAGCAAGGAAGTGGTGGGAGTGCTTTTGAGGGTGAACCATATACATCCTATGAGTATACCCAGATGTACATTGTATGTTAAATATTCTTGTTGTGTGTCTGTGTAAATACTATTTTAGGACTTGTTTAATGATTATATGTATTCAGCTTAAGACAAATCTCTCCATCCAAAATCCTGCTTGATATTTAGGAGGTTCAGATTCTGAATCTGAATACAGGCCAGCATGTTCCATTTGAATTTTGTCTTAAAAAATGGGTTGAGCCAAACTGTAGTGTCAAATTAACTGCAGAGAATGAGAGTTTTGACAGTCAGATAAGGATCTGAAATTTTGCTGCTCAGGCCCATCTCTGTATATTTGTTCCTCTGAAAATTTTCAATGGTTAAAAAATATACAATAACATGTTTTTAATCAATAAAATATTTTCGATCAATCTATTTCACCCTCACCCCTCAAAGCTCCTGCAGACAATTTTTTGTGGTTTCTTATTTCTGTCTTGTTCTATGAAACTTCTAATATTTTAGGGCAAATATTGTCTTCTGCTATTATTTTTACCTAGCTTAATAATTTTCTTATTCATCAATTTACTTTAATGGGGTATCACCCCATCACATTTGCATTCAGATGGAGAGGTGTTTCTCCCCATGATGCTTAGAACAGCTTTGGACACTTCAGATCTGTGTCTTTTATTTTCTTTTTTTTTTTTTTTTTTAATGTGGTAGAATAGGAAATTATTTCTGTAGTTCTTTAGGAGTTTTCCTATAGATTACACAGTTACCAGGCTTTTACTGTAGCTTAACTACTATACACTAAGCAATGACTCATGATACAGACACAGGTAAAGGTACAGCAAATTTTAAACAGAATTTTCTCTCTATAAGATATGACTGGAGCAATTGCTGAGTTAATGAGTGTTATGTATTATTAGCACAGGCTAAAAAGGCACAACTTGATTTAGGATCTTCTGAGCAGCAACCCCATCAGTCCATGGCTGCACGTAAGAACCCTGACATTCCTGACTAGCAGATAGCTGACGAAAAATCGAACTTGGCAATCATGTATTAACGAGCCATTTTCTTTCACTTTACCTGAGACATTTTGGATTGTTTTGGCTTCTCCTACTAATTTCTCTGGGGGGAAAAAAGAATACCCTTTAAGCTAGATAGGACACAAAATATGATGGAATTGCTAAATACATCGTGCCATGACAGATGTGTTTTATTTGTGGTTTTTTTCCCCAGCATTTCTGTCTGTATTACCAAGCAGTAAATATACCAAGCTTTACAATCAATCATTTTGCTGGTAGAGCTGATACCAACCACTCTTTTCTACTTCCTAAGGAGATATCCCTTGCTTTAGATATGAGCATACCACAGAGAGCTTATGGGCTAATGAGCTTGGCTATATTTTGCTATAATTTTGGATCCTTACATTCTGTGACATCTTTAAATTTCCCTTTTTGGTAAGCTATTGTGGCTTTTGGTGAAAAACACTGATTGATGTTCTGTTGGAGGAATGTAGGAGATGGCGCATAGTTTTAATAGCATAATATTTAAATCACGAGTGATCTTTAGTTTTATACTATTTATTCTTTACGTATTTTGTGCAAATACATGAAGCTGTTCCTGATGCTTTCCTAATATTGATATTATCTGTAGAGGGCTCATGTTGCTTAGTGTAATCTACAGTTATGTGTTTCTCAGTATGATATGGTATACTTGCTTTCCAGTGTTTTGTTGACTGAAATCTACAGTGAATACCTGGGTCCTTCACAGACATTCCTGTATGTTCTGGGATGCAGGATAAACAGTTGAAGATTATTCACAGGGCCCTTTTGATATATACAGAAAGCCTGGTTTAAAAAGCAAGTCAGAAACACTGATACAAGTGAAAAATCAGATATTTATAAATGTATGTTCTTAATTTGAAATGAATTTTTTTTTTTTTTTTGAATGGATACTGAAAACAGAACAGCACTGGCCAGTCAGAATCAACCAAGCTGGTGACGGGTAATAGAACAAGAATGCTCCTTAGCATTTTCCATTTCTCTTTAATCATTTAGAAATGATTTAAGAACTAATCAAGCCCCAGTCCTCCAATCCAATGTATACAAGTGCCTGCTGCTCTGTAGAGCACTGTTGACACATCCCAAATTGCACAGTCAAGTCCCAGATATAGAATGAGGGTAATGTTCTTATCAGACTTCTTTAATGAATGCCATCCATTCTCCCAACCATTGCTCCCAGGCTTGACAAACATACAGATAACTTTCATTCAACAACTTTAACACACAAGCAGATCAACATTTTATTGCTTTTTACTGCCTCTTTTTGATAAGTTGAGAGCTTTTATTTTTTTTTCCCTTTTTTACAGGGTAGTTATTGGCAGGAGGGAAGGGAGGGAATCACTGTATTATGTTTAGATGTTGTGATCTGCAGAGCTGCAAGTGCATTTATTATCTTTCAGCAAATTTGTGAGAGATTATTCATACAGGTACTACTACTATTCTAATACACATTTGTTTTTACAATGTATAGAGTAAAATAACTTATTCTCAAATAAAAAATGGAAAGTTTCTTTGGTTTTGGTGGGATGTAACTGAAATTTCCTGAGAAACTGTTTGTATGCTGTTTTGAATTAGAAATTGAATCTAGATCTAAATTCAGCTAGAGATTCAACTAGACCTAAGAAGCTGTCACAAAGTCTCCATACTGCTGGATGCAGAATACTGTATGACACAGTTCATTGCACTGAGACCACAACTGCTGAGAAAAAACTTAAACGAATTTTGGGAAAATAGAATTGTAACATTCAGGCTGCCTGCTCTGAACCTCAACCCCTCCTAAAGTGGGAAACACAAAATCTAAACAAAGAAACTACAGCTATAATCTCAGGGACCCCACTGTCCCCTCTTCCAGGTCCCCCCTTGGCCTGGCAGCTAACAACCTGCCCACACACTATGGGTCTACGTCAGGCTCTGTCGGTGGTTGGTGCATCCTGTAGGCTCCGCCACCGTTCCTCTCTCTTGTTGCCCTGCCTTGGGCTTCTTTGGGCCACTGGTGATCCTCCAATGGGCATCTGTCCTCCTGTCCCCTGCCATAACAATGCCACGTCACTGAGGGCCGTACTTCACAGCCTCCCCCTCTGCCCTTGCTTCCCGTCTCCTGCCTGGTGTGCTTTTTCGGCTTCCCCAGTGCCCTCAATGGTCTCACCTGGTTTGATGCTGTAGATTGCATTGTTCCCTCCAGCCCCTCTGCTGTAGCGACTGATGTTAGGGTCTCTCTGTGCCCCTTTATATTCTTCCCTGGGTTCTTGGTCCTGAGGAGCCACCTCCAGCTCTTTGCTCTTCCCGCGGCAGCCAGCAGTCTCTGGCTCGCCATGTACTCTGCCGCATTCTTCCCTGCCAGGGGAAACAGCTTCCAGCTCCCTTCGCCCCCACAGGAGCTGCAGGGCGACACCACCTCCTGCTGGTGCTTCTGCCTGCATTGATTTTTTTTTTTTTTTTCCCCCCCTCTTCCTTGCTGGAGGCTCCTTTTATTTCTGCCAGCCGGCTCCTGCAGCTGACGTTACCCGCCAGCCGCAACTTTATAAAGACACGGCTAACGATCCACGTGGGTTCCGCCTCCAGCATGGATCCTGCTATAGATAAGCAGTTTTCATTTTCTTTTCTTTTACTTTTGCTTTCTTCCAAGGATTCCTGACCCTGGGGCTCTCCTCTTGCTCTTTGGGGTCTTCCCCTCTGTTCCTCCCCATGACAAACAGGATAGGAAGGAAGCACATGTTAAGTGACCAGCAGGAAGGATGGAACAGAATGGTCATTGCTGTCCCATGCCCCCAGATCCCTTACTCCCAGTGTAAGTGAGAACCAGATCCTGACTGAGGGACCTTTCCCGGTATTTCCTCTGACAGCGTGAATCTGGGGTGCCTGACTTCGCTAAATCAACTTGACGTGTACCTGACATTGAAAAAATGTGTGTTCTGGGGAAGGAGGGAGGCCAATGTGTCACTGACATAGTACCTGGGGAGAAAAGGACTTGTCTAGAACAGTGGTGCTCACAGTTTTGGCTCCGTGAACCAAATGAATGACACAAGGCTGCCCCATGGCCTAGATTGAGCCCTGCACTGCCCCTGCCTGGCTGGGATTGGGCTCTGTGATCCCATGCTGCCCCCAGCATAGTCGTCATGTACCAGAATCACGTCTCGTACTGTCCTGTGCACCTGATCTAGTGCACAGGGCCATGGCTCGTGGGGCTCCCCACAACATCTGTGGGGAGCCCTGCTCCCAGATTGCACAGCATTGTGGTCTGGATCTGTTCTGTGGGCCAGGGGGTTGAACACCTCTACTGTAGAACATGGGAGGCTTTTCTGGGGAAGGCAGGCTGTGTATGGAAAAGGTATGTAAACATCAGCTTTGTTTGAACTTTTGCCTGAGCTTAGATGGAAGTTTACATAATGCAGACTCAAACAATCTGTGATTGCAAGTGGGGTGAACATTCTGTGTGCGTGTTTCACAGATGCCCTGTCACTTAGCTGCCCACTACCTCCTTTCGCAAGAGATTTTGAGATAGTAAGTACCATCAGGGCTTTTGTGAAGTTTTTAGTGTCTGCAACCTGCTTTGAGGATACAGTTATATCCTTATTAAGCATTCTGACACACACACACACACCCCCGTACAGGGTGTGTGTGTATAAATAAATATGTGGGGGGTGTGTGTGTACATATAAAAACTTTAGATTTATAGGATCTATTTTATTTATCTAAATTATAATTGTTTGACAGGGGGTGAAAATACTTCGGGTTTTTGTTTGTTTGCTTCTGTTTTTAAAATCCTGGGGTCATAATTAAGCCACAAATTGTTTTAGCCAAGGTCTCGCTTTTACTTCAGATTTACAAAGCTCAAATCAGTTTTGATAATAGGTTCCATTTTTCCTCTGCTAAAGTCTAATTATTGGAAAGAGATGAAAAATCCATTTTTATGCATGGCTATGAACTTGACAGTGCCTCTTTAAGTTCTGAAGACGTACAGAGTAGTTTGGAATGTAAGATACAGTCGGGTACCAAAAATGTGATGTGAGGTTGCTAGGCAACCCCCCTATTGTTTTAAACAAACCACCTAGAGCTGGCAGCAGCTGTCAGAGCTCCTGGCTTCTACCAATAACACAGAGCTGAAAAGATCTTAGAATAAAGGTCATCCAAAATAAGCTGCAATAAATAAAGGGGTCTTGGTGCTAGTAAACAGGAATGCTTGTTTGTTAAAATATCAATTAAAATAAAGCTGCTGACTTGGACTGTGTATCTAATCAAATATTTTAACTTTTTTTAATTAAAAATTTTAAATACTTAATGAGGTAAAAGCCTACTTGTTCATTCCTTTTCTAAATCTCATTTTTCTTGCTGTGAATAACAACAGGTCTGCCTGAGTGAATAATGTCAGCACTATCTTTCTGCAATAGTAAATGAAAACGTTTGTAGTTTATCCAAAAATAGGTCATATTTCACTGGATTGTGTGTCTGTGTTTGCTCTGCAGCCATTGCCCTGCTATTGATTGTGTTGAATTTAGAGAGGCACTCCCCTTTTCCAGGGTCAGATTTAATAAAAGCAGATCAGGCTTTAACACTGAAAACTATAAGGAGGTAGAACTATTTTACATTATGCTTTCACCATCTCTAAAAACCTGTTTTAAGCTTTCAAAAAAGTTTACATTCCATATTGAGGAGAATTTGAGACTTCTAATTTTTTTTTTTTTAATGAAAAATAAGTCAACCGCCATAGCCTGTTGGCCAAAGGACTCAACTGGGACAGGGAAGACTTTAGTTTCAAGTTTCTGCTTGGCTGTTTCCTGGCTTGCTTGGTGATACCTTAATCACTAGGTTACTGATTGCAGGAGATAGATTATTATCTTCTGTTGGAACTGTTCCATTGGGTAATAATAATTAAATATCCGTTGGTTGCACTGTTTAGTTCAGTACTTAAAAATGCATCTGGAACTAGGGGCCTGTAGAATAGTTTGTAGCCTGATGTTTAGGGCACTGACCTGGCAGGTGGAAGAATAGCAAGCAGGAGTGAGTGAGCATGTGTACACATGCACAGTTACTGTGCAGTATCCTTAAAATGTGCAGTATTGGCATGCATCTACACATGCGCACCCATAATGCACTGTATGGCGATTTATGCCCAATTAGGTAGTGTGCAGTAATGTACATGTAGATGCCTTAGTGCAGCGTAACACTGTGTGTGTGGACTAACTTGGGACTAACTTTAGTCCCAAGTCAGTTCACACACAAAGTTAATGAGCTTTAATGCCTGCATGTATAGACACTGGCCTATTTCTACTTACTGCGTGCTTGGTAAATTTAATGTGAAATAAATGCATGTGTAGATGCACCCAGTGAGTACGCTAGATACCACACTATTTGGCATTCTGGGGTTAGGCGTTCCCTCTTTCTGTGTGCTCTTAATGAGAACTTCCATCTGGACTTGAAAATCCTTTCGCAATGAAAAGATGTAGACAAAATTGCTACATTCCCATGAAAGGTTTTTTGGTTTTGATGAATCAGTATTTCCTTCTGATAATCCATTTTATTGAAAAATTAATTGATCAAATTGTTCTGCTCTACTGTAAATTACCACTTTTGCTGCATCCCACAAACTTTTAAAAGTCTCTGTTTACATGCATACCATAATTTTCTTTGCCCTGATTGTTTGTTAATCATAGATTTTTAAGCAGTTGGTAAATATAAAAAATGATTGTTTGACTTTGGCTTTTTAGTAGTAACAATGCTGAAGTCTGCAAGCTTGGATTATGAAAAGATAGTGAAAGAGATTGTTCAGATATCTGCATCTGTGCACACAATCTCAGTGAGAAAACAAGTAATTTGTGTGGGAGTTTTCCTCTGTGGGATCAAACAGAACTCCAAGGCAATCTGCAGTCTCTTAAAGAACATAAGGGTATGCTGAAACATCTGCTTTGAGAAGCCACTTGAAAAGTAACCATGTACAACAAGAGAGGAACATCTGTGCAGACAGCTAATATCATAGCCAGTGAGAGGAAAATAGAAAGAAGCAACAAGCAGATCACGTAAGGCATTCTACTGAATAGTGTATGTCATTGGTCCTTTCCTAATCACATCCACATATATGGGAAAAGCAATATGTTGGGTTCCTGGCTTAGAAATGGTATTTAAAGCTCTGTTTTTGGAGAATTGGCTTGTAGGTATAAATATATGCATTATAGGTAGTCAAGATGAGCAGCAGGGGTTAAATGAGCCTGGGAGATGCACACACAGCTTCTCATGGCCCTGAAAACAGATGGGCTGTTTAACACAAAAAGGCCAATGGATGGACGTATCCTGAGATTTGAGGGGAGCATGCCAAAACACAAGTTCATAGCCTGTAAAGCAGACAGGCTGTGTAACACAACAAGGACACAAAGCCTGGGAACCAAAGAAGTACATAGCATACTGTCCCATAACATGAGATAAGTGACACCAGCTACAAGGCCCCAGAGCAGCCAGCGGGGAGGGCATGAGTCCTGGTTTTGGGGGAACAAAACAAATTAGGAAAAGGCCTGGAAGGCTATGTGGACTTGTGACCACAGAGAGACAAGCAACCTGAGAGAGCCACAGATGAAGAGTCATCTAGGAGGAGGAGATTAACAAAGGGTCTCTCTTGTCCCTCCCATCCCTCCTTGTCATCCTCCTTCTCTGCTTTGTGAGTAGTTCCCATCCCCATCCCCATCCCTATCCCCTGAGAAGGGTCCCCGAGGCCACCATGAACATAGGGTACACACCAGCAGCCTATCTCATGCATCCCACTGGAGGGGGGTTGTGGGCCTCAGCATCCCACCTCCAGACTGCTGACACCTAAGAGAGAGACTCAGAGTGGAACCTGTATCCTGACCAGATGTACCTTGACTCTGATGACAGCCCTAGGATTGGTAGATATAGAATTGCTTGATTGTTTGTATTTTTTTTTTGTTCTTATTCTGTATCAATAAATTTGCCTATTATCAACTGCAGGTGTGTTGGTCTGTCTGAGGCTTGTGCCCACCTGGAACAAACTGTAGGTGTTGGGTCCAAATCCAGTGTCAACAGGGTGTCTGCCAACATTCTTCGCACTGGGCATATTATTTTTATGGAAAAATACCCTTTTATAGAATATCATATCTATGATATAACATAATACAATTTATAACATTATACTAAAAAATAGAGAATTCTAATGCTAAGTATTCTTATGTGCATTGCTGTATAAACAAAGTCCCTTGTCTGGAGCTCTGTTCCTGCAGTCAGATCTGGGATCTGTGCTGAACTCCCTTTGCTGAGACTCGCAGCAAATGCCAGGGGATTTTCTTGTAGATGTGATTGCAAGGTCTGGTTAGATTCTAATGAGGGAAAAAGTTCATTTGTAGTATGTAATCTTATTCAGTGCACTACATAGAAAGACACTAATTCTGCTTTACTTTATCTTCCAAAGCATCAACAAATGTTTTTTGGACTAGCTCTGTAGTCCTATTTTTCCCCTTCTAAGCATTCCTCCATCACTATGATGACTCTATAATAATCTTCTTTTAGTCTGTTTGTTGTTCATTCATCTTTCAAAATATGAAGAAATTAACTTCCTTAAGTAGAAATATAAAAACATTATGTCAAATTCCACCAGAAAAGTTCATAGTAATGGGCAAAATGGAGGCAGCTAAAAGTTGGGGAGAAATGCACAGCTCCCTTGTATAAAATAAAGAGTATTATTTTAGATGCTCTTGGCAGAACTGAAATATAAAACCCAGATTCTGTGGCTTGCTGTGTTTTGTTCTCAGTTTCATTCCATGGTACAAATGGGAAAGGATCCAACCTAAATCCTGTCCATTTTTTCATCCTTTCCTCTGCATGCCCTTATGGAGAAACCTGTGGCCAGTTTGAAAATACTGATAGTGTTCTTGTTTCAAACCTACATGAACAGCAACCTCAATGTTTCCTATAGCTTGTCTATTCAGTTTATTCCAATTCTAAAATACTAATTTCAGGGTGGGGGGAAAAGAATTACTGAATTTCACTGACATTTGACAGGAAAATTAGTAAGGTTTCTTTAAGATAAAGCCAGCTCTCCAGCACTCCTTTCTCCCTCATACTGGTCTCCCAGGAGGTCCTGCCCATCCAATCCTTGAGTGAGTCAGGATCTGCTTTTCTGAAGTCCAGGGTCTTACTCTGCTGCTCTCCATCTTTCCTTTCCTCAGGATCCTGAACTCAGTCATCTCGGGGTCACTGCTGCTCAAGTTGCCATCCACGTCTACATTCCTCACCAATTATTCACTATTTGTGAGCAGCGGGTCAAGAAGAGCATAGCCCTTAGTTGTCCTTCTCAACACTTGCACCAGGAAGTTGTCTCCAGTACTTTCCAAAAACTTCCTGGATTGCCTGCACACTGCTGTATTGTCCTCCCAGCAGATGTCAGGGTGATTTGAAGTCCCCCATAAGAACCAGGGCCTGTGATCAGGAAATTTCTGCTAGGTGACTGAAGAAAACCTTATCCACCACATCTTCCTGGTCTGGCATTGTATAGCAGACCTCCAACATGACACCACCCTGAGACTTTCAACAGGCCTATCTCCAGTTTCATACTGGAGCTCTGAGCAATCATACATCTCTTTTAAAGAAAGCACAACTACTTATCCTCTTCTCCCTTGCTGGTCATTCCTGAACAGTTTATGCCTATCAATAATGGTGCTCCAGTCATGCGAGTTATCATAGAATCATAGAAAATTAGGGTTCAAAGGGACCTCTGGAGGTCACCTAGTCCAGTCCCCTGCTCAACGCAGGACCATCCCCAACTAAATCATCTCAGCCAAAGCTTTGTCTAGCCACCTCCTATGGGTAACCTGTCCCAGTATTTTACTACCCTTCTAGTAAGAAAATTATTTCTAAAAACTAAACTAAACTTCCTTGCTGCAGCTTGAGACCATTGCTTTCTGTCTGTCATCTGTCACCACTAAGAACAGTTTAGCTCCATCCTCTTTCAAACCTCCCTTCAGGCACTTAAAGGCTGCTATTAAATCTCCTCAGTCTTCTCTTCTCCAAACTAAATAAGTGCAGCTCACTCAGCCTCTCGTAATAAGTCATATGCCCTAGCCCCCTTCACCATTTTTGTTGCCCTCCAGTAGACTTTCAAATTTGTCTACATCCTTTCTGTAGCAGGGTGCCCAAAACTGAACACAATACTCCAGATTCGGCCTCACCAGTGCTGAATAGAAGGGAATAATCACTTCCCTTGACCTGCTGGTGTTACACCTACCAATACAGCCCGGTATACTGTTAGCCTTCTTTGAAAGAAGCATACACTGTTGGTTTATATTCAGCTTACTGTTCACTGTAACCCCCAGGTCCTTTTCTGCAGTGCTGCTGCCCAGCCAGCTATCCTCCAGCTTGTACTGGTGCATGGGATTGTTCTGTTCTAAGTGCAAGACTTTATACTTGTCCCCATCAAACCTCATGAGATTCCTTTTAGCCCAATCCTCCAATTTGTCTAGGTCACTCTGAATCCTAGTCCTACCCTCCAGCATATCTACTACTTCCCTCAGCTTTGTGTCATCTGCAAACCTGCTGAGGGTGTACTCTATGCCATCATCCAAGTCATTGATAAAAACATTGAAGAAAACCGGCCTCAGGATCAACCGCTGGGGCACTCCACTTGATACCGGCTGCTAACTAGACATTGAACCATTGATTACTACCCTCTGAAAGCAATGCTCCACCCAGTTTTCTGCCCACTTTACAGTCCATTTATCTAGCCTATACTTCCTTAGCTTGCCTAAGAGAATGTTATGAGAGACCGTATCAAAATCCTTGCTAAAATCATGGTATACCACATCCATTGATCTTTCCACTATATTTTATGGAGAAATACCTTTTTATAGAAGATCATATGTATGATATAATGTAATACTATTAATAGCATTATTCTAAAATATAGAAAATTCTACTAAGTATTCTTATGTGCACTGCTGTATATACAAAGTCCCTTATCTGTAGTTCTGTTCCAGCAGTCAGATCTGGGACCTGTGCTGAACTCCATTTGTTGAGACTCTCAGAAAATACCAAAGGCTTTTATTGTAGATGTGCTTGTAAGGTCTTATTAGACTCTGATGAGAGAGAAAGTTCATTTGTGGTATTTAATCTTATTCAGTGCACTATATAGAAAGAGACAGTAATTCTGTTTTACCTTGTTTTCCAAAGAATCAGCAAATGTTTTTGGACTAGTTCTATAGTCCTATCTTTCCTCTTCCACAGCAGCAGTCATTTCTCATAGAAGGCAATAAGGTTGTTCAGGCATGACTTGCCCTTGTTGACTGTTAGTAATCTTCTCCTCAAAGTGCTTAGAAATGGATTCCTTGAGGATCCGTTCCATGATTTTTCTAGGGACTGAGGTGAGGCTGACCAGTCTGTAGTTTTCTGGATCCTCTTTTTTTTCTCTTTCTTAAATAAAGCCACTGTTTGCCCTTTTCCAAGCGTCCAGGACGTCTCCTGATAGCCATGAGTTTTCACAGATTATGGCCAGTGGCTCTGCAATCTTATCAGCCACGTCCCTATCTCACCAAGTCTCTGTTATTCCAATCACACCATAGTTACAGGACTGTGCGAGGACTTCCAATTCTTCCTGCTTGTCTCTCAGGCTCCATGCATTCATCTCCAAACGTGAGATAACTAGCACTGGCCTGCTTTCTCAGGAAGAATGAGAATGCCTCCCCTGTTGGCCCTTTCTGCTTAGACTTCTTCCATGTCACTCACTTTCATACATACCTCAAGGCTTTGGTCTTGGTCCCCCAGCAAACCTAATTTAAAGTCCTCCTCACTAGGTTAGTGAGCTTGTCTGTGGAGATACTCTTCCCTCTCTTTGTCAGTTGGATCCCATTGCTTTCTAGCAATCCTTGGAATAACATCCCATGTTTGAAGAAGCCAAAGCCCAGCTAGCAACACCATCTGTGCAGTCATGCATTCATCTGCAAGATGCATCCGCTCCTGCCTGGGCTCTTCCCCTTGATTGGAAGGGTCAAGGAGAACTCCATCTGAGCCCTTGTCTCCTTCATCCTTGCTCCCAGAGCCCTGTAGTCACTTTTTGATCTGTTCAGGGTCTCCCCTGGCAGTATCACTGGTGCCCACATGGATGAGCAGCATGGCATAGTAGTCAGATGGCTGCATGAGTCTTGGTAATCCCTCTGTGACATCTTGGATCTGGGCTCCAGGCAAGCAGTCAACCTCCTGAGCCAGCAGATCAGGTCAGGAGGTGGATGCCTCTGTCCCCCAGAGAAGAGAGTCTCCAACCACCAGCACCCATTGCTTCTTCCTGGTGTCAGTAGTCTCAATCGAATAAAGTGAGCATTTTTTTTACTAAACAACAAAGGAGAACATCTACATAGGTTCACACACAGCTTTCAATACAATAGAACCCTACATTTTCATTCAGTTACACAGGGATAATATATTCATCAAAATCCCAGTGATATTAATGGTAACTGTGTGAGAAAATTATATCTTATGAAAATGCAGAATATCTTATATACAAAAGATTCGTATAATAAGTTTTATTGCATGAAGCAAAACAAACCATCTGTAGTATCACATTTTATAATGTAGAATCATCAAACAAATATTAAGATAGTTCATTCTGGGACTTGCTATTGGCATTTTAATAGTAAGAAAAATCTTAGGGAATTTATTATTATATAAAATGTTTTGACATGCTGGTAAGTAGTAAATGTTGTAAATTGATAAATCCTATTCATATTCCTATGAGAGGAAATGGACAAGGAGAAAACTGGAATGCATCTTATCTCATCATATTTTAAGCCAGCTGCTGTCATAGTGGCTGCCCTGTAAACATTAATAATATCCAGAGCCAGCAGGATGTGATATGAACAGCAGTATATTATCAGATACCTGGCTCAGTTTTCTTCCACTCCTCAAAACTTTATCCCTCAAGAAATTCCCTCAGCATGGTAGCTAATGGTACAAAAAGAGGAATGTAAGAGTCATGGGTTGAACTGTACTGCTTCACAGAAATAAGTACATGAAGGATGCCAGGGGCCAGGACACTTTGAAAGACAGTTAATCGATTTTTTTTTTTTTTTTTTTTTTTTTTCCCCACCAAATATACCCATTTTTAAGGGCTAGAACAAAAGCATAGAAAAATGTCTTCGGCCTGCACTTCTTCATAGAGAAGAGATTTCAGTCTCCATATCTCTGTGCTTTGTCTATTTACTTCCTAGAACTTTAAGGTGGACCATAGTTGTAGTATATTTTGTCATTACAGGGACCATGCGGCAGGGTGTGGAAGCTTCCCTATGGATTCTTGGCTTCCTCCATTTAACCTTAACAATAATCCAGTGATTGTGGGGGGGGGGGGTGTGAAGAAGCTTTGGATCCAGGCAGTTGGATCACTTATGGATATGAAAACAAAGGTAGTGTCCATGAAGACATGGAAATGCTGGGTGGGCTTATGTGCCTGTTGGAACAATGAATGACTAAGTGTAAATCGTACAAGTGCAAACAGACCAGTAATATTGGCAGACCTCCCTGACACCCTCCAACCCATTTTATAGCACAGCATTATGGCCACACCTCTGCATGGAGGTTTTCAGGCATAGCTGAGGTGGTGTTAATTTAGCTGGCTTGGATTGTGTTGGCTGATTTTATAAAAGGCCTTTTCCCACCTTTATCTGGGAGAGCTTATGAAGTCATTTTGTATAGTGAAGAGCCACACGGGGACAATGTCTTTTACAGATCTAAGAGCCTTAAAGCCTAACTCTGATCTGGCTGTATTTTTTTTATCCCCAGTACAGATCTTAGGACATAAGTGGCCTATTCCTGATTTTACACAGGCAGAAGTTAGAGCAGACTCAAGATCCTTATTTCTGTTGTCTTAATTCACCATGCCAAGTGGACACATGTATCTTCTGCCTGCCTGTAGAAAGTACTGTATTTGGGCAACTGTAAGGGAGATCAGTGGAAATAAAACCTCTTAACATAGTGGGGGACAGCTGAGCTGTATTTCTCTGAGCAACAGCTGATGTTGGTAAATTCCACTACAGTAGGCTGCCAGTAGGTTCCTAGCATAACACTGAAACCATTTGAGCCAGATGATTTGTTCTGCAGTGCCAGAATTTCATAGGGAAAATGAACTGAAATGAATTATTGTCCTCTGGGTCTTAGTTTTTCTATATATCAGACTTACAAAACTGAATAGTAATGTTGCTGGAATATTTCTTCTTGGAAAGAGGCATTGTAGTAATCTAAGACAGAGGTCAGCAGAGTAATGCGGTGCTGCTCCACAGCGCTCCCCTCTGCTGCACAGCCTGCTGCTGCACAGCTTTGAGCTTACCTTTGCTACTATGACTCTGGCAGCTGGCTACTCTTGAGAGAGGCCCACAGCAACAATTTGGTTGTAAGCTTTGGCAAAAGACTGCTGACCCCTGATGTAGGTAGACATAAACTACTGATTTTTGCCTTATGTTTACATTTCTTTTGTCCATATCCATCTGGTCTGATTTTTTTAAAACTGATCAGTCATTTCTGTGGGTTTTTTTGAAACGGAGGAAATGTGTATTTAGCTGTTTGTAGTCTGTAAGATAATTACTACTTTAAAAACAAAAATTGACATTATCTAGTATTTGTAAACTATCTAATCTGTTAAGTATTATTATGTTTTGGATTTGTCTGCTTTGTTTTTATTGTTAGTAAAGGCAGATTTAAATGGCTGAGTTTATGTGAAAGATCCAGCGATTGGGTTGCTTAAGATGGTTAATATTCAAATGTCAGTATCTCCCACAAGATCTTATCAGCAAAAAATTACTGAGGCTACTTTCTGATGACAGATATCAATGGCAATGTGTTCAGCTGCTTGAAAAAATACAAAAAATGTGCACATTTAAAGTAGCTGAAAAGATTAATTGAATTGTATTGTTTCAACACTTTTTTTATTAGTAAACTGAAATATGTTAAAAATAATACTATTTCTGCTTTCACACCGTCCTCCCCAAATAAGATACACAGTCAGCAGCTCTTGTCTACAGCCAAAAGCTGAAACTGGAGCTGCTGCTAAAGACTAAACTCTATGGGCACATCTAGGATTTTAAAAGGACTAACAAAGTCTGCAGGGCTGTGAAATAAGAGAAGGGAGACGAGGAGAAGCTAACAGACAGTGAAGCTGTTGAGTCAAGGGTGGTTTGATTCATGGAACATCAGAAAGGGGAGAGAGTTGTTAATGTCAGTTGAGTGAAGAGCGATTAGAAGGAATTAGATTATAATGAGCCATGAAGTCAATTGACTCTGTAGGGCTGCCTGAATAGAAACATCTTAGCTGATGCTGGGCAGTTGCTTTTAAACCTTGGGTGGAACAAGGATGGAAGCAGAGGGGCAACTGCACCCATGCACACTCTCTCTGATCTACCCTCACTGGACTCTGCCCTCTCTCCACATAGTTTCTACAAGGAAGAGAAAGTTAGGTTTTTAATAAAAGGCAAAATCCTCCAAAAATGAGAATTTGCAAATGTTCATAAAAATGAAAGGAAAATCAAAATACTTGCATTGGCATTGCATTCTCCACTTTTAACACTTTTCAGATATTTTAGTCACATGTCTTCTGTTTGCATTTTCACCATGTATCCAATCTGACAGGGTTAGATTATATACATAAAAAGGGCAGAATTTCATCACACTTTGTGAATTGACAGTTCTATTTTTAGTATGAAATAATATACAGTTGTTAACTCTTGTGTAATGCTTCCTCTAAAGGCAATACTACTCCATTAGCATTCTGGCTTCCATTTTATCTGCACATACTATCATTTCTGCTTTGGCCACTGAGCAAAGGTGGAAAGGGGGAATGAAACAGCAGTTTTTCACTGGAACTTTTCCTACACACACATTTGGGATTGCTAGCCCCAGGCATATTTTAGGCTCATAGAATCATAACACTTTGAAAAATATGGATCTGGTTATTTGACTTGTGTTTTTGAGCCCTTTGGAATAGATACGCCAGGAACAAGGAGGGCTTGAAATACAGTTTTGACGCACATTGAGACTCTTTTGTAATCATGTGACTTTAGTAGCTCGGCTTTAGGAAGAGCACCAAATGTTATGAAACTTATGATTAAATCATGAAGGATGGCAACACTGTGATCATAAAACTGAGAATTTGAGAAAATTCCATATAAACTTGAAATCTTCAAAAAATACTGGGTGCCTGGAGTTATAGCTAGGTACTTATGGTATGCTTTTAATTTAACAGTAAAAAACAGCTTGTACTTTTACTGTGCTAGTAGAGTTTTAAAGTCATTGTGTTGAAAGGCATGGAAAACAGCACACTTGATTAAAGTTCAGGTGCTGCACTGGCTTGGTGGTTATTATGCTCTGGAGACCTGGAGTATTTGTTCCATCAATTGTGAAAGCATAATGTGCTCCTAATCTTTATTCACACATGTGGTAACAACTTTTTCTCTGTTGCTGAAGAATGAGTTGAGTAGCCTTGGCTGAAATAGAAAGTTTCTTGGGTCATAAAAAGGATCTAAAAGTGAAAACGCCAGACTATATTACGAACTATACTGGTATAACATTAATCTTAAATGACTGAGCTCTAGACTTACTATACACCAAAAAATTGGCTCAGGAAAAAAAATCTCAGAAGAATCTGTCTTTGAGGCACTTTCAGAAAAGGAGCTTTCATGACTAACACATCTGTAATTGATGCTACTTAATTCTCAAGATAGCTTTTGGCAGAAGGTACTTGCCTAATCAGTTTTGCTCCATTATTTTTAAAACATTATCTGAAATATCTAATTGTGCATACACTGCTGGAGACATAGCTACAATTTGTTGTGAAAATGGTGTTATGAGTGATTATTTGACACAAACATGAGACAGGTGCTGCTGAGATACTAAAGTAAATTTAGTCCCCCATAAAAGGATGAAACAGCTAGAGCATTAAATCCAGTGTGTTTTGTAACTGCAATAGGGATAGTATGGGCAATAAGAATGAAGGTGTCTGTTTCACTAACATGCCTTGATTTTGACATACAGGAACCAAATAAATATGGGGTCATTTCAGTAGCAGTCACTTGTTCTCCTGAGTGCCAAGACTGTGCAATTTTAGTGCTCTAACACTGTCAGACTTTATAGTGGGGACAGGATGGGAAGACGGCATTAGTCCCATTCCCACTTCTAAGTCAAAAAGTGGAGCTAAATCTATGCATAATTAAGAGGCATGTCCAAGGTGGGATATAGAACATGTTGTCTCTATGCTCTTTGAGGCCTCTACTCTGCTAGGTACAATAATATCAGAAGTACCAAGCTGGGCACTTAGTCTCTGTGCCAAAACATATCGTTTTCATGGAAATATAGATTCAAAAGATAATATTTATAAATAGAAATAAGATGAAATGACAGTTTTCACATTGTTGCAAAATATTGCGGTTCATTTCTCGGGAGGCGAAGAACTTAGACATACACTTATTAGCAGCACAAAAGGTGTATTTGCAAATAGGGTCGCAGCAGCGTCAGAGGACTCGGATTACTCCGCCCCCTGAGGAAATTCTTAGCTGGCTTTTATCTCTTTCTTCCTGGGCACGTGTGCAGAAACAGGAACTCTTACAACTCATTTCCGGTTCATACAAACATATATGTGATTACGTCACTTCATCCGTCGCATGTATATTATAATTAACTACTTAAGTATGCGGGGTGGATAGGCAAATATGCATCAGCTAATTGCGCATGCTCAGAAAGCTCTTTAGGTCACTAAGAGTTGAAATCCCCACCCTTCTTTCAAGGACACAGTCAGTTGAATTCTAGCTTCTGTAATCTGCATGTGAAAACCCGGAGGAGGGAGTGATTTAGCATTAGAAAAGCTAGCAAACTGGCCAAGGAGGAAAAAAGTCCTTGGCAGTGTTTTTTTTTCCTTATCAGGTACGAGATTCAAACTGTGCAGTTCTAACAACACTCCATTTCTAATCATATTCTAACAATACTCTATTTACTGTGCATTTCTAACAATATTCCCCCCTCAAGATGCTTTCTGCTCCCCATTCTTGACCAGTACTCTTAACATCTGCTTTATTACTTACCAATCATTTTGGGGCCAAAGGAAAAGCCCTCCAAGGCCATTGTTCTCCGGCCTCTCGGAGTCCCCCACAGGCCCAGCAGTTGGTAAGATTGAAAGTACCTGCAATTCTTTTCATCATGTCAACATACAAATTTGTCCCTGGGGGAGCAATTGGGGGAAGCGGGGGTATAGGCTGGCGGCTAAGGCTGCTCAATCTTGCTTTTCTCGCTATACAGATAACAACAAGGCATATTAAGATTTCCACCATATTCTCCCTTTCTTGAGATCAAATATAGCCTAAACTTTTCCCTTTTACTTTTTTGTTTAATTTTTTGAACTTTGATTAAGCCATCTCAGGCGCACTTGGAGATCACCAGTAGGTTCACAGCTCCACTTGCTGGCTTGTTTCGAAGACGACTCAGCTTCCAGAGTGAGCTCGTTTTGGGAGTTGATGTCCTTTGATGCCCGTGGATGTCGTTTCACACGGGTATGGTATATCCAACGGTTATGGCCAGCAATCTTTACAGCGGTGTGGGTTGTTAGAAGTACTTGGAAAGGGCCACTCCACCTCTCAGTCAAAGGTTCCTTTTTCCACTGCTGCACCAAGACCCAGTCTCCCGGGGAGAAGTCATGTACCGGTACATCTAAAGGCAGACACTGAAAGGAGGCTGCATACCTGTGAAGAGAAGACAAGACAGACTGCAAAGCAATAACATACATATGAAGCTTACTATTACCTAATTCAAAAGTCACATTTTCTCGCATCCCAGGGGGTAAGACTCGAGGCGGCTTGCCAAACATAATTTCATATGGGGTCAATTTGAGGCCCCGTCGGGGAGTGTTTCGAATGCAAGTAAGAGCTAGCGGCAATGCTTGAGGCCACTTAAGCCGTGTTTCAATACAGATTTTGGTGAGTAGAGTCTTTAAGGTCTTATTTATGCGTTCCACTTGTCCTGAACTCTGTGGTCTCCATGGTGTGTGTACTTTTCAAGTGATCTTGAGAGCTTGTGCGACTTGTTGAACCACCTTTCTCACAAAGTGTTGTTCTTGATCCGACTCGATGGACTCAGGCAGGGAATACCAGGAAATGATCTCCTGCAACAAATACTTCACTACTGTAGCCGCAGTGGCAGTCCTGGTGGGCCAGGCCTCGACCCAACCAGAGAGCTGGTCTACCATGACAAGTAAAAACCTATGATGTCCGGACCGTGGGAGCTCGGCAAAATCAATCTGCCATGCTTGTCCAGGGTACGCTGCCCAGGGGGCACAGGGGGTTTCCTTCGAGGGTTTACTTTCTGGCATGTGATGTACTTGGTAGTAATGCACTGAGCTTCTACATATAGCCCTGGGGCTACTGCTTGGCAGATCACTAGATCACCCATACCCAAGCCTCCCATATGGGTTCTTGCATGGAGCTGTTGCAGCACCTCCCGAAGCAATGGCCTGGGTATCATGACTTTCCCTCCCGGTACTATCCACCACCCCTGGGAGTTCTTTTCTGCACAAGCTTTCTGTGCAAATTTATCTTTTTCAGGGGAATACTGTGGGACTAAATTGTGGACGTATGGCCATATGGCATGGGACAAAGCCTGCCTGGATACCTCCTCTGCTTTCCCCCCAATAAATGCGGCTTCCTTTGCTGCCGCATCAGCCTTTGCATTTCTAAGCTTATGCTTTTCCTCAGCAGCCTTCCTATGGGCTCGCACATGAATGACTGCTACCTCTTTAGGCTGGTGGAGTGCCTTTAGTAGCTTGATAATCTGGGGACCGTTAGCAATTTTATTTCCAGAAGCCGTAATGAAACCCCTTTCTTTCCACAATAGTCCGTGTGTATGGACTGTAGAAAAAGCATAGCGAGAGTCAGTGTATATATTAACCCGCTGGTCTGTCCCCAGCTGTAATGCTCGGGTGAGCGCAGTGAGTTCCGCGGCTTGTGCCGACCATGAGTTCGGCAATGACTCTCTCCATACTACCTTATCCAAGGTTACCACTGCACATTCTGTTCGTCTTTTTCCATTGATGACAGAGCTGGAGCCGTCTACGAAGTATTCAGCATCTGGGTTTTCAATTGGGTCCTTAGTAAGATCAGGCCGCACCTGTGTGGTTTGATTTAGGACCTCAAGACAGTCATGCGTCGGTTTCCCTGGCTCTGGCAGCAAGGTTGCAGGGTTTAAGGCTGTAGTATGTTTGAAAGTAAGTCCTGGATTAGAGAGCAAGAATATCTCATACCGTGATTGTCTGGAGGGGTTAAGAAACTTTTCTTCTTCAGTCCCTAGAATCTGGGGAACTCCATGAGGGGTGTGTATTTCTATATCCGCACCCATGACTATCTTCTGGGCTTCTTCAACAACCACTGCTGTGGCTGCCACAGCCCGAAGACAGGCTGGCCACCCGAGTGCAACTGGATTTAGAACCTTTGAGTAATATCCCATGGGTCTCCAGGTTGGGCCTGATGGCTGTGTCAGCACCCCTGATGCGACCCCTCGATTCTTATGAATATACAGTCGATATGGCTTTTTACTGTTTGGGATGGCCAGGGCAGGGGGCTGGATTAATGCTGCCTTAAGCAGATTGAAGGCATGCTGCATTTCTTTATTCCATCTCCATTTAGTGAGACTCTCCTTAGTCAGTGAGTCATACAGTGGTCTAGCCTTTCCACCATAATCTGGTATCCATAGTTGACAGAACCTAGTTAGCCCTAGGAATGCCCGCAGCTACTTGGGTGACTTAGGTGAGGTTAGACCTTGGATTGCCCGTATGCGATCTGCACTCAGGGCTCTGATTCCTTTTGAGAGCTTATATCTCAAAAACGTAACTTGAGGCTGACATATTTGGGCTTTCTCTCTAGAAACTTTATATCCTTTTTCCCCTAGAGTGTTTAGCAGTGACCTAGTGGCTTCCTCGCAGAGCTGCAAGTTTGGGCTTGCAACTAGCCGGTCATCCACATACTGGAGGAGAGTCACTGCGGGGTGTGAACCTTTCCACTTCTCCAAGTCCTTCTGAAGGGCAAGTCCAAAAATATGGGGGGCTGCTATGAATCCTTGTGGAAGAACTGTCCACATGAGTTGGGCTTTATGGAAAGTATCTGGATCCTCCCATTCAAAAGCAAACAATTTTTGACTCTCTCAGTGAAGGGGAATGGAGAAGAAAGCATCTTTCAAATCTAGCACTGAAAATATTTCAGCTTCCCCCGGTACTTGTGTCAAAATCGTGTGAGGGTTCGGGACTACAGGATGGTCTGAAAGGACCTTCTTATTTACTGCTCGCAGGTCTTGGACCAGTCTGTATGAGACCCCATCTGCCTTCGGCACTCTAAGAATGGGGGTATTATAGGGTGAGGACCCTTCCACTAGCCATCCGCACCTCTTGTATTTCTCTATTAACGGCTTGAGTCCAGCTCTGGTCGCTCGGCTGAGTGGATACTGCTTTACCCGAACGGGCCCCTCCCCATCCTTGAGTATGATCTTTACCGGGGAGACCAACTTAGCTCGCACAGGGGTTCCATCAGCCCATAGTGAAGGGTCTACTCCAGTCATGTTATTTTCTGAACTTACTGCAGGGCGTCGGTCCTCCAGGAGAGCCATCTGATAGTTCGAGCTCTGCTTGACAGGTAGCTGGACTACCATCTGATTGTCTCTGAAAAATATCTCAGCTTGCAATTTTGTGGGTAGGTCCCGCCCAAGTAGTGCAACCGGGCAACTTGGAGAATATACAAAGGAGTGCTCAAGCAAATGGTCCCTCACTTTGGTGAGGAGTGGTTTATAAACAGGGAGTCGGGATTGTGTTCTCTCAATCCCTTCCACAAGTACATGCTGTTCATTAGTTCCCGCACAGGGTGGGGTTTCTGGAATCATTGAAAATGTAGCCCCAGTATCCACCAAGGCTTCAAAGTTTTTGCCACCAACCCTAATGGTTACCATGGGATCTTCTCAGGCTCCAACCCGAAGGGTAGTAGTCTTAGATCACCGTCTCTTTCATTTTGTGTTCTCACCCTTTTCCTCTGCCCGCATGAGGTGACCTCTTGGTTCCCCCTCTCTCTTCTCCTTCAACTTTGGGCATTCCCTCTTCCAGTGTCCTTTCTCTTTGCAATAAGCAAAAACGTCTGCTTCCACTCTTTCTCCTTTCCCCTTCTGCATCCCAGCCTTTCCAGGGTTACCTCCAGTTATAGCAGCTGCCAGCACTGCCGTCTGTCACTGAGCCTTTTTATCCTCCTTGCGCTCCTGCACTTGCTCATGATTCCCATATACCTTATATGCAATTTCCACCAGCTCTGAAATCGGTTTCCCAGCACCTCCCTCAGTTTTCTGTAACTTCTTACGAATATCAGCAGCGGATTGACCAATAAACATAAGATTTACCATGCGTTGATTATCTGGGGCTTCTGGATCTAGGTCCGAAAACCTGTGGAACGCCTCATACAGCCTCCTGAGGAAAGCTGAGGGATCCTCTTCTCTTCCCTGTCTCACTTCATACAACTTAGACAGATTAATAACCCGAGGCACTGCCTTCCCCATTGCTTCCACTATAATCCCCAGATACTGTGCACTCAGCTCTCTTCTTTCTGCAGTATGATTATCCCATCTCGGTTCCTCAACAGGGCAGGTATCATGCAAGGTACGACCAGCAGCTCCCTCTGCTTCTACCTTGGCTGCTACAATGCACTCTGCTGTCCCCAACACTAATCTTCTTTCCTCCGGGGTCAGGAGGGCTTGGAGCATCATCTGGACATCAGCCCAAGTGGGTCGATGGGTTTGCCCAATAGATCGAAACAGGTCCCTCATCTTTTCAGGGTCTTCACGAAAAGAGGGGCTCTGATTCTTCTAGTTAAATAAATCTGAAGTACTAAATGGGGTGTAGATGAAAGTTGCATTGCCCCCCTCTCCGATAACCTCTCGCATCGGGCAGTTCAGCACCGGCCGTAATTCTACAATCTTGCGCAAATTATAGCCCTTATTCCCTGATTCAGATGGGGCACTTGGCTGAGGCACTCGCTCTGAATCATTAGGTATGTTTTGATACGCTGCTGGTAGTCTCCCTGAGGGAGGGAGCGGTGGTGCAGAGGGACTGGATCCCGAAGAGGTGTCTGATTCATCCTCGCTACCTGACAGGGTGACTGGAGACCGGGTCCAATACTCAGTCAATTCAGAAATCCCCCCCTCATTAGACTCAGGGAGTACAGGCGGTCCTCCTCGAGTCTTTCCTTTAACAACCATCACACGAGACTTTACTAAGCATTTCTTAATCCAAGGTGGCTGATTTTGAACCACCCACAACCAACAATCGATATAAGGAAATTGATTCCAATATCCGTTCTGCATAACTATTTCATGGATAGCTATCACTTCTTTTACTACAAAGGATCCTTTCGGGGTCCAGTGGACCCCAAACGTTGGCCACTCGAGTTGAGTTGACAAAACTTAATTAAATCACCCTTTTTCATCTTCACTCCATAATCTGCCTGCTTTGCAAACTTATTAAAGTTCCATAACATGCATCTTAAGGGCGTATCCGAGTTTTCTACATGGGAGCGACCCGCACCCATTGCCCACAAGAGTGCGCCCAAGGCACACCAAATACCAAAAGATCCTTAACAACAGATGATTTATAACGAGAACTAGGCCAAATGTCTCCCAGTAATCGTTCACATCTTTTGTTCTTGGATCCAGACACCAAATTGGGCAAGGGAATTCGTATACTCACTCACATACCCCAGAGATCTCGATCAGAATGCAGGAGTGTGTGTCTGGCATCCTCAGAAACTAAAAATTTGCACAGGAGCCTTTAACTTCCTGAATATCCCGACTCACGCCTCAAACCCCCGGGCGAGCCCAAAAATTCGCCTTGGTGCGCACTCCCCGTGGTGCCGGGGGTGATTTTGTCGCTGAATTTTGGGGTAGTCCACGAGAAGGTCCCATCTGGGTCGCCAGAATTTGTTGCAAAATATTGCGGTTCGTTTCTCGGGAGGCGAAGAACTCAGACACACACTTATTAGCAGCACAAAAGGTGTATTTGCAAATAGGGTCGGAGCAGAGTCGGAGGACTCAGATTACTCCGCCCCCTGAAGAAATTCTTAGCTGGCTTTTATCTCTTTCTTCCTGGGCACGTGTGCAGAAACAGGAACTCCTACAACTCATTTCCGGTTCATACAAACATATATGTGATTACATCACTTCATCCGTCGCATGTATATTATAATTAACTACTTAAGTATGCGGGGCGGATAGGCAAATATGCATCAGCTAATTGCGCATGCTCAGAAAGTTCTTTAGGTCACCAAGAGTTGAAATCCCACCCCCTTTCAAGGACACAGTCAGTTGAATTCCAGCTTCTGTAATCTGCATGTGAAAACCCGGAGGAGGGAGTGATTTAGCATTAGAAAAGCTAGCAAACTGGCCAAGGAGGAAGAAAGTCCTTGGCAGTGTTTTTTTTTCTTATCAGGTATGAGATCCAAACTGGGCAGTTCTAACAACACTCCATTTCTAATCATATTCTAACAATACTCTATTTACTGTGCATTTCTAACAACATCTTGAAAAAACACTGAGTTCTGTATATAAAATGTTTCTGCCTGGGAGAGAAGCGCTTGTGTAGTTTGCCTATACATCAGAGGATGCAGCTTGGTCTGCTGGATATGGCATAGAATGAGGAATCAGATCATTTGGGATCTGTGCCAGGCTTAATAAAGCCTCCATATGAATCTGGGAAAATATTTTTACCTTCTCTATACCTCAGTTTCTCTATATAATGTTTACCCATCTTCATGGATTTTCATGATGTATGAATGGAAATTGTTATACACAAACTAGGTATTACAAATTAATCTGGATAACTGTATATTACTACTTCTGCTCTAACTCTTCTATAACTCTCAACGATTTCATCATTATTCAGTATTTTTACCATTTTTATTTCTCTGCTGGTTTGAATTTTTTAAAGAGGGCCTTAGTGAGGTATCAGTGTTATTTACCTATTTTTTAAAAAGACATGCTTTTTTAATTTTCTATTTTTTTAAAAATTAGCTGTGTCCAAAGGGTGAATACTTGTCTTTCTAAAATTCAGATAATCTCATTCTAACCTAGAACATTATCCTTCTTTTGACTGAAAGAGGTTTGATCAAAAGTTTATTGGAGTCAGTAAGCTTTAGATTATTCTCTATATAATTTAATAGATTATCTCTTTAATAAGTGCCATATTCCCCATATGGGTACTATTACATTGTACAGAAAACCTGCATTCAGTGTTCTAAAAAAATATTGTTTTACTGATTATGAAATATACTTTTTATCATTATAGACATTTGCCTCTTAACTTTAGTGAATCCAGTAGTATCTATCTAGCTATTATGTTGTAATATAAAAGCTTATGACCTGAGAGAAATTAGAAATAAATCATGTGTATTGTGCTAGAATGCTGACATTTCGAGACATTTATTCATTCCTTATGGTCACTGAGTCTACAGACAATTCACTATTAACTTTTGCTATTCTGTCTGAGGTCTGCAGCCCTAATGTGATTTCAGGCGCTCCTTTGAGCTGTAATCTACTGATTTTCTGCTTATTCATCAGTGAATCCTAATCATAACGGAAAATGTAGCTTTATTGTCATAGGGTATTTATCTAACAATTTGTAAAAGAAAATCATTAGAAATAAATACTCAGACAGTACAATGAAACACTGTAATAAAAAAAATGCAGAGCTTATGATAGATCACTCAACCCTTGACTAAAAACTCAAACTCTGTGATTCTGCCCTAACACAATACCTTGGTGTAAGGCAGGATTGGGCCCCACATTGCCTCCAGCCCACCCCTGTGTGCCCAGATCGTGCCCTGGGCTACCTTTGCATGCCAGTCTAGCAAGCTATCCAGCCAGGCCTCTGCTGCCAAATTTCCAGGTCAGTAGGGAGCCCTGCAGACTGTATGGCATGTTTCCATGGGCTGGATCTGGCCCCCAGGTTGGGGTTTGAGCACCCCTGTACGACTACATAGATGTTAAGTGAACACTCATCTACCTGGTTCAGTAATAGCTCTGGGGAATTTGGAGATGATTAAGGCCATTCTTGTAAAACATGCACCTTGCTTTTTCCTGTTTTGGGCAGCACCTTGCCATTGAACTCTCCTCCTGTCTTTTCCTCAGGCCATTGCTCCCCAGCCCTGGATGTTTTGCACTGTGAAAGGATCCCTAGAGAGTTCTGTGGAAATTGCGGCTCCCCTTATTGTCAAGCTGAGATGAAGAGATCTTTTCACACAGGATTTAGGCTTTGCGTGACAATTTTAGTAGGACAGTTAGGTTTGATTTGTTGTCTAGTGCTGACAAAATATGTTTGAGACCTCCTCTTTTGGGAAAAAGTATCAATTTACACTTGGAGTACAGTACCTCTATTTATCAAGTGCCTATCCATGCCACTGGAGGTATAATTAGATTTGGTACAAATAAGAACCAAAATTAAAAAAACAAATCTTTTTTTATGGAGGTCAGCCTTATATCACGGATGCAAATGATCATGCTCATTTTTCTCAAATGAGGTCTTAAAAATAAGTACATTCAACATACCTCATTTTGATATTCTAGCAGAAATAAAAATCCTATAAAATCCAACAAAATCTTAATGGCTGTCCCAGCTCTACAGATCCAAAGCATGTGACACTGGAAATCTGGTGTATTAAGTCTCAAGCCAGAGACAGCCAAAGGCCAATGGACAGCTTCTGTTGCTGTCTGCTGTCTTGAATATGAAAGGTGGTTTGGGTCAATACCTTTTAGGGTACAAAAAATGGAGAGGGTGAAAAAAGCTATCATCAGAACTGAGGTTCCCTAACCTATTTTCATAATGTAGGTTTTTAGAAAGAGATAAGCAGTAAGCCTAATATCTTTTTCTCTAGGAAAGGCTGGTGGCTAGAAATAGTGTCTTGGGTCTTTCTAACATGTAGTGACCACTGGGTTCAATAAAAACAGGCATGAATAAGAACTGCACAAATACTGTATTCTGGAGACATAGGGAAGACTCTGCAGACTTTTTCACTCTCTAACTACCTGATTCCTATTTAATTGAGGGTAGTGCCTAAGTTGGGGTTACCTAACTCCCATTTCCCAACTCCTATAAAATAGTTAGTGTCTCTAAAGGCCCCTCTACACATGCAGGCAGGATGGGATCTAATGTGTGATCCACACAATCACACCTCCTGCCCTGCTACATGTGCATGGCAGGAGGTGTGACTGTGGGATTGCACATTAGATTCCTTAATGCCTTCTCACTGGTGCAGTGGAAGCCTGATCCTGGGCTCCCACTGCATGAACAAGAAGCAAGCTCCCATAGGTGGGAGCTGGCTCAACTGATGGGGCTCCCCACTGTGCTGGGAGGGGCAAAACAGCTGATAGGTTCCCAGAAAAATTACATGCATGCCCCAGGTGGGAGACTACAGCTACTGCAATCTCTCAGCTACAGAGCATCACATGCATGTCAAGATTTGGGAGCATGCTGCAGTTTCCCTGCCAGGAGGTCCTCCATATACCCCTGTGGCTAGAAGATCACAGCAGTGGCCTGCAGCTGCCAGTTCACATAGTCCTGGCAGTGCCCTGTGAATACTGGGTCCTGGGAGCCACAGGGTGCTACCAAAACCCAGAGTCCATAGCTGGTTGGTACTCCTGGGCCTGGAAATCCCTTCAGCTGAAGGACTGCCAGCTTCAGCTGCACATGGTACACCTGTGCAGCTGGGAGCCTGGTTAGCTGACAGGGCTCCCAAACATAGGGGCAAACCTTGCTATACATCCAAATTAAATCTGGCTAGCAATGAGCTATAAAGTTAGTACATATTTTTTAAGCCTAACTTTCTAGGTTGCTGGACCTTTTTACGGTGCGATTGGTACTTTGCAGATGTGTAGCCGGTCTCAGTTAATTGCGTAATGTCTGTATTGTGTAGAGGGGGCATAAGTGATAACTTTTATCACTGCTCATGAAATAAAAGCAATGGCCGAGTGGCCTTTTCAACAAAGTAAATTGCCAGGTGTAGCTTCTAGGGAAGAGTTTAGATGCAAAAGGAATAGCTTCTGTTGTAATGAGATAATAAAGGACTTAGGCCTTTGGCAGACTTATGCTAAGATTCCTTCTAATTAATGTGCTAGTATTAGAAGTAGGCTTAGCATGAGTCAGCCAAAGGCCTAAGTGGAGCCTGACATAAGTGAAAAACAAGTAACATTATGTCACAAGATGAACATACAAGTGAAATAAGTTTGTGGTTATTGCCCTAATCAACTAATTTAAGTCTGGGATTTATTTTTGAGTAGTAAAAGCAACTAACAGTGAGCACTATTTCATTGCAATCAATATAGATGCAGTCAGTATACCAAAAAAGCTAATTGCAGGTAATATAAATGCTAATGACTCTGAGATAGACAGGTGACCCAAACACAGAACCCAAACAAAAGTCATGTCTGAAAATATAGGTAAAGACACTGGAACGTGCCAGATGCCATTACAAAATGAGTATTAGCATAACAGGATAAATAAAGCTTTTGGTATAGTTGCATGGGGGAGTAAACCATCCTGAATCAGAGCTACCTTATCAGGGAGTAACCAACCTCACTCACTCCAGGCTGCTTCTTCCAGGGAAGGTGTAAGTAACCTGAAAATTCATTGTTCTGTTTTCTGTGTCCTTTGTTATATCACAGCGATGCTATTTTGTTCTTGAGCTCATTTAAAAAAATGGTACTTTACTTCTATGGCTTAAGTTCTCCACTTCGTGACAATTGTTATGTCCTATAATAGCTCACGTAGAGATTGGGCCTTGCCAGACCACTGAAAAGTAAAAATTCAAGTCAGCATAATTAGTGTAAGTAGCACACATTACAGAACAAGCAATGCAGGGAGAGGATACAATCTCCCATACAGGGATGCTGCATTGAGAAGTATATTTCTCTCTGATTTCTAACTTAGTTTTCAAGAAGCTGTACATTTTGAAACAGGCTGAAGTGCTAAAATTTCCAAGGGTTTGAAGGCGGAAACAGCATTTCACATGCTGTAGTTAGACATTTGCTCATAGAAAGGTTTTGTGAGATAAAAAGTCCCTTCAAACAAACACTAAGTAGTGTATGAGTACCATGATTTCTTAAGTGTCTCTGGAAACATTAATCAACATAGTCTGAATAGGATCAAGTTTTTTTTTTTTTTTGTCAGTGGTGCTTTAATGCTGTAATGTGCTCAGGGTATGTTTCCATGACAACTAAGGGAAGGAATAAAATCTTAACTAAAATTCAGTGGAAACACGACAGAATAACCTACTTCAATTTGTGCTGTAATGATAAATTTGAGTTTGGAAAACAGCTCTGGATCACAGCATTTTTTTCAGTACTTTCAGGACTTTTATTTGCAGAAGATTATAGTTATAGTCATACTTCATAACAACTGTGCCTAGGAATGTAATTACCTGTATTATAGCATCATCTTGTTGCACAAACAGCGGTTTGTTTCCTGGAGGCGCATAGAGATCACAGACACACAGACATCAGTTGGCACTTAAGGGTCTATTTGCTTGCAAGCAAGGCTAGAGAAGGGAGCTCAGCTCAAATCAGTCTCCGGCCCTTGATTGTGTTTGCAAGCGGCATTTATCTTCTCAAATCTCCTGGGTGCATGTGCAGACACAGAAGTTCTTGCAGCTTACTTCCGTTTCATACAAACATACATGTAACTACATCACATATATCGCATGTATAGTATAATTAGTCATTTGAGTAGGGAGGGCGGAGAGGTAAATATGCAACAGCTAATTAAGCATGCTCAATACCACAAGAGTTCATCAACAGTTCATTCCCCAAGGCTCTGCAGTTAAATTCCAGTTTCTGTAATCAGCATGTGAAAGAGTAAGGAGGAGAGGGAGAAACCTTGGGCAGTGTTCTTTTCTTATCAAGAGTAAGATGCAAGCTGTGCAATTCTAACAATCTGAAGAATAATAACTTTCACAAAGGTAAAGGAATAATTGAGACTCTTATTTAGATATTTTTTTATTTTGTATTACATATGTCTTTGTCTTGACTCTTCCCCACTTCACCTCCCACTTTTTCTTTTTCCATAAGCCTTTGTATGCCAGCAGTCTATACAGTGACCATAGTGATACTAATACATAAAAGATTCATAATGCCTATTTGTGTATAGTTATCCTCACCTTCCTAAGTAAATTATAGATGCTAGCAGTAAATGGAAGTGAGGTGAGCCATGCTTATTAACTCTTTCTTGGAGAAAGGGACTAAAACTCGTACCAGCATAATTTAAGCCAAAACAAAAAGTTGTGTTTCAACCATGTGGGTGCATTCACACAAGATGCTTTACTGCTCATTAGACTAACCTAATGCGCAATAAAGCGTTACCTGACAATCACTGTGCAGTAGATTAGTCTAATGCATCATTTTCTACTACCTGTAGATACTGGTAAAAGAAATCGGCACACTAAACTAACATGCCCAAGTGCACATGCAGATGCTGATTGGGAGTAAATTGCATCATGATAATGTCTTGACACATCCTGATCTCCACATGGCTGGGAGGTATCATCCTACTGAGCCAGGACAGCTCTCTCTGCCTCCTGTGGCCCGCTGCTGCCTAGGTTGACTGGGAACAATTTGCTCTCAGTCAATGTCTACACCTGCACTTGGATGCATTAGTATAATTAGTTGTTTTCTAGTGCCTGTATCTGCAAGTACTAGAAAACAGCACATAAGACTAATTTACTGTGTAGTAATTGCTGTGTAGACGGTGACTGAACATTAGATTAGTCTAACGTGCCGTAAAGCAGCTTATATAGACACACCCATTCTGCTTGATAAGCTTATTGTGCCTTTTATTATTTTTGCTTCACAAAAGTGGACTTTGATTTCCTGAAATGCATTTACAGGCAACCCCCACTAAGTGCTTTTAATTGGCTCCTGAAAAAATGAGCGTTAAGTAAAATAAGTGTTAAACAAAACAAAGTTTCTGATGACCCAAGATGGCGACTGCAAGTGTTTTTAATGACCCAAGATGGCAACTGTGAGCGTTATAATGAAACTTGCTGAGCGCTAAGTGGAATCGGGTATCAATTTTAAATGAGTGTTATGGCGAAACAGCGCTAAGTGAAACTGTTAAGCGGGGGTTGCCTATATTTTCAACATATTTTGTGAAGGTTTTTTCCCTTTAGTTTAGATGGCCTTGAATAATTTGATGTGAATAGTCACTATTTTTTTGTGTTGTGGCTATTGGCTTTAATTAGTTGTACAGTTCCTCCAGCTAGCATTGCTTTGGTCCCTGATTTAAGGTTGCAGTCAGGAAGCAGTTCAGAGAAGTAAATGAAGCATTAGTTCTTTAAGAGACATAAATAGGCAGGCGTAGGGAATTTTAGACCTTTTTTTTTTTCATTCTGACTGATTACAGGTGTTGACTAAATTTTAATCCTTAGAATTTAGTTGATAGTGGCCACGTCTACACGAGTCGCTGACAGCACAGTCATTACTGTATAGTTATTGGGTGTGTCTATGTGCAGTAACTTACTGCTCAGTAAGTGGGAATAGGGACAGCATCTACATGTGCAGTTGACCTGGGACAAGATTTAGTCCCAAGTCAGAGCAGCCTGTTATGTGGAGGGAGGGCTGGGGATAAGGGCAGGGGTGAGGGTGGGGACTTAGCATGGGTCCGGAGCCAGCATGGCTGGTGGCTTGGTGCTGGGCTCCACATGCCAGGTAGTGCCTGGCTCCACCCAGTGCCCATGGCCTCTGATGGGCATGGGGTCAGTGCCCGGTCAATGCCCCCATCCCAGGGAGAAGCTGGTGTTGCTGGCAGCTGGTGGTGGCATGGCTAGCTGCTCCTTATGGGCAGCTGCAGGGCAGGGCTGAAGCTGAGTCAGTTGCTGGACAGGGCTCCCCAGGCTGCCAGTGGATGCAGCAGCTAGGGAGGAGTGCAGGGCAGGACACTGAAGGCCTGAAGACCCTCCTCTGGTGACATGTCACCAGATGTGTCAGGGTGGGGCACGAGCTTCTGGGGCACCAGAATGTGGGTCAGCTCTCACATGAAGGCCATGGTCCTGGGGTTCCAACAGACCAATAACTGTGGCTAGTCACAACCACCCACTGGGCCCACAGGTCCTTGACCTTAATGGGCACTGCCATGATGACTGGGAGTGGCCCCATGCATCCCAGCCACCAAGTCGTTATAAATGTGGGTGTTTGAGTGTCGCCTGCTTGGGGTGAACTGCCTCAGAACATCCTTGTTGCTCCGCAGTGCCACAAGGGTGCACCCCTCCCAGGTCCAGTTTTGGCTCCTGAGGCTCTGGACAAGCAGGCACACTTGGATAGGCCTCAGTCTGGACACAGAGGAAGAGGACAACATCATGACCCATGCCAACTGACTAGCACCTGTGCAGCAGGTCCTGTGATGCTGACCCTGGAGGGCTGGCAGTAGCACCCCCAGCAGGGGTACAGCCAGGGAGTAGCAGCTGTGCAGCTAAAGCATTTTATCAGCCCTGGTGTGATCACAGGGCTGGGCAAGGGGTACAGGAAACTGAAGCCCTTTGCAGCATTCACCTGTAGCCAGGCAGCAGCTTGGGAGGGGGACAGCCTGCAGGCTGTCCAGGGTGCACACAGGGCCTGTTGGGCTCCTGGGCAGAGATCAGCTCCTTCAGGCTCCCTGCCTTATTCATTTAACACTCATCCATTCTCATGAAACCGTAACCGTTATTGTTCTCATGGGGTAACTTGTTACCCCACAATTCAACACTGTTGGTTTTATGGAGTAACTTGTTACCCCACCCGCATGAACAAAATGGAACCAATGACAACAGTATAAATGTACCAAAAACCATTTATTAAACATACAGATTGTTTGAAAGATTCTTTACGATGATGTGAACCGAAAATATTATTTAACTAGAACTATGACCAAATTTGAACTTTTTTTTAGCGTTTCAAAATGTGAATGAACAATTTCCTTAGCCTGCAGTTCACACTGTTTTCAAACTAACAGTTACTTCCAAAAAACATTTCCTAACTGTTTTAACTACATATTGCATTTCTCACAAAGCAGCACTGATGTACTGTGGTGCACACAAGCAAATTGCTTACAATCTTTGCATTGTTTCCAGGTTTGGGGGTCATCTGTCCTTGGACGAAAAGCACAACATCCACTCAAGTTTGCAGAAGGTTCTACTGGGGTGCGCTGTGGCAATTTGTAATTTAGGGCAGTCATACCAGACTTTATGGACTTAGATTATGTGTATCCATCATTCTTCGTTTTATTTGTCCATCGATAAACTGTTCTCCTAGATCCTACAAAAAAAGCACTGCCTTCTTAAATGTGATCTTTCCTTCCAGTTTGTGATGTGGTCTAGCCAAATGATGAGGCTGGCAATGGCAGCCACATCCAGCCTATTGGTGTCATTGGCCACCTGTTGATTTTCCATTCTGCAGGGGGTCATATGGACTAAGTGGGGGTTATCCCCCCCACCCTTGTTTTTATTGTAGTCATGGATGATTAAGTCCTACAAGGCTTGATCCTTTGACTGGTGCTATTCAATGTCTTCATCAGTGACTTGGCACCAGCAGGTGCAGCCACAACATGTAATTGAGGTGCAGTTTCCCAGAAACCCCTGCACCTATCTCCTTGAAACTTGGTAAGCTTTGTGGTCTCAGCAAGAGTTAGCACCCCTGCAGTTTTCACTCCACTGTCACTTAACATGCACATGTAACATGAGTTTTCTTTCAGGACTTTGAGGTGCAGTTTCCCAAAACCCCCTGCACCTATCACCTTGAAACTTGGCAGCTCTGCAAGTTTCATCTGAATTAGCTAAAAAACAACAAAGTTATAGATATTTCATTGATTTCCTATTATGCTCTATGGCCAAATCTCTGAATCGACTCCTAATATTCTGAAGCGATTCGGCCAAATTGAATTGGGAAAATGATTCGGATCTCCAGATTGAATCTCTGGCATCTGAATTGGCTGAATCTGAATCAAATAGTTTCCTATTTGCACAGGCCTACTGGTCATACCACTGTTAGAGTACTGTGCCCAGTTTTGGGTGCCACACTTCAAGAGGGATGCAGAAAATCTTGAAAGGGTTCAGAAGAGGCCACTTGTATGGTCAGAGGCCTGCAGGCAAGGCCCTACGCGGAGAGACTGAGGGACCTAGATCTCTTCAGCCTTCGCAAGAGAAGGCTGAGAGGTTATCTTGTGGCTGCCTATAAATTCATCAAAGGAGGGCAGCAGGGAATAAGAAATCCCTATTTACTAGGGCACCCTCTGCAGTAACTAGGAACAACGGCCACAAATTGACGGAGAGCAGATTTAGGTTAGGCATTAGAAAGAGCTTCTTCACAGTAAGGGTTGCCAGAATCTGGAATGGGCTTCCAAGGGAGGTGGTGTTCTCTCCTACCTTGGGGGCCTTTTAAGAGAAGGCTGGACAAGCACCTAGATGGGGTCATCTGACCCCAGTGCTCTTTCTTGCCCAGGGCAGGGGTCAGACTTGATGACTTACTGAGGTCTCTTCCAACTCTAACATCTATGAATCTATGATGTCTGACTTTCTTTGCTCTCCACCCACTGACAGGTCATGTTGCATGCTTGACAGCAACAGTACAACTATGGACTTCTTTGGAACATAGGAAACTAAGGTGAGTTTCCCATCAAAAGCAAAAATGGATGAAAAAGTTTCCTTTCTTTGATTTTTCTTGCATTTCATTTGGGATATGACCTTGTTTTTCTGAATCGTACCCACATAGGTCAAGTCCTGGTGTGGCAGTCTTTCTGCCAGGTAAGTAACTGTGAAGAAACCGTCACTCACGATATTCCTTCCCATCTTGTACCAACAATGAACCAGTTTTTCAATGACTGGGCTACCAAGATTACCTTGGCATAGAACTTCTGGTTGCTTGCCTAGGTAGATGTCTCCAGACAGGGGGAATGATGTTGCTGCATCACAGCACCACCAAATTTTCAAGTCATATTTGGCAGGCTTGCTGGGCATATACTGGGTGAAGGGACAGCGACCCCTGAGCACAATGAGCTGCTCATCAAACATCAGGTATATTCCTGGAATATACCATTTCCTGGGCTGCTCCACAAATTGTATCCAAATATCTTTGAATGCAGCAAGCTTGTCTACAGCTCTCCTTTCCTCATGTGTCAGTTTGTTGTCAAATCTTGGGTAGCTGGTGATTTGACAGAATTGCTTTTAAACTAATGGTGGCACAGAAGCAAGGACACCCAGTGTGTTGTCTCCCACAAATCCTCCAGTGCCTTGTAACCACCATAGTATACACCACTTAGCAGGAGGCCAATGTATGCTTCCAGCTTTGTTTTGTTTGGCTTTTTCTACTCCTTTCTATTTTCAGGATGGTTATCATTCCACTCCCTGAATCATCTTTCTGCCCCTCTGTTTCTCTTATGATAACAGCCAGGATTTCTTGTGAGAGAAACAGGTAAAACATTTCCACCTCTCTCTCTTTATTACTTTCTCTTGTTGACCTAGCACTTTCATGGACTGTGTCCTTGGCTGTTCTCTGATGTATTGGTTGTGGACTTTTTTCCCCACACTCTGCCATTCCTTCCTCTAAAGGTATCATCATCTGCAATGTTTTCTGGGGGTAGTGGCAGTGCTTCTACTCCACATCTTGTTTTAGCCCTCCTCAGTCTTCCACAATGGCCTGGGGCTGGTCCTCTTCTCTTTCCCACTGGAAGTGTTGGTATCACTTCTGCTTGTGGTACCAACTCCTCATGTGAGTTGGATGAAGCTTCCATAGACACATGGTCTTCTTGCTCTGAACAATTTCCCATGTCTGGAACAAAGTCAGCATCCTCACTGCCTTGGGATAAGGTTTCATCCCTGGATGTGTCACTGTCATCCCCGGTTACCTGTGCAAGACAGGCTTCAGCACTGAATATGTACTGCCTTCTCATCCTGGACTGCAGGAAAAAAAAGAAAAATTATTACTGCTGAATGCATATAAATAACAATCAAAGACAAGCCTATGCTGTCACAGAAGCAATTCCACCCTGCCCTATAGCAGCACAGGTAGCATCCTCTCCTCCTGGGCACAGAAGCCAGAAACCAGCATCTACCCTTTGCAGGCAAGCCAAATGTGAGTGGATACTGTTTGGAAACCACACATGCAGGGGCTTATTGAGAGCAGATAAAAGAGGCATGGCGGGTGTCAAGCCCTTACTGTTGAAGGGGACGCTATAGTGTATGCTGGATTGCAGAATGACGTTGTTCTACTCTGCTGTCCCTTTCCTCATGTCCTCACTTCAAACAAAGGCAAGTCAGACTGGCTTGTACGTTATGAAAGGGGCAGGTGAGGTGGAGTTTTGCCATGAGAAATCAGAGGTGGATTTGGGTGTCACAAAGAGGTTTTTTTGTTTGTTGGCAAGGGACAGGGTGTTTTTGATGACCTTGCAACCTGCAGACAAAGTATTACTACATCTTCTGCAAAGGCAAAGTGGGGAATGGCCATTCATTAGTTACCATGGATTCCTGAAGTGGACATGAATGAAGTGTGAATGAATGCTGACCTTTCAGATGCATCCACCCGAAGTAGCCAAACAGGTCTAGGCCTGTCATTTATACAAAAATTGCATTGGGTTAATAAGTTACCCCAAGGCGTTTACATGGGCTTGGGGTAAATTGTTACCCCACATGGAAAAACACATTCACGCCTGGGGTAACATGTTACCCAGGGCAGTCTTTCATCCACAGAGAGCAAAACATTCATGTAAGCTGGCTGTTCTTTGGGGATATTGTGCAGTGTGGTGCCAATGACAATGTCCTAAAAAGAAAAAAATATAGAATTAATTAACTTTAAGATACCGCACAAAATATGTATCTGGAGTAGGAAATTACCTCATGGGAACATATGAAGGTTAAAAGTTTTTTTTTTTTGTTTTTTTTTGTTAGTCTGTCTATTCTGAAACAGTGCATTTAATGCCTACGCGATTTTCAACCATCACTGCATTCGACCGGTCCTGTTTCTGTAAGTATGACTGTGTTAGCAATTATGTTCAGATTATTCTTCTTCTGTCTCCTATACAGTGGGAAGTAATTTACTTGCTCTGGTATTTTGCAGCACTATTCTAACTCTAAAAATAAAGGAAGGATAGGGAAAAACAGCACATAGGTCTAGGACTGTGGTTCTCAACCTTTTCAGAGTTGAAGAACCTGGCCTGCCTATGTCTTTAGACCAACATGGCTACTACCAAAAAAACAGTTTTCACAATCAAAGCACTCCTTGGAAAATGCCAGCTTTCAGGGTTGGTTTTTTTTATTATGGAAAAATGATAGAGCTATTCTTCTGGTGCAAAGAACTAAGGAAGATCACAAGCGGTCAGAATGTTTTTGATACTATGGATTCCCATTCAAAATCTCTGGGTTTATCTTATGACTCATGTTTAGACACCTAACGGTGCTAACACTGCATGGCACCTAACAGTACTCTTGAAAAAATCTAAAGGCACCCCAGCCAGGGCATCCTGGCTGAGCATCACTGGCCAATCATGATTGCATTTTTTATGTTTGCTAGCCACTAGCTCTCAGAACTTGGGATATGCAACAACAATGGTGAAATAAATGTGGATATACCTTTAATAAAATAAATGAAATGGGGCAGATTTCTTTCACATGCACAGGGCTTGAGTCCAGACAACTTCTACTCCCACTCAGCTTAGAGCCACAAGGAAACTTCCTATGCTTCTGTGCAAGTGGAGAGGCAATTATTTTGGGTAGAACTAGACAGGCCATGGTATGTGATACATCATCTTTAGTTTGTGTTATGTTTACAGAAGCAAATGTTCATTGAGAGGGAATAAGGAAGTGCATGCATTTGTTACTATTCAGTTCTTTTAAATTGTTTTATTTGCATTCAGTTTTGGCACTGTGCTGTGTTTCAGAAACTGGTTTTGATTGTCCATCAGTGATTAAACGGCAAGGTAGCAGCTAAGGAAATATCATGAGCAATATAATGCCTCTTACAGTAAAATTGTGGTTAAGATTCAGCAAAACAAATGCCTGGAAATATTCTTTTTTTGGTCTCTCTTCTCTCTTTTTCACCTTGTTTTCATTTGGGATTCATTTTAGTTACTGATCCTATTTTCTGTAGTAAAGGGATGCGGACAAGAGATCTCAGACAGACACCATTGCAATGACAGGGTGGAGTTCTTACTATCTGATGCTGTGGTGAAATTATGTACCTGCCTTGATTTAGCACCTTGATACCTTGATGTATGTATACAACTTAAAAGGGTCAACAAATTGAACAGAGAGAAATGGCCAGTTGTATACACATATTTTATATGGAGGTAAAGATAATATTAACCAAAAGAACAAAGACTCAGTAAAGAGATCACGGAGAAAAGATTTTTAGAAGACAAGTTGTGTGTTTGTTTTGTGGACTGCTCCAGCTCAGTGATTGTCAATCAGGCTGTTACGAGATCCTTTTATGGATGCTGTAAGCTGGGGTGGGATATTACCACTGTTGGTTTTGCAAACACCACCTACACACAAATCTCAAGATTAAAACCAGATATTCTAAATAAGAATGCATAATATCAAAAACATTGTCACCTATTGTGGTCTTTCTGAGCTCATTGCAATAGAAGAATTGCTCTATTACTTTTTCATAGTCAAAAGAAAGGTGAAAGCTAAAACCTAGCATTTTCTGAGGGATGCATTGAGTGTAATGAGGGGTGGCCTGAGTCGAAAAAGTTTGAGAAGCACTCTTGCAGGCGAATTAAATCTGTAGTGGTCCAGAAGTTACAGAAAGTTAAACGAGAGATCAGAAGGCTGTAAGGCAGATGGACTCATTGTGAAAGGAAAGAATTTTATTAAGGCTTCAGTTTCGCATATTTTTTTTCTTGCTTCCATTGCAAGGCCAAGCAGTCCCAGATTCTCTCCTCCTCTCCCCCCACCCCTTTCTGCCTTTACAAGATTGCAGAGATTTGCTGCTTTCTCTCTTCATGCAACATGCTGCTTAATGTTTCTGGTGTCTGAGCAATATATGAGATTCTCTTGGTGGACAAGGGAGGGCTAACATTATTACTAAAAACTGTGAAATGTTGTTATGGCAACTAAAATACATCTAGTTGCTATGGCAACTGGAACTTGAAGGCTCTGAGATTACCTCCTTTTCTGATGCTTTTGAAAAATTGATCAAAAAGAACCCTTTAATTTTCCCATTGCTAATCATCTATAGTTGTCATGCTCACAGTTTTTTATTTAATGTTTTCTAATTGCTGACCTATGATTGACTTAAACAAGAAGCTGTATATTGGTATGCTGTAGGAAGCTATTAATAAATACACTGGATATTTTGTCGGGTAGCAAGGTTAAAGGCTGAAACCTTCCACAGACCATGGCCATATGAAGCATGTTTTTCAATGGCTTGTTTGCTAAATTGTGTTTACCAAACTGGGATTTCATATTAAAGGTGTGTTCTGAGACACATGCGTGTCCCCCAGACCCCCTAATTTCTCCCTGCTGTCCCACTGCTTGTCCCAAGAAACTGACTGTGGCTTGCCCTGAGAACTCCTTATACCAGACTGCCCTTATAGTGGACCTCACAGCTGCAGCAAGGGAATCTCTGCCAGCTCCAGATGGCTCCTCTTTGGCTGTGAAAAGAAATTTAGATTCACAAAATGGAAATTTCCATAGAATGAAATATCAGTTGCCCAGAGATCCATCCATTCTCAAGCAATCAGTAAGGAGACAAAACAACAACAAGATTTATTATATAGGGAAAAAGAATTATACAAGTAAACCTACTGTGGGTATGGAGATGGATTAGTAAATGTTCTTACCCTCTCATCTGGCTATATCCCAGCCCTCCTGAGAGGTCTGCCAATACTATAAGAAATCAGCATTCCTGCTTATTCTGCCAGCACTGGATGCTGGGGACCTTGAACCTTCAAAGCCTGGCATCCAAAGATCTTGATTTGATCATAATTAGACACTAAAATACCTCCAAAGACACCTCCGTCAACATCAGCATTATTATAATTACTCATTAGTCAGTGGATTCCTCCAGAAATTTCTCTCCGTAGCAAACATGGCATTCCTGTGGCTGATAGGCCATTTCTTATAGAAAAAAAAAATATATGCTTTTGGTATAGAGGAGTTGATTTCCACATTATGGACAGACAATGCCTTGGGTGCCCAATGGAATAATATCTTCTGACTATGTCTTGGAGTGACAGTTCTTCTTTCCAGTACCTTAGATCCATTCATTAGATTCTTCCTTGGGATTCATTCCTTAGATTCTTCTCTGGCATCTTCAGAATATCTAGAATCTATTATTTCACTTTGAGTCTAGTATTCCCTAAATCTGCCCATTCTATTTACTTAATTTATCTCCAATAGCTCACCAACGTTTAATTGGCATCTGTTGTCCATTTCTTTCTTTTTCCTTTGTCCTGAGCCATAGTATTTTATAGTTAGTCAAAGATATATAAGCTTAAAACATTTTCACTTAAAGCCAAAATGATCATTATCATAAATCATAGCTTTGGTTCTCACAGTATATTTGTAATTGTTTCCATTTCTAGGGGGGGAAAAAAGAAGTTAAAATAGTTGAGCTGTTACAAATTGTTCTGTATTTTGCTCTAAAGCTGTGCTTGAGCTTTCTGCACCAACATGGATGTGATTTGATTGCCATCAATAGGTAATCAATGACAAAATGCCTTTCAGAATGTGGGCTGTCCGCAAGGGCACATGTTTTCAAGAGGACCAGTCACTACACAGGATCAGAAAAGATAGTGGAGCCAAATAAGTACTCTTCCAGTTCTGCTTCTGTGACTGGAATATTCTGGAGAGTTCAATCTTTGGTCATAAAGCACCAGATTTTGCAATTTAATATAGTCTAGTAACTGAATACTAGATTTTGTGGGCCAGGAAGAATCAGGATGAGTGTTTTGTTTTCTAATTCCCTGGACAAAATTCTTGCAGCCAGGTTGGTAGGTGATACAATCAATAAAAATATGCTCAATTGTAGACCTGGCATATTAAATGGAGCAAATTGGTAGGATTGTTTAGGGTATCAAAGTTATGCACAAGACTATAAATCTGTAAACTCATCTTCTGTTCCTAGAATTTCACCAAATTCTGTGTGTGACCTTTGACAAATCATAGTCTCTTTGATTTTACTTTCATCACTGTAAATTGGGAATAATTCATGTAGGGCTTGACAAGGAGAGCCAAAGCTAAATTCATTCATATTGATGAAGCACTTGAAATCCTTTGTTAGAAACTACAAAATATGTGGCAATCTTGTCTTCCCTGTTACATCTAGTTTATTAGATGCATCAGACTGGCACTTTCAGAGGCATTCAGCATTGACCTAACACTATCAAAATTGACATCAAGGGGATTTTTACTACTGGCACCAAGAGGCACCAGTACTGTTAAATGCTGAGCATATCTACATGTGCCCCCTACAGAGCAGTTGTTACTGCGCCATCATTTAGTACTTGCTTTAGGATGTAGCCCTGGACTACTGGTGCTTCTGAGCCTAGGGGGTCCTCCAGTGGCTGATCGCTGACCCTGGAAGCATTAGTGACAAAACCGGAAGTGCCGGCAGCAAACCGGAAGTGCTGCTGGCGCTTCTCTCGGTGCCCACCCCAAAAGCCAGTCCAGCTTTCTACCTGGCTAGTCACCTCCCTGCCCAAAAGCAGCATGCCCAGCTCAGGGGCAGCACACAGCACAATGGTATCACTGATGGGAGTTTATTAGGTTTAAAGTGGTTTAAATAAAATACACATTAAATAATTCATTAAATAATTGTACAAACAACTATATTTGAGATCTAATCTTTATGGTACACGTTCCTTCTTTGGTGACTGAACAATTGTGTACTCTTTGCCTTCCTGAGAGTTGTGAGCATGTTGTTCATCTATCTTTAAAACTGCAGAGTGGATCTTGTTAATAGGCATTAGAGATATAATACGATAATTTTATTGATTCCAGGTAGAACATTTGCTGGAGGATTATGCATTTATTATTGAAACTATGCCCGTAAGTCCAATAGGTCAAATCCTCAAAATGTTGCTCAGTAATTACATGGTCCTTACTCTGGTAAAACTTCCATTAAATATTTAGAAGGCATTTTAGGAATTGACCTTTCCATAGCAATTAATAACTAATGCAAAGGAATCGCATGTGTTAAAATGTTTAGCTAATTTAAAAGGTATATGTATAAATTATGTTTTCAATTGTATTCACTTCAGGTTTTTAAGTGCTTTTAATAGGCTGATATGATATAATTTAATAAATTAAATTTGAAATTAATCAGTTACACGTTTTTATATAGGCAGACAAGGTTGTTTGGGTAATTCCAATATCTTTTATTAGACCCACTAAAACAGCTTGGAAAAAAACCTTTTTTGCAAGCTTTTGGGTACAAACACACTTTCAGGCTGAGGAAACATTTTTATATATGTATTTTATGTTATGTGTTTTTATATTTTATTTTTATATTTTATATGTTTTGATACATGTATTTATTTTACATATAAAACTAGAGGCATGAGGAATGCCATTTGAATCTCACTTCCTCCAGATTCTACCAAAGGAAGTTCAGGATTGAAACCCTCCAAAACTGGAAGAGGCCTATTTTTTAGTTTCCAATTTAGAAATGCCCAAAATGTTATAAAGAGAGCTTTCTGTAAGAATTTGACCGAAGATAATAGACATCTTATGAAAACAGCATATTTTAATCACCCAAGTCTGAAAACTGTGTCCAGGGCTTCTAAAAGAAATTGACGGCATACCAATTTAGAAAATATAGCAGATTTCATATTCCCTCCCCACTGAAATTAATAGCCACGATATTACAAAAGACAGACTGTCACCTCAACTTCTTTCCAAGTTTGAACTGTAAAAGTATTCACACAGTTTATGAGATGCACAAAGAATTATTAATTTCAGATTAGCACAGTCATAATCCTTTGCACGTTAAATTCACACATTTCTGGAGTCGCATTGAAAACCATATCAACACAATATTTGTAGCTCTATTCATTCCTATTAGCTGTTTTTTTTAGTAGTATATTAATATCATACTTTTTGTCCTTGAGTGTTTGGCATAAAATGTAAGTTTATCATTTTCATATGAGTCAATATGAAGATAAGCACCATTTTTGGAGCATCTATAAAAAGTCCCATCATTAATGATGAGGCTTAATGCAATGCACATAATCATCTCTTGTTATCTAACTGGAATCAGAAAGCTTAGATCTTCAACATTATAATGTAATATAATGTGCTGTTTTCCTTCTTAAATACTCTTTAATGTTCCATAATTTCTAGCATTTTTACTGCAGTCAGATTTCTTTTTAGGGTTTTTTTGGATCAGTGTTCCACAATAAAATGTTAAACATTATCTGAAGGGAAGGTGATGTGTCTGTCTATTTTAGGTACCAGTATGGATGCCATGGTAACAGAAGAATCTATTAGCACAGCTCTCTTCCCCCCCACACCCAATTCTGCATTTTCAGTTTTCTTCTAGTAATGATCAAGCCAAACTAGTTGGCAGTATTTCCTGAGGATTGCAAAGTAGCTAGCAGCTGTAACATGACATCAGGATCTTAGAAATGGATTTGAGTGATTTTTTGTTTGGTTGGTTGGTTGGTTGGTTGGTTTGGTTTTGGCCAAGTATCCTTGATACTGAAAAATAGGGCTGTGTGAAATTTCACTGGCTGTTTCATTTTGATGCTGTTCCGACTTGTTTCAAGCTCAAAACAGAGAAATCAAAATGAAACAGAGGGTTTCAAAACACCCTTGAAACAAAACGAGGCCAGTCAAAAGCTGGGGTTGTTTGACCCCAGTATTGTTTCCTGCCATGGCGGGGGGTCAGACTAGATGATCTACACGGGTCCCTTCCGACCCTAGAAACTATGAAACTATGAAAACATTCCCTCCACCAGCTCGGCTCCCAGGGTCAGTCCCAAGTGACAGCGGCAACCTCCCACCTGCATCCCCGGGAGGGCTGCAGGGCTTTGCCAGACTCCTCCCCGGGGTGTGTACTCTGATCTACCTGTGATCAGAGGAGGCTGCTCTTTCTCCAGTTTCATGCTTCCCCATTATAGCCTGGGTAAAACGTTGAAACATCAAAACATTGAAACTGTTCGATAAAATGAAATAGAACAGTGCTTTTGAAACATAACTAAACTCGAAATGAAACACTGTTCCATCGAAACAATGAAACAGAAATCAGAGCGAAATGGTGCTGTTTTGCACAGCCCTACTGAAAAATATACTTTCAGACATACTCAAACTCTCCATATTTAGCCTAAACTAGAAGTTCTTCCTGGGGAAAAATGTGGGGTCTAGATTAATGATACCAATAAAAGGGGCAGGTCCAATATCTGAGCTATTGGGTGAAGTAAAGGGGTGATGACCCTGAATGAGGGATACCCTAGTTCAGTCATTTCCTTCACCAGTTTTGAACACAATGTTAATCCTCTTTCAAGAAGAATAAACTAATCACAATGCTCAAGGGCACTTTCAGTCTCTCCTACTGATGCCTCTTTAATAAAATACTTGAAAGATTCATTGGTGGAGGAACTTCAATGCATTAGTCCAGTTTCCCAGAGGAGTGCCCTAACTATTGAATAAGAGTCATTCTCACAATCTTTCTGCCTCTGAATATTTTTCCAGCTTCAAAAGAGAAATTCAGGGAGACTTAAGTCAGAATACCATATTGCTCAGGGTATTCCACAAGTCAGAATACCACAGAGCCCTGGGCCTGCCCAGTCAGTACCTTTGTTGCAAATAAGCATTGCATTCCTTTTTCATGCAACTTTTACATTTGTGTGTATTTATTTGTGTGTGAATATTACATTTGATAACAATTCTAGAAGCAAAATCTAAATCCCATGTAGTGCTAGGATTTTTCTTATCTTCAAACTAATGGTGCTGTCAACTTGAACATCCTCATGTACATCATTGGCATTGTCTGAAGTTGGTGTTCTTAAAAATTTTATTGGTTTGCATATCCCTAGTATTAAAAGGATTAGTAATATTGTAATGATTATTTTATGATGCCTAAATTCAAGCTGGCCAATATAGCAAATGTAGACATGGTCTGGATCTGATCTCAGTATTAGGTATGCTTACTCCTAGCTATTGTAACTATTGGATTCTATAAACTATTATAAGGAGGTGAAACTACTATTTCTTGACTAGTCTTCTATAACAATATGCTGCTGAAACATGAACAATATTTCATCTTTTCTTTGTACCTTCTATTGAGGCACATAATTCCCATTTGCATCTAATTTACACAATTCCCTACAAATTGAGTAAATTTTATTATTGCAGTTCAGATCAGAAAATAGAAATCATGATGCTGAGCTAGGAATGTTAAAAGAATTTCTCCCCTGCTAATGTTTCTTGAGAGGGGTGTGGTGGCAGAGTGGTGCAAGTGTCTCAGTGTGTCTCTCGAGGGATGGTTTCTAGCTTCTAGCTGGGCTCACCTGTCAATGAGTACTTGTTCATTAAACCTAAGGAGACAAAAAGGTGGCTGGACATCATGCTGGTTGCATTGCACCCTTGTGTGTTGTTGGCTAAGACAGTAGGATGCTGCAACCACGTTGCTCCAGTGCACTGTTATGCTTAGCTGTACCATCTGAAGATTCTGGAAGGAATAATTCTTGCATCCTTTATTTTGGATCTTTTGTTGCCTATCAGTCAGGCTCTACATTTGGATGCAAAAAGATTAATATTTGTGTCTCATCCACATATGGCAAAAATGAAGGCTTTTTCATAATTATCTCAAAATGTAAATGACAGTTTTTGTTGAGTACTGACCAAGGTTCCAAGTACTATACATCACACATCCTAATTTTTGCCTGATGTCGGAGTTTTGAATTATTCTCCTTTCTTCACTTCTAGTTGCTTACTACACCTGTCTAAGGATTTTCTTTCAATAGTTAAAGTGTCCCTGGGCCTAGAGCATTTGTGGCAAGCTTATTTCCTTGGGGCAGAGAAAGGAAAGAGAAATCGGGTCCTGAGAGAATTATTTGAATGCCTTTGCAGGTCTTCAGTTGCTCTGTGTGTTTTGTCTGTCTTTTTCAACTGATAGCTCTTAATCAAATTATTTGACTAAGGCATGTCAACTCAAGTTGTGCCAGTGGACAACATGCACATTATCTGAAATTCTGATGTGTGGTTTGACTGAACAAGTCCAAGTTATATTCTAGTGGGATGCGTCACTCAGTACCTCTGAAAAAAGTGTTCAAGTTACAGGAAACAAACATGAGGAGAAGGATGAATAAGATTAATTAGATAGTGAGACTCAAAACGGAAAGAAAGGGATTCCAGGTGAAAAGCCTGAAGTAATATATGATCGTCACAGGACTGTCTAGTCTCGAAGTGACTTGCAAAGTCTCTGAGCACTGCAAGAGCAAGTTTCTGCTTCCCATCTGAGACTGATTTTAATATCCCTGTTGAGGGTACCATATGAAATTTAATAGAAAACTGTTGGTTTCTGTAGGCTTTGAATTAACTGTTGCTCTGAGACTTCTGAGATGAGAAGAAGATAGAACCAGTGAATTTTCTGTGTAAATAAGAGCTATGAAGACGGCACGAAGCAATCACGCGCAACTCTCTGTAAGAAAAGGCATAACAGTACAGCCAGGAGCCCAGGGCAGAAGGTATAGAGGGTCAGTGGCAACTTCCGGCTGCCTCTGTGCTGCCAGGCACCTTCCCCATGGTAAAAACTATGGCATCAGAAATGCCTACTATGCACACCTGGTAATTGACACACCTTATTTCAGGGTCTTTCTATCTGCCCTTCCCTGAACTCTGCATGCATGCATGCAAAGACACAAGTAAAATTAATGTTTTATCTATGTAGTGGATTTTGCTTTCCTTAAGCCAGTGAAAGCCAACTTTTTTAGCAAGTGCTAGATTTTAAGCGCTGTGACATCCCCATCTGCCTCTCCGATCCCCTTCTCCTGGCTCATCTGCTGCTCTGCTTCCTGCTCCCTTCCTTGTGCTCACTTCCTGATCTGCTGCTCTACTTGCTGCTCCCTGCCCTATCTGTGCTGCCTGAGCCTTCTCTGATCTGATGTGGCCCACACACAGAAGCTACCCATGCCATTTGTGGGACACATGCCATAGGTTGGCCACTCCCATTTTAAGCCAAATCAAGCAATGCAATAAAAAGCAATGCAAAAAAAGAGTTACTGTTACCTGGTGCAAGAAAATATTAAAAGTTGTGGATATGCAATTCCCTTTCCTTGGTTCTTTTGAAAACACATTTGCTTCATCAACTCCCCTTTCTGGAGCTGAATAGAGAGCCATTATACTGTAACACATACACATGAACTGCACCTCAAGCTGCTTTATGATCAGGTGACTATCTCCTGGACAAAGGAGAGGATTTCATGGATTTCATAGATTTCATAAACATTAGGGCTGGAAGAGACCTCGGAAGATCATCGAGTCCAGCGCCCCACCCAAAGGGCAGGAAGTCAGCTGGGGTCATAGGATCCCAGCAAGATAGGCATCCAATTTTCTCTTGAAGGTGTTCAATGTAGGTGCTTGAACCACCTCTGATGGCAGGCTGTTCCAGACCTTGGGGGCTCAGACAGTAAAGAAATTCTTCCTTATGTCCAGCCTGAAACGGTCTCGCAGTTGTTTATATCCATTCAACCTTGTCATCCCTTGGGGCACTCTGGTGAACAGATACTGGGGGTATCTGATAAACTTATAGGTGGCCATCAGATCACCCCTGAGCCTGTGCTTTTCCAGGCTAAAGAGCCCCATAGCTCTCAGCCTATTGTTGTAAGATCTGTTTTCCTGACCTCTGATCATGCGTGTGGCTCTTCTCTGGACTCTTTCAAGCTTCTCCACATCCTTTTTGAATTGTGGGGCCCAAAACTGGACATAGTACTTCAGCTGCGGCCTCACCAAGGCTGAGTACAAGGGGAGAATGATGTCCCCGGATTTGCTTGAGAAGCATCTATGGATGCAAGCCAGCGTTTTGCTCACTTTACGAGCCACAGCATCACATTGAAGGTTCATGTTCATCTTGTGGTCAATAATGACCCCCAAGTCTCTTTCTTCCATAGTGCTAGCCAGCATAGCACTGCTGAGCCTATAAGGATGCTGCAGGTTTTTCCTCCCAAGGTGGAGAACCTTGCATTATTCAGTGTTAAACACCATCAGGTTCTCATCTGCCCATTTGCTGAGCCTGTCCAGGTCAGCCTGGATCACCCTCCTATCTTCAGGTGTGGATGCTTTGCTCCAAAGTTTGGTGTCATCGGTGAACTTGGCCAGTCCACTTCTGACTCTGATGTCCACCCAAGGTGATAATTGACGGAAGTCAATCGTCATGGTGCCCTGTGACCAGTAGGGTCCTCCAAGGCTCTGTCTTTGGACCCATATTGTTCAACATCTTCATTAAAGATGTGGACAATGGAGTCAGAAGCGGACTGGCTAAGTTCACCGATGACACCAAACTTTGGGGATGTCATATGTCTTGATTTTAAAAAAAGCCTTCAATCTGGTATCCCATGATCACCTCTTGGCAAAACAGGCCAACTTCAGCCTTAGATCCACCATGATCTGCAGGCTGCAGAATTGGCTCTGTGGTTGAACCCAGAAGGTGGTGGTTGACGGAAGTCAATTGTCATGGTGCCCTGTGACCAGTGGGGTCCCTCAAGGTTCTGTCCTTGGACCTATATTGATCAACCTCTTCATTAATGATGTGGACATTGGAGTCAGAAGCAGACTGGCCAAGTTTGCTGATACTACCAAACTTCAGGGTAAAGCATCCACACCTGAGGACAGGACAGCGATCCAGGCTGACCTTGACAGGCTCTGAAAATGAGCGGATGAGAACCTGATGGTGTTTAACAAAAAATGCAAGGTTATCCACCTTGGGGGGAAAAACTTGCAGCATGCTATATAGACTCGCACTACAGATAAAAGGGACTTGGGGGTCACAATTGACCACAAGATGAACGTGAGCCTGCAATGTGATGCTGCGGCTAGTAAAGTGAGCAAAACGCTAGCTTACATCCATAGATGCTTCTCAAGCAAATCCCGGGACTTCATTGGACTTCAAATTCCCGGCCCATTGAACTTGGCCTTGGTGAGGCTGCAGCTGGAGTACTGCATCCAGTTTTGGGCTCCACAATTCAAAAAGGTGTGGAGAAGCTTGAGAGAGAGTGCAGAGGAGAGCCATGCACATGATCAGAGGTCAGGCTGAGAGCTATGGGACTCTTCAGTCTGGAAAAGCACAGGCTCAGGGGCAATCTGATGGCCATCTTTAAGTTTTTATAAGGGGTGTTCACCAAGATCTGGGAGAACATTTGTTCACCAGAGTGCCCCAAGGGATGACAAAGTCAAACAGTTGAAACTGTCTTGTAGAAGTTTACAGGCTGGACATAAGGAAGAACTTCTTTAGTGTCCAAGCCCCCAAGGTTTCATAGTTTCATAGTTGGTAGGGTCGGAAGGGACCTGAGCAGATCATCAAATCCGACCCCATGCCATGTCAGGAAAAAGTACTGGGGTCAAACAATGCCAGCAAGGTGTTCATCTAGCCTCCTCTTAAAGACCCCCAGGGTAGGAGCCAGCACCACTTCGCTTAGAAGTTGGTTCCAGATTCTAGCCGCCCTGACTGGAGTAGTGCCTCCTGATGTCTAGCCTGAATCTACCCTCTGCTAGCTTGTAACAGTTATTTCTTGTCACTCCTGGTAGTGCTTGGGGGAACAGGGACTCCCCCAGTGCCTGCTGGTCCCTTCTGACTAGTTTGTAACAGGCCACTAGATCTCCCCTCAGCCTTCTCTTATGGAGGCTGAACAAGTTCAGGTCCCGTAGCCTCTCCTCATAGGGACTGCCCTGCTTCCCCCTGATCATGTGAGTGGCCCTCCTCTGGACCCTCTCCATGTTGTCCACATCCTTCCTGAAATGCAGCACCCAGAACTAGATGCAGTACTCCAACTGCATCCTGACCAGTGTCGCATAGAGGGGGAGGATCACCTCCTTGGACCTGCATGACAAGGTATGGTTGGCCTTCCTGACTGCACCCCACGCTGTTGGTCCATTTTCATTTTGGCATCAATGATGACTCCAAGAGCCTTTTCTACCTCTGCACTGACAAGAATAGAGTTCCCCAGCGTGTAGGTAGGCTGCTGGTTCTTCCTCCCCAGGTGCAGTACCTTGCACTTATCCATACTGAAACCCATCCTGTTCTTATCCACCCACCCCAGTAACCTGTCTAGGTCTGATTGCAGCCTATTCCTCCCTTCTAGCATGCCTACTCCCCCCTACATCTTAGTGTTATCTGTGAATTTGAACAGGGTGCTTTTTAACCCCCCGTCCAAGTCACTGATGAATATGTTGAACAGTGCAGGCCCAAGGACCGAGCCCTGCCGGACCCCACTGCCCACATCCCTCCAGGTCGAAAATGACCCATCCACCACCACTCTCTGAATGTGGCCCTCCAGCTTAATGACCCATTTGACTGTGTAGGTGTCGACACCAAAGTCCCCCAGTTTTTTTAATGAGAACAGGGTGAGAGACGGTGTCAAAGGCCTTCCTAACGTTCAGAAAGACTACGTCCGCTGCTACCCCTGCAGCTAAGGATTTTGTGACCTGGTCATAGAAGGCCACCAAGTTGGTCTGACAGGACCTGCCTCTAATGAACCCATGTTGGTTGCCCCTAAGCATAATCTCCCCTGCTGGCCCCTCATGGACATACGCCAGGATAATTCTCTCAAAAAGCTTATCCAGGATAAAGGTAAGACTAACTGGTCTATCATTTCCTGGGTCCTCCTTCCTCCCTGTTGTGAAAATGGGAACCACATTGGCCCTTTTCCAGTCCTGTGGCACCACAACAGAGCACCACAAGTGCTTGTAAAGCCATGCCAGCGGTGCTGCAATGACGTCTGCTTATTCCCTTAGCACTCTGGGGTGGAGATCATCAGGACCAGCTGATTTAAATACGTCCAGTCCCTCCAGAAGTTCCCTGACTAGATCCTCACTGACCCTAGGCCTGCGTGTGCCTCCCCTGGGGCCTGCAGGGGTCCCGGTGGGGGTGTGACCCGGTCCATGCTCAGGAAAATGGAGGCAAAGAAATTGTTAAACAAGTTAGCTTTGTTGTCTGGTGTGATGACCAGATTTCCTAGGATGTCTTGCAGAGGCCCCACGTTACCAGGTACCTTCTTTTTACCCCCTATGTATTTGAAAAAGGACTTCTTGTTGCCTTGATCTGGGTAGCTAGTCCCAGTTCCATCTCCGCCTTGGCCTCCTGACCGCCCCCTGAGCAACCGAGGTATAGTCCTCCCTGGTGATGGCCCCTCCCTTCCATTAGGTGTACGCCTCCCTTTTAGCTAGGAGATGTTTCCATATGCTTTTGGTGAGCCATGGGGACTTTTGCACCCTCTTGCCCCCTTTGATCCGCATTGGGATTACCTCCCTTTGGGCTTGGAGGATCGTCTCCTTAAGGAATGACCACTCCTCTTGGACGCCCAACTCCCTTTCCCTTTGGGACCTCACTGCCTCCACAGCTATTCACCTTACCTCATTGAAGTCCACCCTTCTGAAGTCCTGGGCTGCTGCCTTGCTGCAGGCCTTTGTCATCTTGCGCTGGATGGTGAATTCCAGCAGGCAATGATTACTGTCACCCAGGTGGTTGAGCACCCACAGCCTCCTCACCAGGTTGTTGCCCATGGCCAGCACCAGGTCCAACAAGGCGTCTCCCCTGGTGAGGCTGTGCACCTCCTGGGCTAGATGGAGGTCCTGTATTTCGTCTAGGAACTTGTGTGAGCAGTCACACCTGGCTGACTGCTCTTCCCAGCCAATGTCTGGAAAATTCAGGTCACCCATGATGACCATGTCCTTTGACCTAACTACCACTGTGAGCTGACTTAAGAATTCCCGGTCTAGCTCTTCCCCTTGGTTGGGTGGTCTGTAGTAGACTCTCACTGTTAAGTGCCTTTCCCTTCGACTTCCTTGTATTCTAACCCAGAGCACTTCAGTGTGCCCCTCCTCTGACCTTGTGCTCCTTGATGAGGATGTGTATTCCTCCCTGACGTAGAGCACCACACTCTTACCTTTCCTCCCTGTCCTATCCCTCCTGTACAATCTATAGCCCTTGATATTCACTGCCCAGTCATGCGTTGGGTCCCACCATGTTTCTGTGAGCTCCACTATGTCTAGGTTGGTGCCAGCTAGCAGGAGGGTAAGTTCCTCCTGTTTGTTCCCCATACTGTGAGCATTTGAGTAGAGGTATTTGAGGCCTCCTGAAGATGCGTGCACTGGCCCCCTAATCTCAGTACTCCCCTGGCCCCTGTTGCTTACCTGGGTATTTGTTCTGCTCGTTGTTGATCTAGGCTGGGCTGTTCTTGTGGGTGATGATTGGTTTAGTGGTCCAAGGCTTCCTCAGCCCGCATCTTCCCCTTCCCCCGATAAGCCTAGTTTAGATCCCACCAGAGGACACCTGCCAATCTAGAGGAGAACACACGCTCTTACCTTTGGGGGAAAGGTGAAGCCCATCCCACCTGAGCATGTCTCTCATTCTGATGTGCAGGTCATTGTCTAGGAAGCCAAAGCCAACCTCGAGACAACATTCCCAAAGTTGCGAGTTGGTCTCTCTGATGCAGGTCTTGTGTTGTCTTCCACATCCACTCACTGGTAGGACAGAAGAGAATACCCCATGTGCCCCTATCTCCCTCAGCACACCCCCGAGATTGTGGTAGTCCATCATCAGGTGATCAGGGCTTCTCCTGGCCACATCTTTAGTACCCACATGGATTAGGACCATGGGGTAGTAATTGGTGGGCTGGATCATGGCCTGGATCATCCCCATCACATCCTGAATCTTTGCTCAGGGCAGGCAGTAGACTTCATGTGTTGAGGTGTCCAGGCAAGAGATGCGACCTTCCCTACCTCTCAGAATGGAGTTGCCTATGACGATCACTTGATGTTTCCTCCTCCAGATCTGCTTAGTTCCTTTGGCCTCTTCAGAATGTGGAGAGTGTGGAGTTGCCTCCTCTCCAGTTGCCTCCTCTCCTTCCTTCTCCTCCAGCGTTGCCAGGGCCTCATACCTGTTCTCCAGCCAGAATGGAGGAACTGGTACTGCTTTGCTGTGAGCAGCCCTAGTTCCAGAGGTGACTGTGTGTCACTCTGCAGTGGAGGCACCTCCTGGGGTGTTTCTTCCTTGGGTGCATGGCCCTGCGGGGAAAAGAAATAACCATCCATTTCATCCTCTGCCTCCTTGATTCCCCTCAGCTTGCTAACCTCCTCCTGGAGCTCCTTCACCTGCGCCTCCAGGGCCCTAAGACGGGCGCCTGCAGGACAGGTGTGGGGGCCCTCAATCCCTGACCCCCCCCCGCCCTGCTGGGCATCCCCCACAGGCCGAGGGGTAGGGGGACACCAGCTCCCCCATGGGCTCTGTCTGGGTGGAGGCCTCAGACAAGCCCTGGGTAGGCAGCGTCCCCTGGGCAGGGGCCCTAGCAGGTCTGGAATAGCTGGCCATTGGAGGTGGTTCAAGCACATAGTTTGAATGTCTTCAAGAGAAATTTGGATGTTTATCTTGCTGGAATCCTTTGATCCCAGCTGACTTCCTGCCCCTGGGGCAAGGGGCTGGACTTGATGATCTTGTGAGGTCCCTTCCAACCCTACCGTCTATGAAATCTATGACAGGCAAACCTTGTGACATAGATGACACTGTGTATGTTAAGGCAGAGTAGACTGAAAATTGCAGAGGTAGTGGCCCCTGCTGAGACCACAAAGCCTGCCAAGTTTCAAGGAGATAAGTGCAGGGATTTGGGGAAAACTGAACCTCAAGCTGCGGACAAGCAAAATTTGACATGGGTGCTTGTGCAACTGCATCTGTCTTGGGGCAAAGCTCAAAACCAGCAAGATCAGCAGAAAGGACAGATTAATTGTATGGACCTTTGGTCAAAACCACCATCTTGCTGACCAACGTTTAGCTTTCTCTTCCACATATGTCTCAAATCTGTATCCATTATATTTGTTTTACTTTGAAGGCTGGGTGTGATCTGCCAAAACCATGTGTGAAAGAAAAGGCTGTACCAGAAATATTAACTGATAATTTGGTATTTAACACAAGTTTTTCAAAATGTACTTTGAAAGAGTTTTAAGTGCTGATTTAAATCTTTGTCTGTTTGTTTATATTATATCTAGATTTTACTTTACTTTAAGTAATTGTACGTCATTCTTCCAGTAAAGGTGATGGAAAGCTGCTAATGAACTTAAACTGAAGGTTAAAATACAATGGTCCTGGTTGTGTGCTTGTAACGCATTCTGAAAAAAAATTTGGAGATGGCTCTAAGCTGTGCTCCAGTAAAGTGCTAAGCAGAAGGCCATAGAATCTCTAAGATCCAACCACCAAATAGTAATAAAACCAGCAGATAAAGGAGGAGCTATAGTTATTCTTAACTGTGAAGACTGCATACAAGAAGCCAACAGACAACTCTGATACTACCTACTATTAAGAACTAGAGGAAGATCCTACTCCCCATTTTTCCTCAAAACTACCATCACATCATTTCCATTGGAACTACAAGACAAACTTCAGACCCTGATCCATCTACTACTGAATCCTGGGATTTTTTACCTTCTCCCTAAAATCCATAAACAAAGAAACCCTGACAGACCTATCATTTCAAACCATGGAACCCTAACTGAAGGAATATCAGGTTTCATCAAATCCATCTTAAAACTACTCATCACCCAAAGACTGAGTTTCATTCAAGATACAACTGACGTCCTGTGAAAACTCAAAAATATAGACTACTTTCCCAGCAATACCCTCCTAGCCACCATGGATGTCACTAGCCTATACACTAACATCCCACACCAGGATGGCATCCAACATTTCCCTTTTGGACACCATGATCAATATCCAAGATAGTAAAATTCAAACCACCGTATATAAGAAACCCACAGACCAACATACATATCTATGCAGAACCAGCAATCACTAAGCACACCAAGAAAGCTGTAATATACAGCCAAGCTCTCTGATACCACCGAATTTGCAGTGAGGAGAATACCTGTGACTGCCACCTCACTAATCACAAAAGGGCCTTCAGCCAACAAGAAGACTACTCCAGAGAGATATATCGGACTTTTGAAAGAGCCACCCAAATCTCATGTGAAGATTTGTTGCAGTACAAAACAAAAATTCCCACAAATCACCCACCATTAGTTATGACATATCACCCTTCCCTGGATCCTACATGGAAAATCCTCAAGCAATTGCAACCCATGCTAGAAGAAGACCCAATTCTAAAAGAGGTCTTTACAGAACCATCAATCCTAGCCTTCAAACAAGCATTGAACCTTGCTAACCTCATCACCAGAAGCAAACTCCCTATTATCCAAACCACACAAAATGGATCCAGACCATGCAAGGACAAGAAATGTAAAACCTGCCAACATATCTTCACTATCCCCACAATAACTACACCCCACAACAGAACTATCACCAGTCCTGGATCTTACAGCTGCACCTCCAAAAATGTTATACATCTCATTCAGTGTACTAAATGCCCTGATGGAAAATATGTTGGAGAAACAAAACAACTGCACACCAGAATGAGTGCACGCCGAAAATCTATCAAAGACAAAAATACTCAACTACCTGTGGGTTCACACTTCTCACAGGACAATCACTCCCTCTCTGATTTCTCAGTTCTAATCCTCAAAAGGAAGTTACAAAACACCTTCCACAGATGAGACTATGAACTTCTTCACTTCATAAATTTACTTGACACAAAAAATCACTGACTCAATATAGACATTGGTTTTATGACACATTTACAACCTGTCTGACATCTGTTTCACTAGGTACCTGACCTGACCTCTTACATTCTTTTTTCCCCACCTTTTCTCCCTCCTCCCCCACTTTTCTGCCCTTTGTCTCCCTGATTTCCTATTTCCTTCTTCACTGAGAGCCTCTTTCTTACTCTGTATTATTTCTTCTGTAATATTTCCCTTTTGGACTTGCTTTTCTTCTGCTTTCTTCCCCCTCTCTCCCATGCTTCACCTTTTTGTTTCTCTTTTTTACTTATTTATATTTTCACTACATTCTTTCACACTTTGAACTTCTCTCAGTCCCGTTTTCATGATCTCCTATTTTCCTTTTCACTGTCTCTTTTCTTCCTTGTAGTCTATCACGGTAATGCCTCCCTTCGGTCTTTTTTTTTCTTTTTCCCTTCCCTCTCCCCCCTCTGCTTTACTTCTCTGCTTTACCTTTTGTCTTTCTAATTTCTACCTATTTACATTTTCACTGACATCCTGCCACACTTTTAGCTTCTCTCATTTCTTTGAGTCTCAGAACAGGAGAGACTTCCTATGCCTGAAGAAGGGTGACTGCACCTGAAAGCTTGCCAAGAACTTTTTTCCAACTACTCAGTTGGTCTAATAAAAGATATCACATCTACTCAAAGAACATTGCAAGCAGAAGGAAGAAACACGTCTGTAATTTGTGAATAATTTTCTCTGCTTCCCTGGTTACATAAGCACCTAGAGAGAAATGAATGAGCAATAATTAATATAGGTTTCTAAAATCAGATTAGACCAGACCAGCTCAATCAGTCTTGTAGCAATAATTACAAAATGTATTGCAATAGGAGAAGATGCCTTATAGTAGTAGGATTCTGGGGAAGTATTTGTTCTACTGCCTCAGAAATTATACTTGGAATATTAATTCAGGTTACTTTTTATACATGGACACTGTCACAAAGACAGAGATGCAGTTGAATGACAAGGAAAGGGTTGTGTTGTATGATGATTTGTAAGAGGGAGAGTGATATTAGAGAGGGGTTTTGATGCAAGCTTATTGAATATCTTTACTAATAATCTGAGGAAGGATAAACAAAGTACAAATTCAGTGAAGCTATTCAGATGCCTGAAGTTAGGCTTTTCCTTGCATATCATTGATTCAGGGACTTCTCTATCTGAGAAGTGATATAAACTATGATGAAATAATAGCAAGTGTATTAGTTTAAGCATGGATAGAACATTTTAAAAAGAAAAATAAGTTAAAGCCTCATTAAAGCAAACCAAATCTCATGTGCACATGGAATCCTGTTGACTTTAATGGTAATTTGTGCGTGGGTAACTGTTCAGAGAAGAATGACTGTGATACTTCACTGAAGAGAGCTATTGTATAGGGCTGTGCGAAGCTTCAGTCTCTGATTCAATTTGGCAGAGATTCAGCCCAATTCGGTGGCTGAACCTCCAAATCCAAATCAAATCTGAGGACCCTTTAATCTCTCTGAATCGAATCAGAACCCTCTGAATCGATTCAGAAAGATTCGTTGATTTGGACATAGATACAGCTTTAATTGTTTTCTACATACCTCTAGGTAGCAGGCAGCTCCTCATGAATGCTATGATGCTGGGGCTCGCAGAGCATCCCATAGGAACAAGGGGGGGACTCCCCAGCAAGCTTGCCAGCAGACCTGGAAGTGGACCAGAAACACTTCCATTCCACTTCTGCATCCACTGGGGAGCATGTGGGGGGCCACCCCATGCCCTCCAGCTCAGCAACTGGTGCTTCCTGGGTCTGGGGGGGGCACCCAGGGTCCCCCTGTGGCTGATCACTGAGCCAGGGGGCCAGGGCAGACCCCTCAACCCCGCACATTTCCCAGCAGACCCAGAAGTGGACTGTAAGTACTTCTGGTACACTTCTGGGTTTGCTGCTGAGCATGTGGAGCCTGCCCCCCAGCCTCCTGTGGGACTCTCCATCCACCCCAGCATTGCAGCATTCATATGCTGTGCTAGTACCTTGAGGTATGTAGGAAAAACATTTAAAGCTGTGTCTGTCCAAATTGCTGATTCTCTGAATCAGCATCAAATCTTCAGGTTAGGATTCAGCTGAATCAAATCAGGGACAGTGATCCAAATCAGTGAATCAAATCACTATCCCTGATTCAGGCTGAATCCAAATCGAATAGGGCCTGCTTCACACACCCCTACTATTATACAACCTCTTTATAAAAAGCCCTGGTTATAATAAACTTCCACATCTAACAATCCCAACAACAGAAATAGTTTTTTAAAATTATTATGATGCAGCACTAGTGGACCATAATTTATATATGAGCTTGCTGTATGATATGAAAGCGAAAAAACAGATGCAATTTTTGTCTCTATAATCATTGGTCTTTTGGATACTAGTCATTGTCTATTCAAACTTGGTGAGACTCACCACTTTCTATATACTTTCTCAACAGAAATAGAAGAAAAAATATAAACATTTCAGGGGAAAAAAAGAAAATCAGGAAGGGAATCAGAGAGACAGAGCAGAAAGGAAAGATTTAGAGGAGAAATATATTTAGCGTGGTTGAACTAGTTGATGCTAAGGTGGGCTGAAGTGAAGTTTCAGTTTGCATTGCCTATTTGTTATATGTAACATTCAAACAAATACAAGGCAATTTCAAAGGCTTTGTTTTATTTATAGATGTAAATAAGCTCTAAATGCTTTTGCTGTGCACAAAAATAATTTAGAAGACTAATTTTATACTATCTATAAAATGCACAATTAATAAATCCCAAAGCCCTTAAATTTTACTCAGGTCTTAAACAAACATCTCTTAGATTTAAGATTGACCGGGGACCTCAAGATGTTGGCTGGCTGTATGTTTATTCATACATTCCATGCGAATTACATTGAGGCATGTAATAACATGATTGTCTATAGTGATGCATTTGGAAAAATATCAATGTAGAATTCATCCACATTATACTTACCTTCTTCCAAAAATTTATTATGGAATCTGTTTCATTTTCCTGTTGAATCACCTTTATTTGGCTGTTAGTTTCAAACGATAAAAATTGCCTATAGTAAAGTGGAAACTGTTGTAAATTTGTGCCAGCACCAAATGCCTGCTTTTTCTTCCCAGGGGGCTGTAGTGCACTTCAGCAATTGTATTTCAACTTGTTATAAATTCCATTTTTTTGTGATGAAGTTGTTATTTAGATGCAAAATGTATTTAATCACCCACTTTATCAACAACAGTAGAAGTCTTAATTACTCCTATCGCAAATGCACAAATGTATAACTTCTTTCCAGCTGTCATGAAAGATGTTAACCATACCCACATTCTCTGTTCATTCATTTAAAAACTTCAGTGTGTCATTGAACCACATTCCTGTCGTGTCATGCATAGTTCCATACCTTAGAAATATAGATTTGCAAGTTATTGGGTTTTTTTCTTTTAAACATGATTCTATAGCTTGCTTTTACAAGGGATCAGGTTGTTCAAGCCTAACATTATTTAGCATTTATTTGTAAAACTTTTGTCATGACATAATTTGTATTACAATAATGCTTAGAGGTCTCCACCAAAATGAGGACCGTCTTTTGCTAGAACAAATATAATAAAAGCTTATGGTGTAAAGGGACAAGGCATGCAGGTTAGAAGGCAAGCCAGAGTCCCAGAGAGAGAAAGTTACTTGTCCATTGTCTTGGGGCTGACCAGTGGCCCAAGTACTCAAGGTATCCAGCACCCAGTCCACTAATCAGTATGCTTCTCAGTACATTCAGTGGCAATACTCATGTGAGTTTTACTTATTGTAAGCAGTGTAGATCTCTGGACCTAAAATTAAACTGAACTTCCAAAGTAGATCAGAGAATGACATGGTTACATTTCAAGATAATCTATTAGGCTAGGTACAGACATTGAAAAAACTTGAGGAAGAATTGTTCTAAGTCACACTTTTTCTGTAAATAACGTGGTTTAAATTGGTACTGAACAGAACACACATTCTTCCTTTGGTGGGGAGAGGAGAGGGCACAAATCTTAGGCCAGGCTCTGCCATTTTTAAGCCAGTCTGTGTGTGCTGAACTTCTGTTCTCTTACAGGTATAGGCTGGTTTTGTGCTATCCAGCTATCTTGGTTAGAACACTTCTTTGCATTTCTCTTCCCTCCCTGAAATATAGCATAGTTCAAAAGAATTAACCTTGAGTCAGAAAGTTCCCACTATAGAAGGTGCAGGATTTTTAAGTCCCTGGGACTGTACAGTACATTTTTAAGGCAGACCATGTTAGCTTAATTTTAGACACTTGAAAAATGTTACTCATTCTTCTGCATATTTATGTAAGTATTTTAGAAATACATTCATAGCTTTGGCATAAGTAGGATAGGGTGAATGGGCAATTGAAATTGCAGTGGCAACCAGAATTCTCCCTGTGGCCTGGTTACTCAGTAGGGCTATGCGAGGCTTTGGACCGTGCTTCGGATCTGAAGAAGCTTCAGACACTTCAGCATTCAAAGCAGCAAGTCCATATCAAAGCACTGGCTTTGTTAAGCTTTCCAAAGTGGTTTGGAGCTTCTGAACTACCTCAGAAACGCTTTGGAGCCACCTCGAAGATCTGGCCATAGGGTATAATGGTGAACCAATGAAATACTTATAACTTTGTTGTGTTTTGTCTGATTTGGATGACATTTACAGGGATGGTAGCCTCTGCTGGGAGCACGAAGTCTGCCAAGTTTCAAGAAGATTGGAGCAGGGTTTCAGGGGGAACTGTACCCCAAATTCCTGAAAGCAAAACTCATGTCATGTCTATGTGTTACACGACAGGGGGGGTGAAAACTGCAGGGGTGGTAGCCCCTGGTGATGCCACAAAGTATGCCAGGTTTCAAGAAGATCAGCACAGGGGTTTGAGGGGAACTGAACCTCAAGCTGCTGACAGGCAAAACTCATGACATAGATGACCCTGTGTGTGTTAAGGTGCAGTGCGCCAAAAACTGCAGGGTTCATGGCCCCTGCTCAGGCCGCAAAGCCTGCCACCTGTCAAGGAGATAGGTGCAGGGGGAGTCTGGTTTCTGGGGCCCTGCACCTCTGGCTGCTGACAGGCAAAACTCATGACATGGGTGACAGTGTGGGTTAACGCTCAGCCAGGTAAAAGCTGCAGGCCTGCTAACCCCTGCTGTGGCCACAAAGCCTGCCAGCTGTCAAGGAGATAGGTGCAGGGGGGTTCTGGGGCCCTGCACCCCTAGTTGCTGACAGACAAAACTCATGACTGTGTCTGTCTTGGGGCAAATGATTTTTTGTATTGATTCTATCCTCTCCTGTCTGTGGTTTTGTAGGTGTTAATTCATGCTTGTTAACTCATTATATAGTAGCTCGGTACTGTATATTGAGCTGGTCCCTGAGTGAATCATGATTAATTGGTAACTGGTAACACAATAGCATAGCAGCCAGGCCTGCAGTAGTTGCCCCCCGCCCCGTGCCACAAGACAGACATGGTTGCACAAGCACCCATGTCATGAGTTTTGCCTGTCAGCAGCTAGAGGTGCAGGGCCCCAGAATCCAGAAGCCTTGCACCTAACTCCTTCACAGCTGGCAGGCTTCACAGCCTCAGCAGGGGCTAGCAGGCCTGCAGCTTTCACCTCGTTGAGCCTTGACACACACACTGTCACTCATGTCATGAGTTTTGCCTGTCAGCAGCCAGAGGTGCAGTTCCCCCCAAACCCTTGCATCTATCACCTTGAAACTTGGCAGGGTTTGTGGCCTCAGTAGGTGCCACCATCCCTGAAGTTTTCACCCCACTGTGGTGTAACACGTATACATGACATGAGTTTTGCTTTCATAGATTTCCATAGATTTCATAGACATTTGGGCTGGAAGGGAGCCCAGAGGATCATAGAGTCCAGCCCCCTGCCCCAGGGGCAGGAAGTCATCAGGCATCATAGGATCCCAACAAGATAAGCATCCGAATGTGTCTTGAAGGCATTCAAAGTGGGTGCTTGAACTGCCTTCAGTGGCAGTCTATTCAAAACCTTAGGGGCTCGGACAGTGAAGAAGTTCTTTCTCATGTCCAGCCTGAATCGGTTGTGGTAGAGTTTGTGACCGTTTGGTCTTGTCATCCCTTGGGGTGCTCTAGTGGACAGACATTCCCCCAGATCCTGGTAAGCATCCCTGATAAACTTATAGGTGGCCACCAGATCACCCCTGAGCCTGCGCTTTTCCAGGGAGAAGAGTCCCATGGATCTCAGCCTTTCATCATAAGGTCTGTTTTCCTGATGCCTGATCATGCACATGGCTCTCCTCTGCACCCTCTCAAGCTTCTTCACATACTTTTTGAATTGTGGAGCCCAAAACTGGATGCAGTACTCCAGCTGCAGCGTCACCAGGGCCAAGTACAATGAGATAATGATCTCCCGGGATTTGCTTGAGAAGCATCTATGGATGGAAGCCAGTGTTTTGGTCTCTTTACTAACTGCAGCATCACACTGAAGGTTCATGCTCATCTTGTGGTCAACTGTGACCCCCAAGTCCCTTTCATCTGCAGTGCTAACCAGAGTAACACTACTGAGCCTATAAACATGCTGCAGGTTTTTCCTCCCAAGATGAAGAACCTTGCATTTTTCAGTGTTGAACACCATCAGGTTCTTGTCTGCTCATTTCATGAGCCTGTCAAGATCTGCCCGGATCACCCGCCTGTCCTCATGTGTGGATGCTTTACCCCAGAGTTTAGTGTCATCAGCAAACTAGGTCAATTAGCTTCTGACACCAATGTCCACATCATTAATGAAGATGTTAAATAGTATAGGCCCTAGGACAGTGCCTTGAAGGACCCCACTGGTCACAGCACACCAAGATGATTGGCTCCCATTGACCACCACCCTCTGGGTCTTACAACAGAGCAAATTATCCAGACAGCAGATTGTGGTGAGGTCGAGGCCACAGTTAGCCAGTTTAGCCAGATTATTGTGGGATACCAGATCAAAGGCTATTTTTAAAGTTAAGATATACAATGTCAATCTCTTCCCCCTTGTCCAGGTGATAAGTCACCTGGTCATAAAAGGAAATGAGATTGGTCAAGCAAGACCTACCCACAACAAACCCATGCTGGGTATCCCTCAGGGGTGTCAAGGATCCCTAGCCTGTCAAGGATGGCTTTCTTGATAATCTTTTCCAAGACCTTCCCCAGGATAGAAGTCAGGCTGATGGGTCTGTAGTTTGCTGGATCTACTTTCCTCCCTTTCTTGAAGATAGGCATGACATTGACCCTCTTCCAATCATCAGGCATTTCACCAGAGCACCAAGAGCTCTCAAAGATCCGTGCCAGGGGCTTGCCAGCTCCCTGAGTACCCTTGGGTGTAACCCATCAGGGCCAGCTGACTTGAAGGTGTCCAGCCTGTCAAGGTGTTCCTTCATGAGGTCAGGTTCGATGGAAGGCAAGGAATTTCCCTCACCTGGGCTTTCCTGACCAATAGTGGGCAGGGTCGGCCCATGGGACTGGTGAAAAACTGATGCAAAGTATCCATTTAGCACATTCACTTTTTCCTGGGTGTCGGTTGTCAGTTGCCCCATCTGGTTTAGCAGGGGTCCAATGTTGCCCTTGCTTTTCCTCCAGCTCCCCACATATCTAAAAAAGTACTTTTTATTGTCCTTGATATTTGTAGCTAGTTGAAGTTCCATCACAGTCTTGGCTTTCCTGGTTTGCTCTCTGCAGGTCTGGACCAGAGCAGAGTATTCTTCCTTGGTGGTGGTTCCAGTCCTCCATCCTTTGTGGATCTTCCTTTTAAGATGCAGGAGGTCTGCCAGTTCCCTTGCCCGATCCCTGGAGAGCCAGGGGGGCTGCAGTGACCTTGTGCTGCCTTTCCTCTGAGATGGGATAGACTTTGCTCATGCATCTAGGATTGCTCTCTTGAAGAGCAACCACTCATCATGAACTCCCCTCTCCATTGGGTTGTGGCCTTTTAGGGCCTCTCTGACAAGCCTCCTTAGCTTGTCAAAGTCAGCTTTCCTGAAGTTGAGGACTTCTGTATTACTGACTGACTTGCTAGCTTTATGGCAGATGGTGAAGGGAATCAGCTCATGGTCACTGTCACCCAGCTTCCCTTCAATTGTTAGGTCACTGATTAGGTCGTCCCTGTTTGCCAGTACAAAGTCAAGCAGTGCTTCACCTCTTGTTGGTCTGTAGACTTCCTGTGTCAGATAGAGGTCATCCACACATGAGAGAGAGCTTTGTGACAGCTTGGATTTGGCTGAGTCCTCCTCCCACAAGATGTCTGGGTAGTTAAAGTCTCCCATGACAACCATGCACTGGGAGCGTGCGGCCTCAGCCAATTCCCTGGTGAACTCCTAGTCAAGGTCTTGACCCTGGGTGGGAGGTCTGTAGTAGACCACCACCATAATATTCCCTGTGCCATGTTCCCCACAGATTTCAACCCAGAGGGTCTCAAGTCGTGCATCATGGGTGCCAATGTTGGCTTGCAGGGACACATAGCTTTCCTTGACATAGAGCTATGCCCCCACCCCTTTTGTCTACTCAATCCCTCCTGTACAGGGTATAGCCATCTATACCCGTGGTCCAGTCATGGGTGGAGTCCCACCAGGTGTCCATTATCCCAGTGACATCATAGTTATTTGCATTTAGTAGGAGAACAAGTTCCTTCTGTTTATTCTCCAGGCACCTGGCATTTGCATATAGACACACAGCTGTCCCCTTGGGGGCCCTTGCCCTGCCTACATTTTGTTTAAGAATTTGAGGTACAGTTCCCCCCAAATCCCTGCACCAATCGTTTTGAAACTTGGTAGACTTCATGCTCTCAGGAGAGGCTATCATCACTGCAGTTTTTATCTAAATCAGACAAAACACAACAAAGTTATAAATATTTAATTGATTCCCCATTATACCCTATGGCCAGATCTCCAAGCCGGCTCTCAAGCTTTGGAGCTGCTTCGGCCGGATTGAAGTGGGAACCTGGTTCAGAGCTCCGGATCAGATCCCTGGCATCCGAATTGGCCGGATCCAATGCTGGATCGCATAGCTGCCTGCTCTCACCGGCCTAGTACCCAGCTGTGTTGCTACACTGCTGCCCAAGCCAAAGTCTTAGAGTCAAGCAATCTCCAAAATATGGCTCCAAATGTATATTTTGCTGGTTGGGACCATTGCTAATGCTATAATGAGACTTGGCAAATACTTCAAAAAGAAATCTACAGAGATGTGTTAGGACTTTTAAATAATTTCTTTTCAGCAAGAATTATTTCAATTATGTGTTCATTTTGAATCAGCATTTATATAATTGACTGCTATGAGCAAAAATATTTGCAAAGAGCAGATTTCAAAGCTGCTTGTGGGCATTTGCTGGTACCAAATTTTACGTTGGCAGGCTCAAGTATTTGTAGTAGATGTTCTTGTTTATTTTTCCAATCAGGGAACAGAAATGCCCAATAGTTTTTTTTTGTTTTTTTTTCTGGCTAGCTGCATTTTAAGCAATATCACTGACACAATGAATGGTCACAAAGGCCTGTTCGGGAATAATCCACAAATCAGATATAAGATGTTCCTGTCTGAAAACAAAATCTCCTGTACAAACACCCTTCAATTTTGAAGGGCTGATTAAAAACAACGTAATGCCAAAACTGGATGAGAATATTGCAGCTATGCTCATCTCTACCATTAGTTTATTTCACATTGAACACATACTTTTACACTGTAATAAAAAAGAGTGTGTTCTAGAAACCTGATTGATTGTCTGTCTGAAGGCTATACTACACAAACAAATCATTTTGACCTGACATCTGTTTAGTGTTTTCACCTTCTGAGACTAGGTTATTAGAGTAGCTACAACATATAAAATGTCTTTTATGGAGAAACAGGGGAAAATACCATGTGGTATTTTGCCATAACAATGTAGTTACTTCAAAGAAACTAACGTTACTGCTACTGTGTGGTATCCTGGTCATGCAGCTAATGGCAACACAGATTTCCCACTGTGTTAAAAATTCAGGGGTTTCTGTAAATGGTGAAAAACTCATTAGAATCTCAACTTTAGACTCTCAACTCATTAGAATCTCAACATTTTAAGCAGGCTGAAATTTTTAGTGTTTGGGGGCTGGCAGCAAAAATGAGTAACTGTGGATGGCACGGGAACAATTCTGGAAATGAGAGTAGCTCATTGTTTGTGCTTTGTTTTCTATATTTCCACTGGCAACACATTTTTTCTTCATGTCGTTGGTCAGTATTCTACTTGTTTGTTACTTTCTTTATGGAAGAATTTTGTTCATAACCGTGTTATTGTGCTGGCTTTTCAAGTTTGGTTATGTTGTGCACATTGTAATATTATTGAATAGCACTCTAGAGTAGCTAGGTCTTAATTAGGGGAAGTCCAAACTTTCTCATTAATTTTAGGTTCTTATATCAAGGGAGGTGTTCAAAGGATGCTCCTAGAATATGAAGTAAGAAACTACTAAAAGAGGTTCTTCAGTTATTCTAAGATGACAAGCAGCTGTAACCTGTGACTGCATAGTACAAAGTGTGCACTGGGAATTCATCAAAGGACAAATGAAGAGGCTTTTCTTTACTGCTACAAACTATTCCTATTGGAGTTCTGCAGGTATCTGTTGTCAGCTTGATGCTATTCAATAGATTTTATAAATGATTACTAAGATAATGTAAAATTATTTGTAGATGAAACAACGATCGGTGGTTTGGCAAATACTGGGAAGATTAGGTCAGTTTTACTAAGCAATTTAGATTTTTTTAATGAATTGGGTTCACACAAATGACAAATATTTTTAATAAAGTCAAATATATGGTTATACATTTAGGAGCTCTTAGAGCAGGGGGAGATTGTATACCAAAGACCAGATAATCAGATGAATCTGAACTCCAAGGATAATTCTGTATCTAAGCAGGCTAATGTAATCCTTGAATGAACAGAAAAATGGGATTAATATATCAAGGAGGAATTTCCCAGGTCATTTCTAAGTCACTACTGAAATTATCTATCCAGTTCTCAGGGCCACACTTCAAACACTGGTATTGAAACTAGAAAGGGTTCAGAAAAGAACTATAAGAATCAGTCAGTCTGGGAAATCAACCTTATAGCAAGAGATTAAATCACCTCTTTGAGCTATTGAGTCCTTAAGAAATTAATCAATTATAGTTTGCTGATACTATGTAGAGAGATATCTAAAAGCTAGAGCTCACACCTCTTCCTTCTGTGACTTACTCATCCATGCTGATCACTTGTCCATGTGTCTGTGGGGAGTCTGCCCAGATCACAGATATAAGCTAAGTAGACAGTCAGAAAGCCCGAGGCAGAATCAATCCAACCTTTGTGGGTTTCTCTAGCTTGCGAAGATGGATCAAGAGCACAGGGAACTAACGTTTGTCTTTGGGGGTGCAGGCAGGGAGGAGGCAGGGAAATACTTGCACTGGTCAGACCAGAAGGCAGAAGGCATTCCTGCACACCTCCCAACATGTTGGACCTAGCCACAGGCAACCTATCCCAGGTAAGTGGGCTCTTCCCTGGTTGGCTGTCAGGCCCCCAACCACCTTGCTGTCCCTAGAGACCCTCCCATGTGCCCAGTTGTAAGCTTCTAGGGCTGATGGCCATGGGGGCCCCACCACGGGGGCCCCAGGGGGAGGCAGGTGGGGAGAAACAGCTTCCCCACCCCATTCCTTCCCCCCAACTGGGGTCTGCAGAGTGCAGGGAGGCTCTATAGCACAACATAGCTTTCTTCCCCACAGCCAAGCTCAGCAATCATCCCAGCTCTTTCCCTAGGTCAGACCCAGACTCTCAGCCGTGGGGGAAGAAGGCATAGGTGGGGAGCACAGCCCCTTGCTCTGGTCCCCCCTCCAGGTCTGCACAGCTTAGAAATAATAAGTTATAAAATTTCAAGTAATTAGTGTACTTAACAGTATTTATTGCATGCTGGTAATTGTACTTAATAAGACATAAGGGAATTGAATTTCTTTCATTATGTTTAATTAATAACCTGCAAATGGTTCAGCAAATTTCTGAATGAAACATTGAGTCCAGACATTTGACAGTGACAGATTCCATACATTCAATTTGTTTCTGGCTCATTAGCACTATATAATCAACAGATCCATGAATTTTGAACATAAAGAATTATATAAGAAGTTGGTCAACCACTTCAGACTTTAAGCTCTGAGCCCATTATCTAAGGCAGGGGTGTTCAACTTTTTGAGATAAGTGTATTCCTGATGGCCGGATGTGGAGGAGTGTATCCCTGGTGGCCAGAAGCAGAGTGGGGGGCACATGGCCGGATGTGAAATGGTGAGGGGTGGTGCATATCTGAACATGGAGTGGTGGCAGCCACTGCTTGTGAGCTTCCCTTGCTCCCTGTGCAGCCAGGTGGACAGCACCCGCACAGCAGCACAGGATGGTGTGTGGCGGCTCTGTCCCTGCCCACCCATGCATACCCCCTAGGGCCTTTCCAAGTACCCCCCCGGGGGTATGTGTATCCCCGGTTGACAACCCCTCATCTAAGGCAATATGCTTCCAATACAAAGCCTGTTAAAGCCAAGACTCCTGTTTAGTTTGATTAAGTTGGATTGGAGATTAGGTGTAAGGGATGCTTGGATGCAGTGTACACCAAAATGAAAAGAGAATCTTTGGCCTAAGTTTGCCTGAGTAGGGACTGAGGGAAAATTGAGTTTGAACTTTAGGCTTTTTCTGCCAGTTTAGATTTTTGTGATTTTGAAACCATTGTCCTGACAACTCCAGGTCCTTGTTTGTCCTCCCAGAAGACACAAGATGAACACATTGCCTTACCAAGCCAAATTATCTGTAGTGTCTGATAAAATGTGTATATTTTTTCATTTATCTATAGCATACAAATGAATAAGACAGAGGTACATCTTGAGAGGATCCAAAGTTATGACAGGTTTACAGATTAACTGTCCATATTTACCTACTGTCATAGTGTCAGAGCTTGTAATTAATCAAAAAGTGCATTATTATCAGGAGGACCATGATAAAGATTGTTGGGATATATAATTAAAAGAAGTCAGTTTTTGGTTGTGATGCTGTTATAAAGCCTCTGTCCTTAGTTTGTCAAGCACAGGGCTGAAATTTGTTTTTTTTAAATGTTAGCAGGGATAAAAATCTTGCACTGTAGTTTTATTTCTTATTTTGGGGGTGATATCACTAGTTTTCAAGGGCTTGAAGCAGTAGTGTAAGTAGGGGAGTTGAGTGAGGCACTAGTGCCAGGCACCAACTTAGAGGGGGTGATATTATAGCGCCCCCTCCAGGAGCAGATCTAGAGGGTGCAGTTTTACCCACTGATCTCTGTTCTACCCAAACTTTAAAATCAATTGCCTTCATTCCTCAAGTGCTAATGACCCTCTCTCCTTTTTAATGACCTTGATATTCCACTATCCATCTACCTTTTCTTCTGTAATGTTGCTGTCTGTTAGACATGCCTGGTAAAGTCAGTTTTGTATACTTGTTGAACGCTAAATGAAATTAGGTATCAATTTAAAATGAGCGATATAGCGACATAGCGCTAAGTGAAACAATGTTAAGCGGCGTTGCCTGCATCTCACAACCCTGCAGGCTTTTTAGTTCTAGGTACAAACCTTAATTCAGGTGTAGTAATATTAACTGAGGTGTAGAAGTGACTGATGGTGAAGTATTGGAGGCAGTACGTAGGAAAACTAGATTTTGTTTTATGAATTTGAATGAGAGATATACATTTAACTATAATAATCATAGGACTAATGAAACAATATCTGTTGACTCATGTGACCATTTTCTTGGCTAATTACTTATGTGTTTTTTTTTTAAATTACTTTATAATCTAGCAAATTAGTGCACATTCCAAGAAAGTTGTATTTGTTTTTATTTTGATCTTAAACTAAAAAACATAGCACTAGGTCCCTAGTATATTAGTAATGCTTCTAATTTATTTTTAACTAGATAAAAATGTGTCATGTTATATGTGATAGTGCACTACACCATCTGCACCCCTCTTTTTAAAAAACCTAGATTTGCCCATGGCCCCCTCACACCAGGAATCTTTGCCATGGCAGGCAAATGAGCCAAGCAGGTTCACCCCCATGACCTGTAATGTATTTGTGGGAGGAGAGACATGAGCAGGGTGAATGTCAAGAGCAGGGGCAGATAAGATTTTGATCTCCTTCCCACTACACTCTCCTCCTGCTCTGCAGTGGTCGGCATAATTCCCCCATTGTCCCCCAGGCCATGCACCTCAGCTTCAGGTGCTCAAAGAGATCATTATATCTCTGCCTTCAAGTAGGTCATAATCTTTCTGGTGTTAATGTCTAATAATAGCAGGTTTGAGCATCTCTCAAATTAGTGTCAGCTGCATCACATAGTAGGCTATTGGAACAAATTGGATTCCATGTCCATTTTGTGTGTGTATGTATTTGTGTGACACGTGTTTATGTACATATTCATGTCTTACTTTAAAACTAACTTGATAGGCAATCTGGAAAATGCAGCATTTTTAGTGTTTAGCACTCAATTTCAGTTGCTTAATTGAAGTCCTAAGTGATTTTTAAGTGCATTTTTTGGTGATTTCTTTTCCTGAAATCCATCATGGACAGCTGGAGCATAGGTAGTATGTTATTTATACAAAAGACTAGACCTGTGATTTTGGGCTTATGCCAACTTCTGTTAAATACGCAGTAATGGGGCAATTTGATAAAATATTATTTACCAGAGAAACTTACACATCATTAGGCGTAGTTTTAAAATGCATCTTTTGTGTTTTTTAAACCTGAATAATAGTCTCTCAGGTAAATAAATTAATGACCATTTTAAAAGCAAACATACATCCCTGGTGTCTCTAGTTAAGCTTGCATTGTGTTTAAGTATATATGAATATATTTGGCTATGCAGAGATGTATATTAAAATATATCATAAACAAGAAGCTTGGGTGGTTGATTTTGGGATGCAGAGCCTTTTCACTTCTTAATTACCAGTCCTTATGAATTGACAGGAACACTAGCTCCCTTCAGAGCTATTTCTCAGATTTTAGCTTTCCCTGTTCTCAGTGTGCCTTGTAGAATTTAATATAGATCTGCAATGTTTCCATTTACCCTTTTTTTGCCTCTTACAAAAATTCTATTAAGCATCTACTTTTTGTAAATTGTGGCCTTCATTTTTAAAGTTACTTAAGTGCTTAGAAAGTTCAAATTCTGTGGATGTCATAAAGGAATAAATTAATAAAAATGACAGGCAGAGTATACTTGATCTTTAAGATGATATGGCAAGATGAAACCACAAGAGCCATAAACTCTCCATAATGGCAGAAATAATATTTTTTTATAACCTTTTAAGCATTGAACACAGAATCATCTGAGATAATAATCCCAAGAGCACAAGTCTTTCCTTTTGACACAGAGCTACAAGGCTGAGCCAGGAATGCAAAAGATGTGAAAGTAATTTGCCAGGATCTGTAGAATGAAGTGTATCTAAAAGGCCACTAACAGATGTTACGTAATGGTGGGATGGGATCTGTTGCATCATTCCCCCATTTGCATTTCCTGCTATGCCACACATGAATGGCAAGAGGCACAATTGTGGGATCAAGCATCAGATCCCATCGTGCCATATTGCCAGTGCAGGGGGAGTCCGGGATCATGATCCTGGGCTCTCTGTGCACTGGCAGTCTTTGCTCCCATGGCTAGAAGCTCTGTCACTTGATGGAGCTCCCATCTGCAGGAGCATGGGGATATATCAGCATTTGTGTCAGGGGCTGTAAATAATTGCTTTAGTGATACAAATGTATCCAGATATGGTGGTCTCATTTTTCCCCAATGAAATGAAATTTGTAGTTAAAAACATCTTGTTTCGGATATATAAGAACTGTTCCTATAATCATCCAAAATAATTTTTTGAATGTATTTATTTTTATTTTCTACTTTGGAACTAGTAGAAGACAAATAGATTGAAAGTACATGTTAAATTATTTTGTGATGTTTGGATCATTTAGCCCATTGTGGCATTCTGTGTTTATAATAGACTTTCATTGCCCAACACCTTTATAGAACAATTGAAAGAATATTTAGCAGACAAATTTGTGTTGGTTTTTTGGCCTACCAAAACCAATTGGGCCATAGTGTGATTACTATTAAAAACTTTGCAATTACCTTCTAAAGATGGTAAAAATGGTACATACATTCAGGGAGGACCTGCATGCACACCAGAGTTATGTCACTGTGTCAAAAGGCAAAGCTAAAGGTTTTAATGAACCTTCTCTCTACAGATGCATGTTTGCCCATAAATTACAAACTTGGAAGTGAATCTGGTATTTAGATTAAAGAAACCAAGTTATTCACTGTTTATTTGCTTTTTAGGTCTGAGATTTTTCTTTAAACTTAAATCAGCATGCCCACTCTGTTTGATTAACAGTCAGTTCCTGGACTTAGAAAGGTATTGAATTTGGTGTTAATGTTAGGTATGTGAATACAAAGAACATATGATTAAGTATTATGTTGAAACAGGATCCAGATCAGCATCTTGCTTGGATCCCATAGCTGTACATAATTTGCATAAATTTAAGTGGATTACATCTGGCATCATTAACATGCAACTCTGAATTAAAGAGATCCATATCCCTGCATATAAGTAATTACCTTGTTCTGAGAAGTTAAGCCTGAATGCTTGAAGCAAGCATTAGCATTGTATACTAGTAACTGTGTTCTCTACAAGCTGTAGCTTCCTACTCAAGAGAAGGGTAGGACTACTGAAGAAATGCATTTGCAACATTTTTTTACCCTATATGTAAATAGTTAATAAGAGTATAATCCTACTTTCCCCCCAAAATGTCCTAAATTATGATTCTGAGCTAAGGGTGGAATGATTTTTTCTGAATATGAAAGTCCTTACATTAGGGATTTTAAAAAAGAAATATTAAGGTTTACCACACTTAAGCGAGAATGACTCAACTATAATAATATGTATGAAAAAGAAAACCTTAAACTGAAAGTTCACCCTCACAGCAGTGAACAGGAGTGCTCAGAAAAGACTTTTAACTGTTATAAAATCCATTTCTTCTCTGCTTATACAAGAACAAGCTTAAAACATTAGTGTTGCCAAGCCGGAACTTATACACCAAACAGGGCAGCTGATGTATAGGTCAAAACATGAGTGTGGGTGGTGTACCAGATCTTTGATTAACTAGGGGTGAGTAAGATGTGGCATTCTTGTTCTTTTTCAGTTTTGATTTAGGTTTAGAAAAGCTGCTCTTAGCTTTGTGGGAAGCATAAGAAGAACAATGAAGCAGTGCTCTCATGTTACTTATTAGGGATGTGAGCAAATCTAAATTAAAAACTCTGTTCTAAGAACACCAATTCAAACCCCAGCACAGAAGGACTGTACAGCTGCTCTTGCTGCCCTTGTTTCTGTTGACTGCACCAGTCCACATGGGCTCCTTTACAGCTAAAGAACCAGCTGTAATCTTTCCAGGTCCTTTTTCCCAGCTACACCTTATACATGTCCCCTGCATTAGGAGGGTTAATAGCAAGAGTGGGTGATAGAAAGTGTGCTACATGGGGATTTAAAATCTTATACAAGTGTCTTTAGAGCTGCTTTGTGCCACTAGCCTTCTGATAGAACAGGATCTGACACCCCTCTGTTTACATTCTCTTTTAGTACTCAACAGAATAATAAAGATAAGGGCTGATGAAGAAACACAATGAAATACTATGCTGTTGGAAAATAAGGAGGTAATGTAGGAGTTGCTGGAACTGATTTTGCAAGAATTTTCAGGAAAATCTAAACATCTTTTTGCAGGGTGGGCACTGGTTCTCACCCTGATTATTTGAACCTGTCAGCAAACCTCAAACAATAACTATAGTTCAGTGCCTCCCTCGCTGCAGATGTACCATGGTGTGGATCAAACTACAGTGCTATATGCTCCATCAGTATATCCATATCTTAATCCTTTTATCATTCAATGGCTAGAAATTTAAGTATAACATAGTTAGAAGTTCACTTCTACTTTTCGGCATTCCTCTTAGTTAGCTGTATAATTGTACTACCTTTTCAGCATGTCTTCCATAGAATCTACATGGACTTACATAAACCTCTGCATTTTGCTGCAGTTCTTCCTAATGTTTAGAGTCTAGGACTGAGGCTGCAACCATTTTCATGGATTTTATATCTCAGGAATCTGATGCCACTAACTCCTGACTTGAACTCTTGACTCCTTAACAAGTTCTAGAATTATTTCTACTCCTACTAAATATGCATACCATTTTTCATAGAAATAAATTAAATCATCTATCCATTTGAGGCTTTCTTCAGTTCTGAAAATCCAAGTTTGATCACTTACTATCCTGGGAAATAATGCTACTTCATTCATGCATCTGAGAGGCATCCAGTTGAACTGAAACCACCCAAAGGGATTACAAAGGCAGTCTTTTCTTGATCTTCAGGTGCCAGTTTAATCCAATGATATCCGGAAACTAAATCAAAACCACGTAATATCTTTCAGTCTTGCACTTTTTTCTGGGTTGTCTGCTATGTTGGAAGTGGGTTGAATTGTCTGCATTCAGTCTCTTGTAGCGGATACGTTCTTCAGTCTCTAGGCTTTGATTTACAGTTATAGGTGAAAATGTCCAAAGTGATGTAAATTGCTCAGGCAGGCCTCCATTGCTTGTTTCATTGCTTCTTTTCACTGCTAGCTGATATAGCATGGGAATCCAATGTGGGGGTTGCCTAAAATAAACATCCTGGTTTAAGAACAATGCAGTGTTGAGTCCAATCACATTTTCCAAACTTTGCATTCTTGAAGAATGCAATGGCATACAGTGAGAAAAGCTATTTTAATCACTTGTTTCCTTTGCCATCTACTGGTGTGTCTGTCAAGTCAATTCGTAGGTTTGTCCTTTTTTTGTTTTTTTTTCAATTTGAGCTGGTTCAAACCTCTTGAACTCTTGCCCTTTGCCCTTATGAGAGACTTCAAGGCATTGAACACAGTCCCCATGGTCTGTTGTTTCTCTTTCTTTTTGCCCCCTCTCTCCCTTTCCCAACTACACCTTAATGATCAGTCACATTAATTGCTCATGCCTAGAATTCACTCCTTGGTCTAGATATGTATCAAATTGTGCTACAGCAACCCTGGCTAAATATTTATAGCCTTAAATATCAAAAGAAGTTCACTGCAACAGTCCTTTATCATTTGACTTCACCACACCTTTGTTCCCATGGGGATCAAATCATTTGCCACTCAATTAATATGGTAGAAGCACTTGTAAGCCCCAAAGTTGCCTTCCCCCCTGGTTTCTGTTTCCTTTTATTCCTGCTGTTTATTGACATTTTAAATATTTCCCTGAACGTTAGACTACTTCAGAAGTGCTTGTAATATCCTCAGATGAAATTCCCTTTCAGTACAACTGCACTAGAACTGTTGGTCCCTACAACAAAAGCCCAGTTAGTGTGTAGTGACAGTAAGTGGAGGTGGAGTTTGGATTTCTCCTGTTGTTATAATAGATACCACTTTATTTTCCAGCAGTTTTTCTTGCCTTTTAGCATTGAATGTTTTCCTTTAATGAAATTTATTTCAGCATTGTGGTTTTCCAAGTGTCCATGTCTCCAGGCGCATAGTAATGAGATCTGGAATATTCTGTAGTTATGGGTATCATTCATACTACCTCAGTAATGTCTAGTTCCTATACTGTGGCTTTCGTTCTGCTTGGGCAGCTCTATCCCCAGAATTTTTTGCCGTCATATCACCTGAAATTTCATCTGGCCTGGAGTCTATTATATTTTCCCACATACTACGCATTCCCAAATGACAGGCACCTTGGGTTTGGAAGTCAGAATGTAGACATTTTTTTTCCCAGAGTCATGTCACATAGAGTAAGCCCTTCTGGAAACATAGCATGTCCAGGAGGCATGGCCTTCCAGGACACAGTCTGGCTGAGGCAGTAGGAATTTCCTGGTATAGTAGAACAACAAGGTTGGACCCCAAACTCTTGCAAGGGCCATAACAAGGCTAGGCCCCAAGCCCTTGCTGTAAATAGTAGTTTACATAGGTTTCTATAAATATGTGTTTTCTTCAGTCACCACAAATCTCATCGAGATACTGCAGACTGCATGAACCAGTTTACTTAACCTGAGCTAGCTCCATTGTTCCTTCAGACACAGGCTACAGTGCTCAGTCAATAGCTGTGCCTGGGAGAGGGTTAACACAGGACTCCGCTCCTGCTTGCTGGGGTCAGGGACAAGTACCAGTCATCTTGCACGCCATTAGAGAACAACATCTTTCAAATTCTATTCCTCCCTATTTCTATTCCAGTGAAGACAAAAATCAGCTTTCCTGCTTAAAATGTCCACCCCGGTTTTGGAGCGCTGATTTTTTGGGGGAAAGGTGCATGTGGTATGGGAGTAAATATTAAGGGTGTGCAAAACGGGCTATATTCGATTTGGATTCAGATTCAGGCCAATTCAGGGGACAGTGATTTGATTCATGGATTCAGATCACTGTCCCGATTTGATTCAGCCAGATCTAAACCCGAAGATTCGATGCTGATTTGGAGAATCAGCAATTCAGCCATAGACACAGCTTTAAATGTTTTTTCTACATACCTCAAGGCACTAGGCGCAGCTTGTGAATGCTGATATGATGGGGTAGATTGAGTGTCCCACAGGAGTGGGGGAGGAACTACTTTCAGTCCACTTCGAAGTCTGCCGCTGAATGCTTGGGGACTCCTTCCATGCTCCCCCGGCTCAGTGATCAGCCATGGACAGACCTTGGATGCCCCCCACACTCAGGAGGCACCAGTCACCAAGCCAGGGGGTGAGGGAGGGTCCCCCATGTGCTCCGTGGTGGACCCAGAAGTGGACCATAAGTGCTTCTGGTCCACTTCTGGGTCCACCACTGAGCACGCTGGGAACCACCCCATGCTGCCACAGGATGCTCCATCCACCCCACCATCTCAGTGTTCATGACCTGCCTGGTACCTTGAGGTATGTAGAAAAAAAATTAAAGCTGTGTCTATGGCCAAATCATCGAATCTCTCCAAATTGATTCAGAGAGATTAAAGGGTCTCCTGATTCAATTCAGATTCAGACATTTGGCCTCCGAATCAGACTGAATCTCCACAGAATAGAATCAGTGACCAAAGCTTCGTGTAGCCCTAGTAAATATGGTATCCAGGGAAAAGTATCTCCCACTTGATTCATATGATATCTGCAAACAGCTTGAATCTTTTTTATTAGCCACTGCAATTAGCACGCATTACTTGAAGGTTTACATCTGGTATAAAAAGTGACCCTATGTCTGGGAACTAAGGGCTGATGACTTCAGAGAAAGTCCAGTTGCTGCTTTCATTGTGATGGCAATGGTCTAAATAGCTGAAGGGCAACTGAGGCTGTGTCAGCCCTTGCTCACTCTCCTGCCAACTATGGCCATGTCCACCCAGACCTAAGAGCCCCAGATTTAATAACAGGCCACTCCCCTGCCTGTGCCCCACAGCCCTCCTCCATCCTGAAAAAGCCTGTCCTAGCAACAGCATTGTTAAGTGTCTTACACCTTAAGCCTTACACCTCTGGCTCTGGTCCTAGTACTAGGCTGTGCTGTTTGTCTCTGGTTTCCTGTTCCCTGAGTGGACTGTCATAGCTCAGTAGGCCAGATCTGGCCCATGGGCTTATGTTTGTCATCCCTGCTGTATGGGATATGGTTCTTAGGGGGGATTTTCCAGAAGGCTATCTTCCTTCACAAGCACGTTATGAGCTCCCTTAAGAAACCATTTCTAAACTGACTTTTCACACAGGATTCTTTCATGACTCACCACTGGGCATAGGTTCCATTCCAGATGCAGTTCAATCTAAGTTCTGTTGTACTTGAGCCATTTCCTGGCCATATGGAAAGTTCAATCTAGTATCTCCTTGGTGTACAGAAGTAGCCATAAAGGTTCCTTGTCCTGACATTTCCTTACTTGCCATCTCTTCCAAAATTCAAAAAGGACAACTTCCACGCTCCACAGCACTTCTGTAAGGATTTGTAGAATTGTTTATAAGCCCTGTGGCCTACAGTGAAATTTTCTAGCTGCTGTTAAAAGGCTTTCTAGGTACTGCAAATCAGAAAAGTAGGTTTGAACCGGGGCTCTGGTATCTGAGGCAGAAGCCTAGACTGCAGTGCCAGCCGGCAGTTGGGCAAATACCAGCCCTGGCTTAGTCTGGACCCTCTCATGAGGTCCTTAATGGAGGACCAGGTGACCAGTGTGAACCTGCAAGGCTCTGATGGGAAGTCTGTAAAACCCTCCCACTTCCCATGAAGCCTGTTCCAGCAACACCATTGTTTTAAGTGTTGCTTTTTTAGACCTCTGGTCCTTGGACCTGTGCCTCTGGTCCTAGTACTAGCCTGTGTTTGTTGTTCCTGGTTTACTGTTCCCTAGGTCCTGCTTCTTAAATTCATTCTTGTTTCTGGTCCCTGCCTGCTGACTCCTCTGCTCCAGAGTTCCTTGCTTGCTTCTGATGTATCTTTGTGACCACTTGATCCTAATTTCAGTATGTTTCTTTTCAGGAAGAAATGTTTTGGCCATTTTGAAGAAGCTATCACAATTGTAACACTATAAATCAAAGGATTCATGAGAAACTCATGTTTACAACTCCATCACGTTTAGGCAGGATTTAACTTTTAGCCCCACCCAGTTGAAACCCAATAATATAAAGTAAAATAAGACAACAACTTGAAAAAATAAAGGTACAACATCACCTTTCACTGGAGGTGCGAATGCATTGATTATTATCTCTCTACCTTCCTTATGAGATTGTTGCAAAGACTTTGTCTCTTAGTTACCTCAAGAGAAGCAAATTCAAGGTGCACTTCTTAGTATTGCACTGTTACATTTCTCCATGAATCAAGATAGCATAAGATGCTTCTGTGGTGCTAGAGAAAATGTAGAAAGAAATGAATCATTATTTGCCCACACAAATATCCTAGAGAGGAAAAAACTCTTAACAAGGTAAAACCATTGCAATTCACAACCAAAATCAAGTTGTTCATGTGTATTTAAACCTAATTTAGCATTTCATCACTGAAAACATCTGCAGTCCCAGCTGAACACAATAAGCAACTTCAGTCTTTATGACCCTATTGTCATTCGTCTTCCAGTAAACATAATTCTAGTTTCTGTGCTCAGCATTTAGAGCTTCTTATGCCTCCAGTTCTGTTAGTAGACCATATCTTATCTTTACTAGGCCGTATGTGTTAATGATACTTATTTGGCACTCCCCATTTTCAAAGTGCTGCGCCTGTAGTAAATAATCTTCATAGCAGCGTGTACAATAGTGTGTATTATTTACTCCTATTTTTCAAATGTGGGATACTGAAACAGAAACAGTAATGTTCTGACTTTCAGAGTCACTGTGCCTCTTTAAAACCTTAGGTCACCTGTCAAAGATCATATAACAAGTCAGTGAGAGAGCCAGATTTAGAGCTGAGAAAGTTCCCAGTCCTTAGTCCAGACGGTTATTCTATTCTAGTCTATTTGAGCTTATTCCAGTGCAGCACCCATCAGTATGGTACCATGAAGCTTTTCCAACTCATCCATTGGGGATGAGATGCATCTTTGTGCAGGGGTTCAGACAAGTCTTATCTATCACTTCAGTGCAATTTGTGAGAGCAGAGCTGGTGTTAGACTCATGGGATCCACGGGCAGAGGCTATGTGGCCTGTTCCTTCTCCTATGTACCTTGAGTGGCTTGTCCAAATTTAGCCATGTAGCACCCCAGGTAGTTGTTCTGGTAGCTTCCCTATAAAACCATGTTTGCGGAAGGTTGCGAAGTGGAACTGAAATATGGGCCTTCTGTGGATCTTGTACACAAAGTTGAATTTAATCCTAGGTGCATGCTATTCATTCTCTAAATTCAAATAAATGGCTGTAAAATGCCTATGGGCTCTGGCAGACATTACAATTATGGCATGATTAATGTATTAATTGTGCCATAAATTGCAATATGCTAAATATTCACCCCAAATTATGGTAAATTAACAAAGCAAACCACCTGCAAAGACATTCCAAATGGAGCTGGTATGAATCATGTCTTAAAAGGAACATGTAGAATGTGCCTGTCAAATCTGAGTAGATCTAATGCTCAGCTGAGTATCTGGATCAGTGCAGGGCAGTCCTAGGTCTTTAAGTCCTGCAGGGGCTGATTGGGGCTCTGGTTTAAAGGAAGGGAAGCAAGGGAATTTCAGAGTGTGAGTGTGTAAGTGCCAGGTGGGGGGGAGTCCCTGGACTTCCTTTGCTTTGAATCCATGCGTGCAGCTTTACCGGGGCGGGCAATCATTTTGGCTGGAGGGCTGCTTAATGAGTTTTGGCAAGCTGTCAAGGGCCACCGGAAGTCCCTTTCCATGTCCCTGGAAGTACTTTCAGCAGGGTTTTTGCCATCTCAGGACCAGAAAAATACCAAATTATATTCTAAAAAGCAAACATCTACAAGATTCATTAATTTGATTTAAAAAAAATATTTTTGTCCTGATTTACACGTGTTTTGTGTAGTGTACGCAGACATGATTGCACAATTGCTTAAATCTTATGCTTAAATTTTAGCTTAAATCTTACACATACTCTTACGCTTGTATATTGTGGGAGGGGTGGGTACAGGTTTGTAGGGGGCTGTGGGTGTCTGGGTATGTGGGGAAGGGTGGATATGGGGTTTGTGGGGGAATTTATATGGGGAGAGGGTGGATGGGGTGTGTGAGAGGGTGTGTGTGTGGGAGTCTGCATGTATGGCAGTGCGAGGGGGGATGTGGGTGCATGTGTATGGTGCAGTATGTGTCTGAGACTCACCCTATGAATATACACACACAATGCCCCTGCCTGCACACACACACATGCGCGCGCACACACACACAAACACACACATACTCAACCCTTGCCAGCACACACACACACTGCCCCTGCCTGCACATACACTCTCTCTTCTCTCTCTCTCTCTCTCTTCCCCCCTGCCTGCACACACACACTCTCCCCCTGCCTGCACACACACACTGCCCCACCTACACACACACACACACAAACTGCCCCTGCCTGCACACACACACACACACACACACACACATTTTGCTCCTGTCTGCACATGCACACACGTGCACGTACTGGTGGGACCCCATGCTTCCCAATCTGGTGATGCAGCCAGCAGTCATGTGGTGCCAGAGCAGGTCAGGGGCAGGAAGAGAGTGAAATGGCTGGGGGTGGGGTGGAACTGTGCTTCTCAGTCCTGCTGAGGGCTCCCCCTGGGCCCTACTGCCCCTGGCCCCTGTCAGCTTTGCCAGGCAGCCAGGAGCAAATAAATATTATTAATTTACTAATTCTTTTAAGGGCCCCATGGGCTGGATAGAATGGTCTGGCAGGCCAGATCAAGCCTACGGACTGTATTGTGCCTGCCCCTGAGCTGTATCTTTGTTCAGAGCACTGGGAACCAGGATGTGGGGAGAGCCTCCTACAGGGGATGCCTGGGATACAGGTCTGCAAGTGCTGGGTGGAGGGAGGCTCTGGGCTTCCCTCACTCCTCACCTTTAAATGTGTGCTTTGTGTCCTGCTATGCACTTGTAGCTTGGCAAGATATGTGGTTGTTGGGATCACAAATCAGATTCTATTGCACCATTAAACATCTGCCAACAGCCTAAGTGCTGCTGCTTCTTCAGAGTTGCTGAAATCTGACAACAGTACCATTTAGTCCCTTTTAAAGACACAGTGAGTTGATCTCTAATTAAGAGGCAAAATACTGAGAAGAACTTTCTTTCTTAGGTCTTCTTGACATCAAGTTTTATTTTATTTAATGAAGCAAGGGCCCACAACATTGTGTAGCATCAGGATGCAATTTGGATTCAGGCACCAGACCATTCATCAGGTGACCTTATTAGGCAACCAGTTTAGAGCACATAAACATGAGAGAAAACGCACAGAAAAAGATTGTTCTCAGACGGCCGCATTCTGCTTAGAGTTACACCTGTTGCACCCCACCTACAGTCAGTGAAGTTTCACAGTTGATACTGAGTGTAGTAGTAGAAGACAAATTGCTTTGGCAAAATTGCAGTTAATAGTTGTAAAACTGTTCCTTATGCATTTTTAGAAAGAAACCTACTTTAACAGAATGTTGGGAACTTGCTAGCACATTAATCACATTTGGACTTTTTCTTGGGGGCCTCAACTCTCTGCAAGTCATTAAAATACCTGGCAAAACATGAACACATCGTCTATTATTGTTCTAATATAAATAATTTTGATAGAGTTTGAAGGAAGATGAGCCAAATACAATCTTTTATCTTGCCAAAAATGCAGTTTTCAGGTAGTTCTGAAGGGAGTGTCTAGAATATGTGTGTGAAAAGAAATGGTCTTTGTCAGCTTTCAGAAACAGTCATGCAGTTCTCTTATAACGGTGACAGGCTCCTAGTTAAGTCAACAAAGTAATTCTCTATATGAACAAATTGTTCAGATTCTTTTATGCACAGCAGTGTTTATCTAAAATTAGGATAATAAGAGCCTTGGGCAAAATGTCAATAAGAAAATGGTCTCTCAGTTAAACTTTTTTCTTAGAGAATGGAAAAAGATATTTGTGTTAGTTCTGGCAAAGTTCATTCAATCAAACAAGTGGGATGTTTCAGGCAGACATGTTCCAACAAAGATGCTCAGATATAAGAAGAACAATAATAAATAATTTGTTCTGTCCTTTAATATGTTCCTTTGAAATTTTCATCAGTGTTGAGCTTTCTGCTAAACATTACCTCTAAAAGCTTTTCACTTCAGGGCAAAGTATTAAGATCTGACAGGTTGACACATTTACAGCCTTACACTGAGATACAGTGTAATGAACGTGAACCCACAGAAGCTGTAAGTGAAAGAATGTGGGTTTATATGTGACAGAAAGAGAGCATCATTGTTTTGTTTTTTTCCTAGAAAGTACAAGACATTTAAAATATATATGTTCCCAAGGCAAATTATGTGTGCTTTGGCTAAATAAAGTTCATAGGGTGTTTCCATGACTGTCTCTGGACAGAATTCAGACCCTTGTCAACATTAAGGGTAACAAGGTGGAAGGCAAGGTAGGGTGGCACCTGAGGGCATTTTTACATGTGCTTTGGGATGCGGTCCCAGGTGCTTTAATTAGTGAGCTGTGCTAATTAAAAGTGCTGACGCGTCATGTATATCAGCATCCCTCTGCATCCCCATGCTGAAAAAGTGGCAGTTGGACACTTTAAACTAAAGCTCATCAAATGTATTTTATTTCAAAGTGCTCTGCCACCATTTTTTCAGTGCGGGGATGATGGGGACACTGATACACGTGATGAAGAAGGCTGCCAGAGCATGTCAGTTTCTATGCTCCAGCAGACTCAATTACCAGTGTGTCGAAGTAGGCTCCTTCCATGTCTGTACAAGCCCATGAAGATATATTCAGAGGGGCATGATAAAGGAGACCTTATTAGAAGGCAGAGTAGATCTGCACCTTATAGACTAACCAAAGTAGATAAATCTATATAGAGGACAAGATTTCATGGACTGAAGCTCACTTCATCAGAAGCTCTGAAAGGACATGCGCAAAGCTGTGTATAAGAATAGAGAATTTTTAATAGAAAAGCAGGAGGGAGGGGCATAGAGAGAGTGGGGCGAGAAGGGCTGAGTGGAGAAGGGAGTCAGTGCTGGGAGAGGCAAACATGTAAGCAATAAATCCATAGGAAGAAAGAAGTCACAAAAGTTAATTCAGGTAATGAAATAAGAATCCATTGCCTGTGTTTAAACCAGTGGTTCTGAACCTTTTTTTGGCATGGGCTGGATGGGTAGGACTCAGATCTACCCACAGGCTGGATCTGGACAGTGGCTCAGTCTGGAAGGCGAATGGCAGGACTTGGCCATGTTATTTGGTCCAGTGATGACATAGTCTGTATTGATGTTGGAGCAGAGAAGACATCTGGGTCCATTGCAAGATTGGATGTCTTGAAGGGTTAGGGATAAGTAGCTTGTTTCTTGAGAGATACTGTTTTAGGTTAGGGGGTCTCTCTAAGCAAGGGCAGGTTTGTCTCCTATGGCTGCTTTGAGATGGTCATCCTTTTCCAGGAGAGGTCATTAATGATGCTTCTCAAATGTGTAAACAGGGGGCTTTAGAGACTACCAGAAGGTCTCTACAGGTCTCAACAATGCTAACAGTATTCAACACACCTTAAATGGGCTCTCTATAGCCCATTTGTCTTTGTCTCAGGGTTAGAATAACAGAAAAGTATGGTTGGAAGGGACCTCAGGAGGTTATCTAGTCCAATCCCCTGCTCAAAGCAGGACCATCTCCAACTAGATCATGACAGCCAGGGCTTTGTTGAGCCAGACCTTAAAAACCTTGAAGGATAGAGATTCCACCACCTCTCTACATAACCGGTTCCAGTGCTTCACCATCCTTATGTTATTTAGCCTTACTTTAATTATTTAGATATCAGAACAATAATTTCCAACACACACAAAATAAGCACAACCCACCTCATTGCTGGAAAGTTAAATTATAACTGAAACTAAAACTAAAGTCCTGCTCCCTGGAGCCTCCCCACCTAAAAGGAGGAAATCAGCAGCCCTTTAAAATTTAAGGTAATAGAATGCTCTTTTCCCCAATGTGGTGCACTAACGAAACACCTATTTAGAAAAAGAACTGGTCTGAAAGCTCAAATTTGAGTTAATGAAAATAGTTCAAAATATTTTACAGTGAAAATCCCAATGCTAGGACCCTTTCACTATTTCTGGTTCACAATTTCAATGGAAATACTGGTAGAAAATAGAAAACACAAAAACTGAAAAATAGCGTATGTCAAATTAAATTTATTTCCACAAGGGTACTGTTTTCTTTTATGTAGCTATCACAAACAATTTCAGATGCAGGTGAAACAATGAAGGAATGTGTCACGTTTTCTGGTAATAAGGGATCTGAAAAGCTGATTCTTTGATGCTAAGCTGGCAAAAAGGTGAAGATGCTGACTTTTGGAATAAAGCACAGAGCAACAAACAAAGGATTCAGCTATCTAAGAGCACAGATAAATAACATTACATTTTCTCCATGAGTAATTATCATTAACTTAAATAGGCCCTAGGCATTCTCTCCAAAACTTCTACGTAGAATGCTGTTCTGCATGCTTCCAACATTGTTCAGGTGCCTCTGACTAAAATGTGCGACACATGGTCTTGTTACATGTTGCACTTTGAGTTACTCAAAAATTGGTTGGGATTAGTGCCAGCTCCAATTTGGAGCAGTCACACTTTAAGGCAAAAAACCTTCTCTGACTGTCCCTCACTTGCACAGCTGTGAGTTGCTACTAAAGGGCTGGTGAACCAAGACAGCTTCACCCTGCTCTCGGTGGGGGGCAGTGGGAACATGAAGCTGGGAGGCAGAGAATTAATGGGATGGGGGGTAGATAATAAAATGGAAGGTGAAAAGGAAATGGGGGGGAAGGGTAGTGAAATGAAGGAAGTTAGCCACTGAAGGTTAAAATAAAAAGAAGAAAAATAATTTAAAAAGAAAATTAGAACTAGTTTCAGGCGTTCATGTATGGGCAATCCAGGAGTTTCGAGCTCCAGGAGCCAACTAAAAATAGTGTGTAACAAGGTCCTTTATGCATCTTACAACAACAGTTTAAAATGATTTATTTATTATTTTTGTGACAGTAGTACCTATGGAAACCACACAAGCAGTAGGGCAATTTTGTGTGGCACTTTGCTATGCAATTTCTCTACAGGTAGGACATGGGGGTTGACAAAAATAGGGGTTATTTGTATGCTCAGAAAAATACAGTTTGAAGAACCCAATTATGTTTTGCTGAAATCAGTGGCAGGATGGGGAATGTGGGGAGGCAAAGAGACTATGGAGTAAACTGTATCACTCCTTCTTTAAAACTTTGGATCCTGCTTGCCTTCTTGCCTGCCTGCCTGCAAGTATCCATTAAGAGATAGCATTAGATACAACTTTAACTTCACCAATCTAACCAATCTAGATTAGTTACAGTATTATCTAGGTACGTCTGAAATCATTCTGGTCGTGTTTTAATGGAAATAAATATTTAAGGCTTGAAAGGCTGAAAATAAGGCAGGAATAATGCAACTAAAATTGAATCATAAATTTTAATGTACTGTAAGGACCATGAATTAATAAAGAAGACACTTAAATAGAAACACTTCTGCCTAGGAATATGAAACTGGGGAAAATAATTAGAATATTAGCCAGATGGCTGTTTTAAAATTAATGATCATCATCAAAGTCACGGGACTGACTTAAGGAAGACTACTTAATTCTGTTTTGACAAAGGAGACAATAATTTTCCTAAATTGGCGCACACGTTTTTACTCCATTCTGTATGCAGTAATGTTTGTATACGCCAGCAGATTAGAATTTGAAACACAGTCTATGCCACCCCCCACTCTTTTGTAACTCCATTTTTAAGAAGTAAAATAGTAAACAAGAAAAAAGATCTTTATGTAGATAGTTGGCCACATTTTTATGAAATATGTAAGTCTGCGGCCTCATAACATGACAAGATACTATGCTCATGTTAACACACATAATGTGTCAGTATTGCTTAATACTGTTTAAATATCAGGGCACCATGGTGGAGTACAGTAGGCTTAGCATTTTTTCAATGCAAAGCCCAGGGACATGTAATCAGTACAGTAGTGCAAAGAATGGGATACAGATCTGCAATGTCCCTGATGCTTCCAACCCTGCAAGCATCCCACTTCCTATTGAATTATCAGTTCAGTATTTCTCTACTTCATATGCTAGGGCAGTAGCCACTACAGTGAATGGAATACTCAGTTTTGGATGGTTTCCAATTCTAACAATGCCTGTGCATTTACTTTGTAAAGAAAGGATGCATACCTTGCATTTTATGAAAATATGGCCTTACAGAGTCTAGAGAAAAGGAGCCTCAAGGTAATGCATATTATTCTCTGGAACCTCTTATTTATTTAAGTCAGGATAAACATACAGAAACTCGACTGACTAGATACCATCAGAATGCTAGAGATGAAGATTTCTGTATGAAGCTTTCATGTCAATTTCCAGTAGTCTTCTGTTCTTTCCTTCTTATCACAGGATTAGCAAATTGCTCATCAAAAATGATGGGAGGGGGCAGGCAGGGGCAGAGTGCCGCTATCCACCATCCTGCGCCGCTGCCGCCTCCCGGGGGGGGGGAAGGGAGGGGAGGGGAGGGGAGGGGCAGAAGCTTGCACACGGCGGCTGTTGCTGCCACCCACCATCCCGCATGGCTGCCAGTCTGCATCCAGTCTGCATCCCCACCATGTCTGGCTCTGCACCCCTGTCCCCCACTCTGCATCTGGCCCTCCATCACCCCTCCCCAGGAGACAGTGGTGGTGTGGGGTGGTGGGTAGTGGTAATCTGTACTCTCCCATCCTTCCTGCCATTCTTGATGCAGCACTGGCTGGAGCCATGCCCTGCCAGGAGCCATGCCACACAAGCACATTACAGACAGACAGACAGATTGAGACCTTTATATAGAGAGATATTCCAACTGCTTGCTTTCTGGCCTCTGCCTTGGCAATCAAACCAAAACTGCTCACCATAGTATCCTTCCAAAATATACATTTTCCAGCCCTCCTTTCCCCATTTGACTGCAGGACTGTTTGGAGGGCCCCTTTCTGTGGAGACCATGAACCTGGCCAGCTTCATTTCACAGCAGTCAAGACCCATCCCATAAAATTAAGCTTATCTTTGTCTACTAATCTTGCTTTTTCAATTAATCAATAAACTTCTCACATTGGTTGGAATGACCTGAGGGTCCGTCTGAATTTTTCACCTGTCCACCCATGTTAAAAATTTGTTAACACCACATTAGTCTTCTCTTCTTCAGACTTAAGAAAGCTAATTCTTTCATCCTTTCCTCATAAGTCTTGTTTCTCAGGCCTGTAATAATTGTTCTTGATTTCTGCTTGAAGCGTGGGGCTCAAAACTGGACACAGTATTTCGGGTGAAGCCTCACCAGTGCCAAATATGGTGGAAGAATCACTTCCCTTGATTTGGAAAGGACACTTCTGTTCATACTGCCCAGTATACTGTTGGGTTTTTTTTTCTTTTTTTTGTTTTTTTTGCAACAAAGCTCACTTATGGTTTATATTCAGTTTATGTTCCAATATAACTCTTGGGTTCTTATCTTCAATACTGCAGCCTAACCAATCAAACTCCAGTTGGTATTTTTGCACTTATCTGTGTTGAATTTTATCTGATTAATTTTGGACCCTTTCTCCAGTATATGCAGTTCAATCTGGATCTTAGCCCTATCCTCCAGAGTACCTGCAAGTCCACCCAAGTTGGTATCAGCCAAAAATATACTAATGTTGATTTATTAAAATACATCTTTTACCTTTCCTTTTATAAAGGGGTAAACTTTAAACTTGGATTTATTCAGAGATGTATTATTAATTAGTTAATTATTTAAACTCCCAAGATACCTTGAGAAAGTTCAGATAGTCTGAGGAAAATTAACACCACTCACAATGTCTTGGCTTCTAATCCACTGTAGGTATGATGATAATTAAAGCTTCTTTATTTAAATAGCAGGCCATAGCAGAAGCACTCATTGCATGGCCCTGTCAGATTCCAACAAATCTGTAAATTCTGCTAAATACCTTGTCACAAAAGGGTATGAAAAAGGATTTATGTACGATCACATTTTCATGTGGTTTTGGTTGCCATTTGAAATTAAACTAAAAACTGATATTGGACAATAGGCCAAATGTATAGTTGCACAACTTAATACAATTTCATTGTCTGGTTGCATTGTACTGAATTACATTAGGGGTAAATCTGGTACTATGTAATTTCCCAACATATTGAAAGCACTTATGCATTTCTACCAGTCAATATGGATACAATTTTAAAATCTGGAGGTGTACTAAGGATCAGCAACTCATCTAATAAATTTGATTTTCAGAAGGTTGAAATTACAGGTCCTTTTAAAATCAGCAGAGCTGACAGTACTCTGCATCTTTAATACAAAGCCACCATTTAGTATCTAAATCTGAGCTCAGATGATAACCTTTAGGTTTCCAGTTTGAAAATGTTAGCCTCAATAAGTACAAAAGCCTTAATTTTTCTTCTTTCTTTTGTGCACAGGTTCATTTTGTTGATATGCTAATCAAATAATGGTATTCAAACTTGCTCCTCCTTTTGTTTAGTGTCAAAGGGTGCTTAAATAACATGAGCAGTTTGAGGCTAGGGAGTGAATGGTAAGTGACAGTGCATAGTTGAAGAACCTATTGATAAAAGAAATAATTACAGTTCTTTGTAAAGGCAGAACTCTTCCTTTAAAATCCATGGCTCTGGATAAAATATAAATCAAATCAGCTGGCGATATTCATGGTTATGTATTGTGGCATTGGGCAAATAAATAAAGAAGATGGGAATACACTGTAAAATAGTCTTTGAAAAAATAAGTGGAAAAATTATGCGAGTGTAAAATGAAAATACCAAGAAAGACAATTTTCATTGCAATTATTGAAAAAAATCCTTGAAGAAAAACAATTCCTTGGCATGGCATAGCTAGAAGTAATGCCACAACAATGTATGCCTTGTTGTGAAGAAGGCTAACAGCATACTGGGCTGCATTAGTAGGAGTACTGCCTGCAGATTAAGGGAGGTGATTGTTCACCTCTATTCAGCACTGGTGAGGCCACATCTGGAGTACTGCATCCAGTTTTGGGCTCCTCACTACAGAAGGAATGTGGACAAAATGGAGAGAGTCCAGCAGAGGGCAATAGAAATGATTAGAGGGCTGGGGAGCATGACTTCTGAAGAGAGGTTGAGGGACCTGGGCAAGATTTAATAATGACCTTCAACTCTCTGAAGGGTAATTCCTAAGAAGATGGAGCTAGACTGTTCTCAGTAGTGGCAAATAACACAACAAGGAACAATGGTCTCAAGTTGCAGCAAGGGAAGTTTAGGTTGGATATTAGGAAAACCTTTCTCACTAGGAGGGTAGTAAAGCACTGGAACAGGGCTATCCAGAGAGGTTGTGCAATCTCTATCCTTAAAGGTTTTTAAGACTCAGCTAGACAAAGCCCTGGGGATGTTTCAGCTTTGGGCAATGAGTTGGACAAGATGATCTCCTAAGGTCCCTCCCAACCCTAACTTTCTATGATTCCAATTCTATTTTTGATTGAATTTCCAGTTAGGAAATTATAAAAAATATGTCTTTACTGTTGTAGTGAAGGCTATTCAAATATGGATAAAGGTGATTATTTGCATTGTGTAAATAGCTCTTAAAGAATAATTGGAAGATGAAAAATATAATAAATATAAATATAATAATGTGGAGTAGGCAGCCATTATTAAAGTGGAAGATGCTTTTATACAGTAAGTAGAGTAATGGGAGTGTGGTGAAAGACAGATAAATAGTCCATGTAGTAATTATTGTTCTTTAAGCAGATTGCTCATAAAGACTAGCCTTATTTCCGTAGATTGGTGGATATTGCAAAGTAGAGTAATGTTGTTTAAGAATAATGAAGACATTCACCATCCCCCAAATTAGGGGGAAAATTGACCATGGTATAACTAACAATCTGTCTTTAGTTATTTTTAACTCAGTTTATTAAGAAAAGATTGGAGCAAACCACAGCAATAAACCTTTGGAATACTTATATCCTAGTTCGATTTGCATTCAAGGTCATGATGAAGTTCAGTAATAATGCAGATCTCAGCAGAATAGCTCTGCACACATTGAGTGCTTTGTTTTTCTTTTTAGGTAGCACCAAAAGATCATGCTGGACAACCCCTTATGACATGCAGGGAACTATATGTACATGCCTGTCCATTTTTCTCTTAGGAATTCTGCATATATTCTGTTGTGGTGTTCTAATATCAGCAAAACACATGCACCACTGAAATGTAAATAAACCCAGACAGAGTACTATTATCAGAAACACAAGGGCATTCTGTGCCCTTTTTGGTTATTCAATCATGAACTTCAAGAGAATTACATGTAATTCTGTCTTTCAGTTCTCTCTCAGTCCTCATTACGTTAATCTAGATCCACTTAGAATAACATGTAAATTTGTCTGAGAACATCTGATAAAACCTGGAGTGAATGTCAAGATTCACTGAAGTATTTTTCTCCTCTATTTCTTGAGAAACAAGGATTTTTGTGGGCTATATCTCTTATTGGGCAAACTGCATGGGTGGAATAAAGTTAAACAAGTTTTCAAATGCAACCTGTCTCAGATTTCTTTTTCTAAGCAGTTCATAGAATCATAGAAGTAGGGTCGGAAGGGACCTTGTAGATCTTCAAGTCCAACCACCTGCCTGGGCAGAAATAAAAACTGGGCTCAAATGATCCCAACCAGGTAGGCATCAAGCATCCTCTTAAAGACCCCCAGGGTAGGAGCCAGCACCACTTCCCTTGGAAGTTGGTTCCAGATCCTAGTCCCCCTAACTGTGAAGTAGTTCTTACGGATGTCTAATCTAAACCTACTCTCCAACAACTTGTGGCTGTTATTCCTTGTTATGCCAGGGGGTGGTCAGGGAAACAAGATCTCTCCCAAACCCTTCTGCTTCTGCCTAGTGAGTTTATAGACAGTCACCAGGTCCCCCCTCAGCCTTCGCTTGTGAAGGCTGAACAGGTTCCCGCAGTCTCTCATTGTAGGGTCTGCCCTATTGTCCCCGGATCATGCGGGTGGCCCTCCTCTGGACCTTCTTAATGTTGTCCACATCCCTCCTGAAGTGGGTCGCACAGAACTGGACACAGTACTCCAGCTGTGGCCTGACCAGTTTTGCATAGAGGGGGAGAATCACCTCCTTGTCCCTGGTTGAGATGCACCTGTGGATGCACGACAAGGTCCGGTTAGGCCTGCCAACCATGACCTCACATTGTCTGCCCATGTTCATCTTGGAGTCAATAATGACTCCAAGATCCCTTTCTGCCTCCGTGCTCTCAAGAAGGGAGTTTCCCATCTTATAAGTGTGCTGCTGGTTACTACTGCCCAAGTGCAGCACCCTGTACTTGTTAGTATTGAAGCGCATCCTGTTCTTGCTTGCCCACCCCTGTAACCTATCCAGGTCATGCTGCAGTCTTCCCCTCCCTACTAGCATGCTCACCTCACCCCAAATTTTGGTATTATCAGCAAATTTAAACAGGTTGCTTTTTACCCCATCGCCCAAATCGCTGATAAAGAAATTGAATAGTGCAGGCCCAAGGACTGAGCCCTCGGGGACTCCGCTGCCCACTTCTCCCCAGGTCGAATATGACCTGTCCACCACCACCCTCTGAGTGTGACCCTTCAGCCAATCTGCAATCCATCTGACTGTAGGCACGGTCGCCCAATTTTTTAATGAGGATGGGGTGGGAGATGGTGTCAAAGGCCTTGCTGAAGTCCAGAAAGACTACATCCACGGCAACACCTGCTTCCATTGCTTTTGTGACCTGATCATAAAAGGCAATCAGGTTGGTCTGACATGACCTTCCCCTAATGAAACCACGCTGGTTGCCCTTGAGCATCATCCCTGAGGCCAGCCCATTGCAGATGTGCTCCATGATGATCTTGTCAAAGAGTTTCCCTAGGATTGAGGTAAGACTGGCGGGCCGATAGTTGCCCGGGTCCTCCCTCCTCCCTTTTTTAAAGATGGAGACCACGTTGGCTATCTTCCAATCATCTGGCACCTAGCCCGAGCACCATGAGTGTTCGTAAAGCCATCCCAAGGGCCCTGCTAGCTCTCTCAACCCTCTGGGGTGGAGAGCATCTGGACCCACTGATTTGAACATGTCCAGCCCCTCCAGAAGCTCTCTAACTCGGTCCTCCCCAACCTGAGGTCTGGAGGCGTTCCCCTTGCATCATGGAAGGGAAGTCCCAGTCCCTGCACAAGAAAACAGAGGTGAAGAATTGGTTAAAGAGGTCTGCTTTCTCCTCTGGCGCAACCACCAGATTGCCCAGAGGATCTTGCAGAGGCCCCGCATTTCCCGATCTTTTCTTCATCCTCCCTATATATTTGAAAAATGACTTTTTATTATCTTTGATTTTGGATGCAAGTCCTAGCTCTATGTCCACCTTAGCTTTCCTGACAGCCCCCCTACAGGCCCAAGAAGAGGAGGTATACTCTTTGGAGATAGCACTGGTTGTACACTGCCTTTTGGCAATCAGGCATTCCCATACACCCTCGGTGAGCCAGGGGGGCTTTTGGGCACTCCTACCCAACTTGCTTCTTGTTGGGATGGTCACCCCTTGGGCCCTGAGTATCATCTCCTTAAGGAACAACCACTTATCTTGGGCACTGAGCTCCCCTGCTCTCAAAAACACCAGCGCCTCTCCCACTAATCTCAGTTCATTGAAGTTGGCCCTCTTGAAGTCTAGGGCTACCGTCTTGCTGCAGGCCCTTGACACCCTTGATAGCTACCATGCTAATAGTGAAGAATTGAGTTATTCCTTGGAATTTATCTGTTCTTCTTCATAATTGGTTTATTCGATACCAGTAATAATGCCATGCTGATGTTTTTCATCTGTTTTGTACTGTATGTCAAGCAAAGTGAACTACCTCTCTGAAGTTGCCAGTCATTACCAACACAATTCTAAGGATCATTCATGAAGTAGAGGAGAAAAAGTACTTTGGGGAAGCAACCAGGATACAGCTACTATCCTTCTATTGAGGCAAATATCTTTTTTATAAAAGTATTTTACAAAATATTCTCATCAGAACAACCAATTCCTACATTTTTAGGCTGACAGTTGCAGTATTCAATGGTCCATCAGCAATGTTAACTCACATAATCCAGTCTCAGAATATGATAACATTAAAATCCAACTAAATAGGCTAATGCATAAAACAATAGTAAATTACCTAGTTTCTAAGGTAATACTGTTCTAGAAATATTACGAAGCAACTAAAATTTAGGGAGGGAGAATCTTGCATGAAAAAGCAAGGTTAATATTTAACTAGGGTGTACAGCTGGTTGGATGGGAGGAGAACTGTAGTAAAGTTTCCAGTTTGGGGCACTGCACCTTAGATCTGAATGAACTGGAAAGGTTCTGAACTGGAGTAACAAGAATTATTCGAAGTCTTGAAAGTGTCACGTAAGGACACGCTGGATGAACTGAGATCATTAAATTGAAGGAGAAAATACTGAGGGGGGATTTGATAATAATCTTCAAAGACAAAACCGGCTGCTGTAAAGAGGATGGCAATTGATTATTTTCTATTTCAACAGGAGTTAGGATGTGAAGTTAGTCGGTAGCTTAAATTGTGACAACAGAGATTTAGTTTTGATATTTTGAAAAACTTTCTATCTATAAACATGCTTAAGTACTGGAACAGATTACCTAGAGAAGTTATGGACTATCTGTCTTTGGAAGTTTTTAACTGAAAGTTAGACACATGTTTCTGCAGACTGGTTTCAACAGGATGATCCAGTCTTGAGTACGGGCTTGGAAAAGACCACCTTCTCACATCCCTTCCAGATGTACTTTTCTCTGATTCTGAGTAAATGCATCTGAACCAAGGAGGAGAGATGGAACAGTGCTCTGTCTAACTTAATCTAAATTATCAGCAAATGCTTTCTGGACCATGCCTGTTGTAGAAGTAGAAGCCTATGAAAAGGTAGTTGTACAATGTAGTTTTGGATGGAAGCAGGCCTACCTATAATATCCTTTTTATATGGAAGACTACCTTGAAGACTTTTATATGCCACAAAGACAAGCTATAAAACCTACTCCGGTTTCCAAAAAGTACCATATACACTCAAATCTGAGACATGGTTATTTTCCCATTTAACATGGAAAAGAAAGCCCTTTGTCTTAGAATCAAGTATGGGGGAAGTAGGGGAGCAGGTGGCTGGTGTGGCTTGGGTTCCAGCCCCCACCTGGGGTTGGGGGCTTAGCCACAGCTGCTGCCTGTCGCCCACACCACCACCTGTATACTCCCCATCCCCTGTGCAACCTTTTCTCCCCATCTCTGCCCCCATGCAGCCTCTGCTCTCCCAGCTACCCTTCTTCCTCCCTTCCTTACTTTTGATCCATTCCAGCAGGCTCTGTCCATGCTGCAGCCTGGGGCACTGAGCATAGTTCAATCCTGGCCTCACAGCAGTGGTGCACAGCCTACTATAGGGCCAGTCTAGGGCTGTGCTCAGTGCCCCAGGCTACAACAAGTAGAGCCTATTGGTACAAAATAGGCGGAAGGGGAGGGAGGGAGGTTGGAAGGAGGGAGCAGAGGGGGAAGTGGGGAAGAGAGGCTGGTGAAAGGGATGACCCAAGGCTGCGGGGTTGGGGGCAGGCATGGGTAACAGGTGGCAGGAGGACAGGCACAAGCAGGGGGGAAGCTACCTGACCTCTCCACACAACTTGCCTTTCCACTGCCTGCCCCGCGGCATCAGTGGGAGGGATGAATTAAAGACAACCTTGCAATACTTAGATTATATACATGGAAAATGGTAACAAGTTGATCAATTTCCATGCATAGAATAGAAATATTGGGGATTGTCTTAAATCCAGGGTCATCTTAGATTCGAGGAAATTTGGTAAGCTGGTATTGAAAGTTCATGGGGGAGAGGGAGGAAGGGGAAGAACAAAAAAATCCAAATCCTACCAGGTGTCCAAAATGACCAATTAGGGTGCTCTGAAGAAGAAATAGATCGGCATTCCTCAGGCAGAAGAAGGAACTGAACCCAGTTTTATCAGTGCCTGAATGAGGCTTTTAGAGGAAAGATGAGCTTTAGCATTACTATCGCCTCTTCCATTTCAAGTTCTTTGAAAGAGTGCTTGTTAGGCACCTACTCTAGGTTGATCCAGAGGCTTCTGTGTTGCATTCCTGCAGCCCCAAGTCAGGTTCAGGATTTCAGATACTTCTCTGAATTAGATGAACATTAGATGCAGTATAACTAACTCGCATACTCTCAACATATGCTGTAGATAGTAGCTGCTTTCATTTACTGAAGTGTACACATTTGAATGGACATATATTCATCCCACATAAGCTTCGACATTAATATATCTTCTGCTTTCCTCTGACAAGTGACTATTATTTGGTTATTAATAAATAATTACTGCTCTTCACCTAAGGGAATATGTTTTTCAATATCTTTGGAAAATTAATACAATATCATGAAGTGCAAGCAACATGCAATCAATTATAATTCCTATTTTAAGTTTTCTCACAAAGTTCAAGTCACCTTGGCTTAAAAAAAAATCAAAGTTGGTATTTCTCTTTGCTGATGCAATAGTAAAAAAGCTGCATGTTTAGAATAGCAAATACAACAGAATACAAATGAAGTATAAGAAAATCCAATAGAACAAGAAAAATACCACAAACTGATGGTTCACTGGCTTCCAAAACTGGCTGACTAATCCAGAGAATGATTACATAAATGGAAAGATTCCTACTGATTTCAAGTCACCTGTGAATCAGGCCCCAAAAATAAAATATATGTATCATAACATAATGTTACCCTTGATGAAAAAGGTTTATTACCTGATAATAAATTACCTGACCTGACGAGTGATATAGGTATAGGTATGTAAAAAACTTAAGTTTACAAAGTCAAGTTCTAAAGCTTGAATTGCTGTCTCTATCCTACCCCTAGAGAGTGATGTATTATGATTAAAACTGGACAGAATTTTTTCCAATGAAGACCTTTTAAGAAAAGGTCCTATTTATTGAAACTTGAACTCTTCAAAACTTAAGTGGTTTTTTTTAAAAAGAAATAGTAGTAAAAACTGAAACTCTTGAAAAGTTTCTGCATGACCGTTTTGATCTACCCACTGCAACTTTTTTATTTGCAAAAATGTTTCAGGTTTTAACATTTTTCCTTAATCATGGCGGAGAATATTCCAAAATCTGGAAAATTTTAATGGGACCAAGATATTTATTTCCTTCCATTCATGCCTATGATACATTCTTTAACTTTTTCAATACTATTTTTCCCTACCGGACCTCTGCCTCACTGGGTACACATGTACTCAAGCAAACAGGTGTTCAGTATTTTCTTGTACCTTTATCATTCAGTGGGTGAGTCCAGGTCTTATTTGTTGAACACCATTCAAATCTTTCTCTGAAGTGAGAATTATGAATATCCTCATGGGCTGTTCTATAGCTCTTATCAGTACAGACTGAGTACTTCACAAATATGAATAAACATTTTCAACACCTTTCCAGCAAGAGTGGAGAGTGACATTTTTCATGTTTTACAGATGTTGATAAGAGACCCATAAGAATTCAAGAACAGAAGTATCCCCTCATTCTCATCTCCAAATCTGAGAGGCCCTAGAACCTGGTTTTTCAGAATAACCTGCATTACCTAGGGCTGTGTAGGCTGAAAGCACAGTTCCTACTGATCTGAGTTGCAGCTGTGAACATCAGCATTTCTGCAAACCAGATCCTAAAGTCTCAGGTTAGACACCCAGGAAATGGGAAGCATCTCTGAAAAGTATGATTTACATAATTTGCCGGCAATATACAAGGATTCTGACAGAATGACGACTAGCATCTATTCTATTCACCTGCCTTCATCATGAGAATATTCTGTCTCTTCCTGTGAAGCCATGCCTCATTCACTAAATAGCTTTCAACCACTTCAGTAAATGAAATAGGGGTATTGTGGTCCAGAACAGGAGACAGACAGATGATTCCAAGGGAGCAATGTGGCATTATTGATCAGCCTATTAATTAGTGGTCTTGATAACGCAGCAGCCTGAGTACTATGTCAAAATTAGAGGCTGTAGGAGAATTTTAAATTATGATAATAAGAGTTCTGTAGGTGTTTTTGAGGAGCTGTCACTAAGGATGAGGGGCTGTTGGGAAGCAAGCATGAATGTGCTTGCTTGAAAATTTAACAAATGGATCACAAAGAATGTGCACTTATAGTAGGTGGGGTCACTATAAACAGAGAATGAAAGACAATGGAGCACACTGAAAGTGAAGCTAAGTGGCTTATGTTTGATGCTATAGAAAAGGAGGATCCATAGGAACGGATCTAAAGAGAATGTGAATATACGTTAAGAAGGAGATAGGAATATGCATTTGGATTGAATGAGACTGAGGTGAGGTGGTTTTTGTCAAGATCAAAGAGAGAGACTGTTGCAGTAATCAAGATACAGGATGAGAAGAACCTGAGCAAGAGTTCTTCATTCTGTATGCTGGAGAAGAAAAGCATATCTTAGAGATGCTGTGCAGAAAGAACCAGGAAGATTTAGAAACAGCCCAGATATGAAGGCCTAGCATGAGATTCAAATCAAAGATGACATTCAAGATATGAGTTGCAATGACTGCAAGGTAGTAGTATTGTCCACAATGATCAGTGCATCAGGAGGGGCTTAAAAGAAAGGAACTTTGAACACATTTGAGTAGATTTTTGCGGAATGGTAAAAGGGATATCCCATATGTAGAGGTCAGGCCCTTTCCAATTTCCAGCCCATGCTTAACAACATGGAGCTGCTAGAAGCTTCTTGTGCAAGTCAACAATCCATTTGAGTCTAGATAAAAACCAGAAGTGCAAAAGGGAGTGAGATGGTGAACATCACATTCAGCCAACAAAACTATTTCTCATTTTCATTTTCAAAAATGGCTGAACTACCTGAACTAAAAGTTTAAAAAATGAGAAGATCAGCCTGAGACAGTCAACTCTTACAGAAAATTTCAAACCACACAGATGTTTGCAAACTTGTTTGTAGCCGAAAATAGGGTTTAAATTACCTTAATAATAAATGGACCTAGTATTCTGCCTACAGGACATAACCAATGAATTTTTCTTTCTATCAGATTGATCCTGATGATAGCTATAGAAAGGCTGAAAATCAGAATAGAAGTTTTCTACCTTTCTGGTGTAAATACTTATGTTTTCAGCATATTATCATTAGCATAATACTTTTACTTTTTATTCATATAACAGGCAACAGCTTATGGCCCCTCAAAGATATAGAAATATCTGCGTGACACCAAGCTCCTTCAAAGTTGTATTTGGGCAAGTAAAGAATTACTGCAGCTGTCAGTGCTTTTGTCATATCCACTGTATTCAGTGCCAGTGGCAGCTCTGAAAACATTTTTACAAAACAGCATGTTGGTGGCGAATGCAAGACAACGAACATTTTTTAAAATAAGCTGGTTACCAGCAAACAGAGATCACTGATCAACACAGTTCAGACAAACAGGTGCAATATATCATGATTCATGGACAGAAATCAACAGAGAAGTCATAAATAACTGATGACTGGAATTAAGCAGTGAGATAGCAATTGCTGGCAATTTTAAAATAATAGGTTGTCTATGACAGGAGATTTAAATAAAACAAAAAATGAGCCAATCCTAAAATGGTATAATTGGCACCAATCAGTGCTGCTGAGCCATTGTATGCCATCCTTGCTTTAAAGGCAAAATGAAAGCCTATGACAGATAAATTAATACAAAAAAACTCTCCAAAACTGTAGCTTTCTGGCCCCAGAGGAGAGAGAGGGAAGGATGGAAAAACACTTTGCTTTCAAAGTTTCTTTTCTGTGCCTCTGTTACTGTTGGACCCACTGATTGGTAAGTCAGAGAAAAAGAATAGAGGTATCCTTAAACAAAAGATGGGATGAAAGTCCCACTGTTTGATGCATAATTCAGACCTTTATTATGAGTCATCCTAATGGGGATTTCTTTGGTTCCAGTGGGAGAGAGTGGGGGTTGTCATTTGAAATATGCAGTTTATTGAGTTCTGTTTATCCAAAATATCATTACTTACTGAACAGGACCAATAAGACGATTCTGATAATTTTTATAATAATTATTCTTATCTCAAAAATAGGTATAATGATACTGATCTTCTTAGTCAAATATTTTGTATATAGAAATCATAATAGATAGTAGATATCACAGAATCATAGAAAGCTAGGGTAGGAAGGGACCTCAGGATGTCATCTAGTCCAACCTGCTGCTCAAAGCAGGACCATCCCCAACTAGATCATCTCAGCCAAAGGTTTGTTTAGCTGGGATCTGAAAACCTTGAAGGCCCGCACCACCTGTCTGGGTAACCTGTTTCAGTGTTTTACCACTGTCCTAGTGAAAAAAACTTTTCCTAATATCTACCCTAAACTTCCCTTGCTGCAACTTGAAACCATTGCTGCTTGTTCTGTCATCTGCCACCACTGAGCTCCATCCTCTTTTGAACCCCCCTTCAGGTACTTGAAGACTGCTATTAAATCCTCTCTTAGTCTCCTCTTCTATAGAATAAATAAGCCCAGTTGCCTCAGTCTTTCCTCATAAGTCATGTTCCCCAGGCCCCTCACCATTTTTGTCACCTTCCGCTGGACTCTCTCCAGCTTGTCCATATTCTTTCTGTAGTGGGGAGCCCAAAACTGAACACAGTACTCTATATGTGGTCTCACCAGTGCTGAGTAGAGGGGAATAATTACTTCCCTTGACCTCCTTGGAACACATCTACTAATGCATCCCAATATGCCATTAGCCTTCTTGGCAGCAAGGGCACACTGCTGGCTCATATTCGTCTTATTATCAACTGTAACCCCAGGTCTTTTTCTGCAGAGCTGCTGCCAAACCAGACAGCCCCCAGCCTGTACTGGTACATGGAATTGTTCCATCCTGAGTGCAGGACTTCATATTTCTCCTTGTTGAACCTCATGAGATTTCTTTTGGCCCAATCCTCCAATTTGTCTAGGTCACCTTTAATCCTAGCCATACTGTCCAGCATATCTACTACTCCTCCCGGCTTGGTGTCATCTGCAAACTTGCTGAGGGTGCACTATGTGCCATTGTCCAGGTCTTCGATGAAGACATTGAGGAAAACTGGCCCCAGGACTGACCCTAGGGAACTTCATTTCATTCCAGCTGCCAGCTCAACATTGAGCCATTGATTCCAAGTGCCAACTAGACATTGAGCCTCTCTGGAGCTGATGCTCCAGTCAGTTTTCTATCCACCTTATAGTCCAGCTCATACATCCTTAGCTTGCCTGGGAGACTGTATCAAATGCCTTGCTAAAATCAAGGTACACTACATCCACTAGTCTCCCTGCATCCACAGAGCCAGGCATCTCATCATAGAAAGCATTCAGGTTGGTTGGGCGTGAGTTGCCCTTGGTGAATCCAGGCTGACTGTTCTTAATCATGTTTTTCTCCTCCAAATGCTTAGAAATGGATTCCTTTGAGGATCTACTCCATGATTTTTCTAGGGACTGAGGTAAAGCTGACTGGTCTGTAGTTCCCTGAATCCTCCTTTTTCTCTTTCTTAAATATGGGCACTATGTTTCTCCTTTTCCAATCATCTGGGACCTCTCCTGATTGCTATGAGTTTTCATAGATGATGGCTAATGCCTATGCAATCACATCAGCCAACTCCCTCAGCACCCTCAGGTGCATCCCATTCAGCCCCATGACCTTGTACATCCAGCTTTCCTATGTAGTCCCTGACCTGTTCTTTTACCACTGAGGACTGCTCACTTCCTCTCCAAACTGTGCTGCCCAGTGCAGTAGCCTGGGAGCTGAACTTGCCTGTGAAGATGGAGGCAAAAAAGGCATTGACTGCTTCAGCCTTTTCTGCATCCTCTGTCACAAGGTTGTCTCCCCCATTCAGTTTTACTAAATTTACATATCAGAAATAAAGAACTGGAAATGCCAACTTCATATTACCCAATTTAATCACTGAAGCATTGAGTTTTAAAGTTCAGAAAATATGATTGTTTGAAGCATCTGCTATGTGCATAGTAGTAGCTCAGTTTAGTCAGAAATTCAGCTGATTGTGGGTGCTCAGAGTATGTTTTTTATATGAGTGTTTTGCACTTACCATATTTTCTAGTTTATCCATTCTGATTCTGTTTGATCTCAGAGGTTTCTTTCATGGTCATCAATAATTCTGTCTTACAAAGAGGCAGACCCTCCCCTTAAAATGTGTTGGGGATAGCAGTGGAGACTGGGAATAGTAGTGGAGTGCAGTAGATCCCAGCCCCTGTGATTTGCAAAGGACTGCTTGTGCCGTAACTAACCTGGCACCAAGGTTGAGACCTCATCACTACCCTTTGGGGTCACCTCTATTTTCTGTCTCTAAGCTACTCATCAACCAATGGATCCAAACCTATTCTGGCACTCTAAATGACTGCATAAAAGCCCCAAGTCCAAATGCAGCCCAGTTTACACTTCCACATCTGGTTTATATATAGATAGAAACAGTGCTCAAATTTTGTATTATATTGCCTGTCACATTGGTTCTGCCTGGATTCTGGGGCCGAAATGGCACCTAGTGTAAGTTACAGCAATCTTCATTATTTCCTTCTGGTATATCATAGAATCATAGAAAGTTAGGGTAGAAAGGGACCTCAGAAGGTCATTTAGTCCAACCAGCTGCTCAAAGCAGGACCATCCCCAACTAGATCATCCCAGCTAAAACTTTGTTTAGCTGGATTTTGACAAACAGTACAGAATCCTTATAGTGTTGAGTGCTATGAACATACTTTTGCCTACCTGGATTGTGGTCTGGGACAGGGACAGCATAGGTTAACCTCTATCAGCCCTTCCCCTCTTATTCTTGGGGAATTCAGAATTATCCTAAGGCTCCTCCACAGATTCAGAATGCCATATAAATATGGACCAGAGCAGGGGCCAGCAATTCAACCAAATTTGTCTGTATATCAATATATATAATAATAACTTGGAGGTAACAAACCAGGGAAAGGATAAGTGAATGAAATCTCAAAAATACTTGCAGGACAAAGAAAATGTCACATAATAACCATTTATGTAAAGAGGCTAAGAACAAAACATGCAGCAGAACAACAAACACAGGGAGCATAATGGATGCATCTTATAATTTAGAGATACAAATGTTTGCTTCAGTTTTAGTAACACATGTAGGAAGCATCCATTCTACAACAAGGAGATGAGCATTACCAGTATATACTGTGTATATATATTTTTTACATTTTTAAGACCAAGGAATATGCAGATTTTGGAAGGTTGATTTCTATTTCCATGATTCATCTGCAGGACTTACAACCTGATGTATTCTTAAAAATGTACATGAGAAAATTCTGCAAAACAGTCAATGAAAGAAAGCTGAAGAAATATTTCAGTGCATACAATGTTTGTTATTTGCCCAGGGTCTATAACCTCAGCTGGAAATGTGGATGAGTTTTCTACTGCAGAATTCTTAAAGGCATTAATAACATTCCACAAATCATCAGGTCAATGCAATATTTGAGCTGCAGGGAAATACAAAATGTCTCCCACTAGGCAAAAAAAAATATGCCGTGTAACAAGCCTACAATGAAAGGGAAAATAATTTGTGAAGCTCAGCGAACAAAAGAAATTTATAACATTGTAGGCTCCAGTATTAGATGCTATGAGTTGCTATGGTAACCATAAACTTTGATAAGGAGTTGAAGATATACTCAATATAAATGTTTTGAAGATATATCATACTGTTTTCCTTGTTTTGTGCAAATAGTTCACCATTTTGCTCTATATTTTTTAATGTGCTTTTTAATATTATTGTTGTATTTATGTCCAGAAGGATTGATTTACCACTGTGCTAGGAGGGTATTTTTGTTTTTTTTTCAAAGAGATTATATGACCATCCTTGTTCTGAGAAGATGACAGTTTTAGGGTTCAATCTTGCAAACACTTTAGTTTCTAAATAATGTTGAACATTTCATTGAGACAGCTTGTATGTAAAGTGCTGTACAAACATGACTATTTTCAGGATTGGAAAATAAAGGAAACAATTATATAGAAGAAGGGCAGGGAGAGAGTACAACAGACACAGCATTGTGCCCATAAGGGCATGATGTTAAAAAATAATAAATGCAGGGCCTTTATGGATTCATATTTTCAAAGTTATCTTCACAATTAGACCCAGAGTAGGGACAGACCTGGATTGGATTCACATGACCACCTGAGGAAGAGGAGCACCTGTTTGCAGGCTTCTCAAAGACTGCTGTTCATGCTATGGTGAGCACCTGTAGGCTGGTACTACCCCTGGGCACCATTGCCTTTTGCTGGGGACAGTGGTGCAGAGGCGGGGAGGAAGGGATTTCTTATTTTTCCTGGTTTTGTTCTTTTACACTGTACAATGTGTTGGTTGTAAGGAGGGGGAATCTGGATTGGTTTTGGAAACAGCCATGGCCTAACTGTGAGAGAGTGGGAGAAATGGGCATGGGAAGGGTCACAAGGGAATGGGGGAGGGAAACATTTTGGGTGAAAGTAGGGGTGTGTAAGGGTGGAACATTTTGCAGCTTTCTTTACTGCCCAATAAGCGTCTGAAAGTTTCAGGGTCCGGCTATTTTCCCCAACCGCCTATTTCCATGTGGAGTCCATGGATTACTGCAGGCTATCAGCCTTGATGACCTGGTAGAATCTACTGGCAACCCCTGCAAAGAAACCAGTGGGGTAGCAACAGTGCCCATTGGGTTGTGCTAGACAGGGGGAGATATGGTGGGGGAAGAGGGAGATAGAAAATACCATCAAAGGCATGGAAGGGCACATCTGATGCCTGTCCTCCTGCCTTTCTCTTCCTCTGCCTTTCTAGGAGTCATGGCCAGTGTAGGTCCTGATCTGTTGCTATTGCTGCTTAATGTTAAGTCTGTGGTTAATGAAATATTAGTTGTCTTTGCAAGGTCATGAGGTTGCTTCTGACCTTGTATGTATCACTGGCTAGATGCCAGACATTCTTAAGTCTGCAATAGTTAGGCTCCATGCTGTCTCTGAATGCTGATTGTCCAGCTTCCCCTTTTTGGGGAAGGTCATTGAATGGGTAATCACCTAACAGCTTCAGGCCCATCCAGATGTGATCATATTCCTGAACTTTTGTCAGTCCAGCTTTGAACCTGGGTATGGTGTAGAGATTGTTCTTGTGGCCTTATTAGATGGTCTTCATGTGAACACTGAGGGTGTGCCCAGAGAGGCACGGCCATGTGGTATGTTGTCAGATGTTCGGCAGCTTATAATGTTTCATAAATCCAATGTATATATTTAGTCTAGGATTTTTTGTATCCAGGAGATTTATGAAGTGAAGTTTGTAGGCTCATCTACAAAAGGTGTTTTGTAAATTACCTTTGAGGATTAGAACTGAGAAATTGGAAAAAGAGTGGTTTTCTTCTGAGAAATGTGCCCTCATAGGTAACTGGGTATTCTTGTCTTTGATACAGTTTCAGTGTGTGCTCATTCTGGTACACAGTTGTTGTTTGGTTTCTCCTGTATATTTTCCATCGGGGCATTTGGTGCATTGAATGAGATATATTACATTTCTGGAGGTTCAGCTGTAAGATCCAGGAATGCTGATGGCTCTGTTGTGGGGTGTAGTATAGTAATTGTGGGGGTGGTGGAAATGTGCTGGCAAGCTTTACATTTCTTGTCATGGGATGGTCTGGATCCATTCAGTGTGTTTTGGGTCATAGTAAGCATGGGTGACTGGTGCCTCCTAACTCGGGGGGGGGGGCATCAGCAGGTGATCACCAACCAGGGGGAGTCCCCCATTGCCCAGTCACTGATGACGGGTGGTCCCCAGCAGCTGATCACCAACTGGGGGAGGGGAACCCCCCCAGCAGCTGATTGCTGACCCCAGAAGTGCTTTTGGCAAAACTGGAAGTGCCACCGGCACTTCTCGGGGGGGCACTGGCTGGTGCTCCCCACTCCTTGGCTAGCAAGGGCCAATCTCGGGGTGGGGCATGTTGCCCCCTCATGTGTTGCCTATGGTAGGAAGTTTGCTTTTGGTGATGAGGTTGGAGAGGTTAGATGTTTGTTTAAAGGCTGGGATGGGAGGTTCTGGAAAGATCTCTTTAAGAATTGGGTCTCCTTCTAATATGGGTTGCATTTGTTTGAGGATTTTCTCTATAGGTTCCAGGGAGAGATGGTATGTCATAACCAGTGGTGTGCAATTCATGGTGGTTTTTCTTTTGTACTGCAGAAGTTCTTCATGTGTTATGCAGGTGGCTCTTTCAAAAGTGTGATCTATCTATCTGCAGGATCTCTCTCTCTGTATTTCCTTGTTGAGTGAAGGTCCTTTTGGGATTTGTGAGGTATCAATCACGTATGTTCTCTTCAGTGAAAATTTGGTGGTATTGGAGGGTTTGGCTGTATATTACAGCTTTCTTGGTGTGTTAAGGGTGATTGCTGGTTGTATGTAAATATGCATGTTGGTCTGTCTAAACAGGAAATGTTGCTTTTGGTATTCCAGAGATAGTTTGATGGAGAGATGATGCTTGTTGAATTTTTGATGGAAATCAATTAGAGATTGAAAGTTTTCAGTCCAAATGATGAACATGTCATTGACATATCTTAAGTATAGCAAGAGCTTGATGGTGCAGTCCTTGAAGAATTTTTCTTTCTGGTGGTTCATGAAAAGTTTAGCATACTGTAGGGCCATTTTTGTGGCCATAGCTGTGACCATGGTCTGGAGGAAGTGTTGGTTATTGAAAGTTTGTGTGAGGATGAAGCCTGTACGTTTGGTAATATCTTTGGGTCTGTACTCTAAGTTGTAATCTTGCGCTAGTTGATATGTAAGGCAGGCTTGTATGCCATCCTGGTGTGAGATGTTAATATATAAGTTGGTAACATTCATGATGACCAGGAGGGCATTGCTGGGAAGGTGGTCTATGTTTTATGTTTTCGTAGAAAGTCTGTTGTGTCTTGGAAAAAACTTATTTGTTGGGTGACAAGAACTTTTAGGATTGATTTGAATTTTGTTCACTGTGAGGTCTCCAATCTGATGTTTTTTGGGGGTTGATCTTTTCCGAAAAGTTGTCAAAGGTTGAAGCGTTGTTGGAAATCGATTCATTTTGGTTGTGGAAATATTTCTTGAGGCAGAGGCATCAGAAATATTCTTCTAGTTCTCCACATTGAAGTATTTTATTGGGGAATTTTTCTGGACAGAAATTCAGGCCTTTAGGGCAGATTTTTAAGCTTTGTTAAATGTGCGCCTGGAGAGATTGATGATATTTGAGGTTTGGTTGCTTATTTCAGTTGCATCAAGTTTGAGGTTGGAATGTTGTATGGTGTTGGTGTTGTTTCTCTGAAGGCTGTTTTGTGATTGGGAAAATTATTCCTGGAGTAGCTGGCTCCAGTTCTTCTTTTTATGTTGGACAGATGTTGCAGAAAATCTTTGGTAGTCTCTGTATACATTGTATGATGTTTGGGAAGCTGTCTGGATTTTTTTCTTTTAAGTTGTCACAGCATGTGGTGATTTCCTTCCTAAGTTGATCTCTTTTGGAGTAGGTTAGGTGAAGAAAATGATTTCTAAGTTTCTCTGAAGTTCTTTTGCAAAGTTGTGAAGCATATTTGGAGTTGTGTGTAGTAGTCAGAGGACTGTAGATATTTAGTCCTCCAGAAATGATGTTGTCTTTCTTGCACAGGCTTAGAAAATATATGCCACTGCAGTGAGGGAGGGATTGGGGCTGAGGCTGGGACAAGCTGCCCAGCTGGGGCAGGGAGGCAGAGGACTCAGGGAGGAGTGCTCTTGCCACTGAGCGCCACCGTGCACCACCGATCTAGGAGGGCATGGGAGTGGGCGTGTGCCCCCGGATCTGCATGGGGTGGGCTGGGCCAGGCTGTGCTCTGGGTGGCTAGTCTCAGCCACAGCCTGGAGCACAGGCCTGGCTCCACCCACCTTGCAGAACACAGTGGAGCAGGGGCTATTAGGGGGCTGCAGCCACCCTAAAATTCCCCACAGCCCTTGCTCACCTGATCTGGGTGCACACACACACTCCCATGCCCTGCTGCTGCTTGCCCAGCTGAGGTGTGGTGAGGCAAAGCCACGGCTTGTCCAGGAGGTGCAGGGAGCCTAGAGGGGCTTCTGCCACTGCTCACCACTTCTCTGAGGTGGTGCAGTGGCGCTGTCCTGTGCCTCCCCCTGGCTGGGTGAGCAGTGGGAGAGCATAGCCCCCACTTCCAACACCTTTTGCTGCCTGTCCAGAGCACAGCCTGGCCCAGCCCACCCCAAACATATCCAGGGGCACATGCCTGCTCCCATGCCCTTCTGGACTGGCAGCGCATGGTGGCACACAGTGACGGAAGCTCCCCTCCCTAAGTCCCATGCCCCCCCACCCCAGCTGGGTAACTTGTGTCAGCCCTAGCCCCAATCCCTTCCTCACCGTGGGGGTGTTGATCTGCACCCCTGTCTCTTCCCTCCCCCCTCCACCCACCATAACAAACTTACCAGCTGGAGGCAGCTGTGTCCAGCATGGTCCAGGAATGCTGCCTGTTTAGTCTAAGGCCAAATGTCTGAATCAATGCCAAATCTTCAAATCCAATTCAGCTGAATCAAATCGGGACAGTGACTCAAATCACCAAATCAAATCACTGTCGCTCCAAATTGGCCGAATCCAAATCTGAATCAAATATTTGCCATTTCATGCAGGCCTAGTGTTTGGGCCCAAAAGCTTGCAAAAATATAATTTTTTTTGCTACTATTTAGTTGGTCTAATAAAAGATGTCACTTCTACCCCATGAGTTTTGTCTACTTGTACTACCATTAAACCTCTGAGTTGAACCTGAAGCCTACTCCTAGAATAGAAAAGATGTCACTTAATGAAGTGGATTAACTGATCCACTTGGGGGTGAAACACATCACCCCTTGTCCCACCTTTAAGGGTGTGGAACAAGGGACAATATGATCTCCCTGCTTTCCCCACTCAGCCAGACCCAAGGCGTGAGTCTATCTGAGTGGTGGAAGTGAGGCTTTTTCTTCCCAGCCTGATCCAGGAAATGGGCTGACTAAGTGGGAAAAGTGCCACAGAGGTAACAATAAAGCAATAAAGAAGCAGATGCATATTGCCACCTTTTGTCGCACCACCTTTTGTCACACCACTTTTTCCTTTCATGTGGAATAACAAAGGGTAGCAATGTCTATTTGCTCAGCATTTGTGCCACCAGAAAAAATATTATGGTGATACAAATGAGACCTCAAATGACGTGTGTTTCCATCCTTAGAGCAGACTCCAGATTAATTTAAAATGTAAGTGTAAATTAACAGGCGCTACTTTCCCCCCTTCCCATCTGATATGAGGTACTGGTGTACTTTTATTAGAGTTCACTCCACTTATCCTACCTCTGTTGACATGGGCCCTGGTGCTCCAAGCATAAGTCATTTGTGTTTTCTTCTTCATGTTTATAATATAAACCATGTTCTTGTGTCCTTTTCAAGCTTGCATCCTAAGCTGAAAAATGTCTCTAGCAGATCTCAAAAAGTTTGTTTTCCTGAGTACAAATTTAAGCTTTCTTGATTTAATTAAAGCCCAAAGGAACTTTGTACAGGCTGCTTTTGTTGATTTGTGTGCAACATATATTTTACTTCAAATTAGCTTTGCACAGTCTAATTTCTTCAGAGAGAGATCTTACAAAAGTAAAATATAGCAAATGTTGCCATGGAAATAAGAATATAAGAATATCAGAAAAAAGCATGGTAAATACCATAAGATTGTTACTTTCAATTTCAGCATCAACAAGTCAATCTACTGTGCACCATACTCTCATGCTTTCTGCTAGAAATGTATAAATCTCTTAGTGTCATTGACAGTTTTTCCTACTTGGGCTTTATAATAGCAGGGCCTTCAGGCTGAACTGATTGACAGAAGCAGAAAAACAGCTAAGAATTTTGAGTTATTACAGAAATCTGCATCGTGAACTAACTTATATTAGAGAATGGGTTGACTCAATCCAGTGAACATCTGCCTGGGTTTAGAAAATAGCCCTGGGGCTAAGAAAGCCCAACCACTTGCCCCAGTCCTGAGGCTTCATTCTATCTACCCCACCGTTTTTGACAAGGCTATTTTTAGCACGTGACCTCCCCCTCCCTGCCCCCAATCCCACTTCCCTCTCCCCTGCCCCCAGTTACTTACGTGAGGCTCCCTGCATGTCTCCTGGCACTGGCCAAGGTCTGCACACGCTGCTCCCAGTCTACAGTCATGACTTAAAGTAAACTGCATGATCTTAGATTGGGTGTTGTGAACATTTGTATGAACCTAATGGCTATGTCCACACAAGCATGCATTAGTGTTTTGTGGCACTTCAGAAGCTTCTGAGGCACCATAAAGCACACTCTATGCATGTGATTTGGTTCTCCACAGTGCATATTTGTAGCATGGAGTCAAATTTAAATACCAGGAAATCCCAGTATCACAAAAAAGTGGGTTGGCACATGTGATAGCAGCAAGCACCACCCAAAACCAGAGCCTGGCCAGCCAGAGCCACACTGCAGCTGTTGGCTAGGCTCCATGCATCCAGATTGCTGCTGCTGGAGCTCCAGGAGTCTCCCAAAACCCCAGGTAAGGCTACTGGGGTCAGCTCAAGTGATGGGCCCAGCCCCCACTACACCACCCGAGGTATTTTTCCCTGTGCTAATCCCACATGCTGGGGCATGTTCTAGGGCAAAAAGCAGTGGCACAAATGTGTACTGCTGCTTTTTTTCCCCATGGCAATCACATGCCTCTGCTCATGGGGACCTGGCCAATGAATTTAATCTTAGAGATCAAATGTTGTATGGAATAATGCTTTCAAGGCTATTGCATATGGTACTCCCAGTCTGGTTTTAATTCTGGAATTATATTTTAAAAGGTTGGAAATACATCAATGTTTGTTTAACAAGATAGTACAAACAGAATATAAAAATATCCCATCATACCTATCACTCTTGGGAATAAATACCTCAAAATGAAGAAAATATCATGATTCCCTATTATAGTCTTTTCTATGTTTTATTATGGGCTCCAAACATCTCTTCATACATTTAGTAGTTTTTTAGAATGCTTCTGACTCCCAAGAATGGACTGTTTTTAAGTCCCTATTGCTGTTCTCCCTCTTCCACCTAGGAAGCTACATCTTTATTTCCATTGGATATTTTTTCACATATTCAGGATACTGTGTCCCAGATGCAATTAAAACAATGAAAGTCTCTCTATTAACTTTAGTCAGGAAACCACTTTTCAGCAGCAATTCTAGCAATTTAGCCAGTGTGAATTTGAGTCCTTCTGGTTCCATCAGAAGTTGCTTAGGGAATGAGCTGGGGCCTACATCTCTGGTTCTTAGAAAGTCCTCTATATGCTTTCCATGTTGTTAAATCTGTAAATTTTTATCTCTGAGTAATGGGCAGTGTGGGGTTTCTTTCAGGCAGTCCCCCTGACATTTTTCCAGCTGCTCAACATACCTGCTATAGCTGTGGCTCTAATTTCAACCTTAGCAAATGTTACAACTATTTCCATTCTTTTTTCTGGATAATTTTAGAGTTAACATGGTGTTGAACTCTGATGAATCTTGGAATGTGTTTAAACTTGTTCCATTAATACTTAATAATTTAAGGCATTTAATTTTGAACACCTCTATTAGACAATAGAGTCTTTAAACATTAGCTATGTTTCTCCATTCTTAGTTCCCTCACTTCTGTTTGTTTCTTTTTTCTCACATTCCTGAAATGGGAAGATCAATAATGCAAAGCCAATGACTTTTCTCTGGTGCTAATGCAGCCCTTACTAGTGATTTGTGATGTGCTTGGAATGAGTGGCAATGTTATATTTTACCTAATTAAAGTTTGGGGGCTAAATTTAGTCCTTTTGTAAACACTACCAAAACTCCTCAGATATGGTTTCCCAATCTTTTACCTTGGTATTGAATACTGCCCTGAAAGTTGAACATTAATACAGTTTCAGAAAGTAGTTTAACTTATACAATATTTAAAGGCAAAATTTATTATTTAAAATACAGTGTCTCCTAAAAAATATCTGCACAATTTAGTCATCAAGAACAGAGACAATTATTAAGCAACAGCATTGCTTTTCATTTCCTTGGAAATGATGGAGTAGGTGTTTAAAATGTTCACCATGGACATCCAGGCACACACTGTAGCAGCAAGCAACAAAGCAATGGACATGTGTTTCTATATTTCTTGAAACATCCTGTACATATTTGTATTGTATGAAGCAAAAAGACTCTCACTGAAGTTCATATAGTATAGTTCACTACTCTTTCCTATTCACAAGGAGAATATAATTTTAATTGTCCCCTCAAATACCGGCTTTGAATCCACTGTTCATTTGGAAATTACTTTATTGAGACCGAAGTATTAATTCCTGATATGCTACTTTACCAAAGAATATCCAGTTATGGGAGCAGGTAATGTCTTTTACAGCTGTATATTCTGCTTTAAATGACTGTCTGGAAACAGCTTTTCTAATCCATTAAAGATATATTAATATTAAATATTACAGGCAGCCTAATGACAGGTTATTTTAAGATCTAGCTGACTCCAGCTATTAGTGATTGTTTCTATACCTCTATTTAACAAAGCCTACACTATGCACTCATTCAATAAGGGCATAGATGAGATTGGGAAATTTACAGGCATCTCAATTAGAAGTACTGAAGTGGACAAATGTATTATTCATGTAATTACTTTAAGAATATTTTTTCCAATCCAGATATCTTTTACATAATTGGACAAAATTCTACATAAATTCTGCAGCGATCATCACATTATTTATTGCAATTAACTGGTCAGGTGTATATATTTCCTGCTTGCAAGTTGCTCAGAACAGAAACAGATTTTTAAAGTATTTCCAGCAATGGCTTTTTAACAGATTTTTGGCATATGACTATGGATTAATTGTTCATGTGCTCACTATTTATAATATGTGCTGTATCATGTATGTGACATGGTCTTATTTCATCTTCCTGTATGAATAAAACAAAATAAATATGAAATATAATAAACAATGAGTTTCAGTTACTAATTATTATTGGCCCTAAAAGTCCAAATCTATTGGCACACCTGAATATTTATGTGAATATATTAATGGGCATTCATAGGGTAAAGACTGATATAAATAGTAGCAATGGACTCATTACATTTATGCACTTAAATATTTAAGAATTGCCAGTATGTTTTTCTTCTTTGATCAGCATCAAACAATACACTACAATCTGGAATTAAAAAGCGGGGAAAATGGATTTCTTAATGTTGTTTCTTCAATATCCTTGACTGGGAGAAGTACATTTACATTTCCTAAACATAGTCAAAATTAAGAGTGTGCAATATTGGCTAATTTTTGAGTTATGGAACTTCAGAAATCTAGTACAATATGAAAAAGTCATAAAAATGTTTATAAGTTGTTCATATCCCTGTTTCTTCTGTTTAACATCTAGTATAGGGCTGTCTAACGTAAGAGAACCTAGGAGCCACACTGGGCTCCTGCATGTGATCTGGACCTCACACAGGTGGGCTGTATGCTGCTAAGGGTGGACCCCGATGGCACATAGTCCTCCACCTCACCCAATACAATATGCTGCTCCTTATGGTGCAGATCCCTGGGCTTTTCCCCACCACACAGCAGTGGGGGAGTTGCAACTGAATAAGGTGGCTACTGACCCATCCCCAAAATACAGGACATCCCCTTGGTGGGTCGTAGGGGAGGGACCACTGGCCTCCTTGACCAATGAGCATTGAGGAGTAGGGTCATTTCCTCCCCCGCCAATCAGCAGTGAGAAGTGGAGCCACTGGGCCCCATGGCCAATCAGCAGAAAAAGGTGGGGCCACCATAAAAAGGTCATCTCACCCCCCGCCTGACTTGAAATCCTGCTTCTCCTGGATGTGCACCCCACTACAGCCAGGCACAGCCAATAGAATCACAAAGACAAATGACTGACATGTATTTCTACCGATGAACTGAAAAACAGGACTTTTTGCAGTCCATTCCTCATTTAGAAGTGGAAAGGGGAAAGGGTTTAAAAAAAAGGATGGTCACCTTGCTACTGAGACCAGCAGGCAACGTGCTGGCCCCTCATGGCCTCTACTTGGACTATCCTGTTATACTAGATGCTTTCACTACTATGTTTCTGAAGGCTAAACTTAGTTGAATTTTATTATATCATTAATTCTTTTATTGTGTCTTTAGAATCTCTGCTTGAATGTGCCTCGCCTTATATGTGTCTTGTATTCTTATGCTTGTTAGAGGAGATATGATTCCAAAAGACCCCAGAACTAGAAGGTGACTTGATGTCAGACAAGAATTCTTTCCCTTCCTGCTTCTTCCACACCCTCCCCACTTCCCACCCCCCACCAACAAACAAACAAACAAAAAAACTCCAGGAAGGAAGATGCATGGGTCATTGGTTGAAGATACTATTAGAGAGGAAGCTGAAGAATGGAATGCTACATGACTCAGTGGATTCCAACATCTGTTTCGATAGTTTGGATTTGGGCAATGAAAATAACTGAGTTTTTTGTTCAGCTGCCAAATCAGACCTGGTTTAAATATTTTTGTATTTTCTTGCTAGAATGAAGAACCAAGAGAAGATTGTTTAATTAGGCACAAAATGTTCCATTTGATCTGGAATTCATTTTGGGCACTTTTAAAGAGAACAGAGGAAATGAAAGGGCTAGAGTAAAAAACGTGCTATGTGAAGAGGTGTTTCTGAAATCTCATTTAAGTTAAGAACTCTGGGTTCAGAGTACTCACCAAGGTTGTGGGATTCCAGGATTCAATTCCCTTCTCTGTTTCTGGAGATTTTGAATCCACATCCCCTATCTAGATCTATAGCCTGATAGATTATCTAGCCAAACCAGCATATGGTAGGGTATTCTGCAGTGGGCTGATCCTAATCCCTTCTATTCCACCTTGCACAAAATACCTGGAGAACAAGTACATAAAAATGATTCTCTAGTGTGGAGGTTAGGACACATATTGACAAGGAGGGGTTACAGTTTCTGCCATAATTAATATTTAAGGTATTTCATAAAGTCAGACAGTTTTCACAGAAGAAGCATTTTGTCAGAATACCCAGAGCCTGGTGTTTAGGACATTTTTCTGTGCTGTTGAAGATGTAGATTCAAATTTAAAGCAGAAGAGGATAGTGAAATCTGGTTTCCTACCTCCTGGATGAATGTTATAGATATTCATTGCTAGATAAAAGGTACTCATTTGGTAGTTTGGTGAATAAAAGCCCAAAATATTTTTTTCAGTCAAAATATCTGACAAAATTGATCTAAATTCTCAAATACTTTTGAAATGACTAAGATGACATTTTGGTGATTGGTTTTTAATGAAAAACTGTACTCAGATTCCAGTCTCTGAAATGGCTCAAGTCATTTTAGACTTACTGCTTAGGAGAGGGGCCGTTAAGACAGAAATATGCAGGCTAGGTTTGCAGTGCCTCCCTCAGATGTCCTAGAGTATGACAGGCTTGGGCCCAATGTGGTGATCACCATGTGTTGTGCCTTCCCTGAGCCCTCTCTCAGCAATGGTGCTTTCGCATTCAACCCTGGTCTATGTTATTTCACTTACTGTTTTTAATGAGAAGGTGAAAAATTATAAAAATGCAAGTAATGCCCTGCTTTCAACTTATTGAAATGCCTGCTTAATTAGTAGTTCTTAATCTTTACAGAGTGGCCAGTGCTGTGCTGTTGAAAGGAACAAAAGATTTTAATTTTCCCAAGATGATATCTAAAAAGTGCTAGTGAGAATGGTATTGTTTATGGAGAGTGTAGTTTGTTTCCTCAAGACAGGATCCATTTGTCATTAATTTTACAAAGGACTCTCCTCTAGTTGGGGAAAGAAATAACATGTTTCCTTAAAACCTCACAGCAGGCTTACTATTAAGTATACCCTTTGCTATTAAGTATATGACACCATGAAGATCCCTCTGGAAGTGCTGCAATTCAAAAACGTCCTTGGAGACTGAGTCCTTCAAAAACTTCACCCTTAGAGTCTCTCAATTATCCAGGAAGACTTCCCACTGACATAATACCATCTTTTCATTGTCATTAAATATTATTTATGTACAAATGGGGCAAATAATAAGTCTAGAACTAGAAAGGCAGTTAAAAGAAGAAAGCTTAGACAATACAGGGATTCTTGATAACTCTGTTCCCACGCACTGCACTTAATCTGAGGAAAATATCATAAATTTCAATATGTTCCAATAAAAAGGATACTTAAGGTATGAGTATAAATGTATTTTTATACTGGTAAAAGGGCTAATTAGTTTTCTTATAAAAAATCTAAACTAAATTTCTGTACGTCTAAGAGGTGTATTTCGAGAAGAGGTTAAAATGATGTTGCTAGGAAACAGAAGTGAATCCTAGCAACGGCTTCTGAAAATGAAAACCCTGTGAATTTAATGCTAAGGACATAATTTCAACCCGTTGCTTATAAAAATTCTGTTGGTTAAAATTCATTCCTTAAGAATATATTACTTTAATGTTTCCATACCTGTGCTATTTTATTAGCAAAATGATATTCTTTATTTCATTGTATGCTTTTCAAGATGTAAAATCAGATTTTGGCCCAGAAATTCTGTCACATGCAACACAGTAGAGACACAGTGGACATTATGTTGGAACTGAATCTTAAACTGTGCTGCTGAGCTTTCCCCATTTATAATCCAAGTCTCACTTATATAAAGATATACTCAAGAGACAACTTGTAGCCACAGGACAACCAAGACATAGGTTCATTTGTTTTGATGAATTTGTACTGTCAGTTGCTATGTGAGTTTGAACTGAACTGGAATGTGTAGTTACATTGTCAGGCTTTCTGTTAACCTAGCGGAGGAGTAAAACATGCTAATTTTTCATTCAGATTAGGCTTCTCCTCATACTGATTTATGTTAACATTCCCTCCCCCCCCGTCTATTCTATGTTTTAAAAATCTTCTCTTCCCTCTTTTTTCCGTTCCACTTGTCTCTTCTTATATCCTTGTTATTTCTCCATGTCCTTCAACATTTCTCTTCTTTTGCCTGTTTCCTTCTTTGATCTTCCTTTACCATTCCCAGTCTTCTGCTACACCCCTTGCCCTTTTATTCTTCTTTTCTCTTTCAGTGTCTCTCTTTGTATTTTCCTACATAGTTATTTTCTTTCCCACCCAAATGCATCTTCACAGTATAAAGGCAGTTGCAAAACAAACAGTGGCCCTTCCAAGATAGGAAGCTTGGTAATGGTGAGTATACAGGTGAGTATACAGGTATGCACCGGTGATGTCAATGAATAATAAGCAAAAGCCTCTTTGAGTTTATTTCTAAGGCCAGTGTTGTGTGTCCTATAGGTCATGCCTACAGATCCGTAATCTAATTGATATATAATATTAAGTAAAATTAATGACGACATCATCAGGCTATCTCAAATGTTCTGTAAATGCTAAGAGAAATACTCAGTTGAGGTACAATAGAAAACAAACCAAACACACAGGTGAAAAAAGAGCTTGTGATATCTTTCCCTATTATATTCTTGACTGAGTCTTGGAACAAAAAGATTTAAACTTGTTGAAAAAGGGCCAGGCAGTTGTCACAATGAAAATTGCCACCTGTTGCAAGTAAAGTTTTCTCAAGGTGTGGGCATACAAACTCACAGGGAGAATTTGAAGGTAAAATTTGGTTTCTGGCAAGTGTAAGGTGGGGAGGTGGGGGAAGAATCCAGACAATTTAATATATAATACAATGTGTGTGTTGTTACAGTCTCAGGCATGTTACATACCTGCTTAATCAATCAATGAAGCAACAGCTTATGCCCAAACTTGGATTTAAAACCCTGTTTACTGAAAGGGGAATATTGAGAAGATGCTGAGAGTTAATCCTTTAAAACTTCAAACCAAGATATCCCCAAATTTGAGCATCATACTATATGCCTTTGGTGAAGGCCCATCTTCTGCCCATGTAGTGGCTTGAGTGAGGTGGCATCATGGAAGGGGTGAAGATACATTGATTTATTAACATATTTCTTGCAAGTTTTAAACATAGATCCCCTTGCATTATGAAAATGAATACATTGTTAATTTAATCAATTTAAAAAGTTATGTAACACTCTATACCCAGAAGATGACTGATCAAACAGAGAAACAAAACTCAATACAATTTCTCCTTTCACAAAGTTAAGTAGAGAGACTATTCAACAGGCCTTATTATGAGAGGCTGAGAGCTATGGGACTTTTTAGCCTGGAAAAGCGCAGGCTTAGGGGGCGACCTGGTGGCAGCCTATAAGTCCATAAGGGGTGTACATCAGGATCTGGAGGTTTGCAGAAGGTATAGCCCAATGTAAAGTGCGTTAGAGTCATATGATTACAATGTGACAAAGACACAGGTTGTTATCTACAAGAATTAGTCTTCTTATTAGTCTTGGAGAAAGTACTACAGCTAAGCAATGTATTAGTCATATAAGCTTAAGCACAAGGCCTCCAAAAACTTACACGTATGTCACTGGGACTCTTTGTAGGGAGCTACTTTTCTTGGTAAGTAAGGCCCCTGGCAATCAATACACTCGACCATTCTGAAATTAATTGCACCACAGATAATAATAAAAACTCCTCTTAGAATTGCATTGCCTGCGCACTAAATTAAATTGAATTTTTAAGACTCTGTGCCATGAGACAGACTTTTGAATCCAAACAGTAATACAGGTTAAACTAAATTTTTAATATAATTTCATGTAATCTTCTATTGTATTCTTAGTAACTAAACAAAAGCATGTTTGTTTATAGTAATAGTATTTTGCTTGCTGTCTCTTTAATTTGAAAGCAGTTTCTGGGCCAAAAATGCCCTGTATTCCTTTTGATATTCTTGTAGTCATTTCTGCTTGAGTGAGACCTTTGTTTCTTACAGACATTCCCTTTCTAATGGGATTGCAATAATATAATCATGGCTGGAGTTTAAGTATGACAAGAGAAGTTAGGTTGTGTGGGAGGTTGTTTAAATAGTTTTGTTGTAAGTAGAACAGCAGGGGAAAGTTATGAATAACAGATAAAATGTGTGGAGTTCTTTTTCCCTGTGATAAATTTTCAGAGCATGGACATTTTCTTAAACTCCCTAACACTGGTACTTTAATTCAGCAGAACGTGATGCAGTTGTGTAACCTAGCTGTTGTAGTGTGCCTGGTTGAAAGAGAGAATAAAAATTTAATTTAACAAACTCCTTTTATTCTCTACACCAATGCAAATGATTCAAAAGGACCAACAATTATAAATTAAGGAAAATAGTTCTGGGAAAATAACGTTCATCCATCTCAATGCTACTGGAGCTTCCTTAATAATTTGAGGATTCCAGGATAATTTCTTGGCTATAATTCATTGGATTAAACGACCCCTATATTTTCTAATTAGGAAATATGGCTTCAGTGGAAACGGTGGTGTGAAAATATTAGTTACTTGTAGGTGCCCTCTTGTCTGAGAGTGGATCTCAGACTGTCCTCTACGTTACTGATTTTCATGCTTCCTCTAGACCATTTGATTTTTTGCCTGTGTACAGATTTACAAAGGTAGATGTGTAGGAAGGTAGGATTTCAGGTTACATAAACATACAGGTTAATTTGGAGCCTTTGAACCAGGCTTATGGTTTTGTTCAGATTCTATATATCCACAGATAAGTCATTATTATTTTTCTTAAAATACTTTAGCAAATGCATAGAAAAAAATAGGTATACTATAGAGTTACATCAGCCAGCTGGGCACAGAGATGTATAGCCACATTTTCAAATATGCAGCTAGGTAGTGGGAATTACATGACTTGTGAAATTTGTTACCCTTGTGATCTAGAAAGTATTTCCAAGGGTGTTCTGTGTTAGAATGAGGTGTATTGGCTCTGTTGAATAGGGTATCTGCATAGAAGACTGAGCTCTGTACATCCCAACATAATTATGGCTATCCTGCACTTTCCTAAACAACTCGTGGCCTGATGCAGTTTTTTTTCCTGTTAAACAATTCCAGGGTTTATTTAGTTTGTTCTGGGACATGGGAGGAAGAAGAAAGCAAAACAAAAAAGCTCCCCAAACCCCATGTTTATATGAGGACAAACAAAAAAACCCAAAACAAACTATGAATATAGTGAGTATTGAAATCTGTTTTAAGTAGCCCAGAGAGCATTTGTCCATATTTCACCTCATTTGTGGTGACTTCCTGTTTTCCTACATTTTTATTGTTGTAATTTATCCTAATTTTTTAAAAGTCAGTATCCTACTTTTTGTATATTCAAAGGTATGTTATACAAGTAACTTGACAGAAAACTGACCTAGTCATATGTAATTACTATGTAAAAGTTAGACCAAAGTCTCAAAGCATGGCGGAGCAGACAACATATTTAATAAAACTTTAATAGACTGAAAAATGTGGTTGACAGGAGCAAACTTTTATAGTTCAAATGATGGGGTTGTTTCCAGCCCAAAAGCTTGAATTAACTACAGCAAAAACAATCCTAATGGCTCTAGCACTCTAGTAGGATTAAAGAAAATGTGCACTAAAGCTGACAGTGATCGTTGATCAAAACCTCAGTCTTTTTAGCCCAAAGGTAACTGAGTCTGATTTCATCACATTAATCCTTTAGGTATAAAATAGAAATTGAATTTGCATGGTGATGCAAGCTGGCTTTGAAATTAGGAAGCCTTGGCTCACAACATATGAAAAGTTGGCATACCCAATGGAAATGGTGTTCAAAGAAGTTCAAAGTAGGAATGGGAAAAGCAGGTTGAACTGTTCTGGAAGTATAAACAGCAGTTCTCTTTTCTCAGCACTCATATTCCACATGGTAATAAGCATTTGAAAAATAAATGTTTGAAGTAGGACATAATCCTTTTGAAGCTTCTAAATGTTAAAAATGTCCACTATGGAAGTTATATGTGGAAAATATCAAAGCATTTACCTTAAAAAAGCAGACAGAAAATAAGGATTATGCAGTTTTCTATGTCACTATTGCAGGGTAAAACACCTCACATATAACCCAACATTTGCATTTGGCCTCTGAATGAGAGAGAGAAATAGGTGAGTTCCTTTTGATTATAATTTATTTTCACAGGAACTTTCTAGAGTCATAAAGATCTCCATTATTTAAGTCAAAATGCTTTAAACACATTAGAATACAAGGAGAAAGGGAATCTATTTTGCTCTTGTTGTAACCAAAAAGAATGGGAATTCTGTATGGTTATAGTCTGTAGCTCTTACTCACAAAAGTAATCTTATGAGTAATGAGTGAGAAGTCCAGGATTTGGGAATCATGCCAGACTTAAGGAATATTGGCTAAATCAGGCAAGGAATCTGCACAAGTGTAAGTCTGATCTGTGCTCAGCAAAAATCAATTCCACTTATCCTTCACTTTCCTAAACACAATTGTAATGGTTTATCAGTGGGCCTACTTCCATGGATAAGAGGAATTGACTTGGTATGGCTGCTCAATGGGAGAAGACTAATAAAATTCTTGAAATTAGGCCCCAAATGTTGCCTAACACCTCTCCCAAATTTACAGTTGGCCTAATGAAAAGTGCCACCAAACATCCCTTGCTGCTCATGAATTTCCTGGACCATCACAGCTACAACAATCCAGCCTTACCCAAGAGGTCATACACATGTTATCCTGATATAACATAGTAATTGTCTCCATTGAATTTACCTCCAGTTAAAATACAGGACAAGAGGGAATACCTGGCTCATCACATCCAGGTAACCAAGTAAGAAGAAAGGGTAAGTCCAGAAAGGTCCACAAGAACATTCATCTGCTTCCTTCTTCATGGCACAAGCAATAAAGCACTCCATAATACTCTTTAATAATGCATGATCTTTACAGAAAAATACCCAGAAAGGCCTCAAGAACTGCAGTGTACTAAAAGAAGAAAGCAGGAGAGACTAAGGGCATCACCAGTGCCTTGGGCCCCTGCAGGGACAGGGCACTTGACACTAAGATGACATTAGGAAATTAAATACATCCCATGCTACAAAGGAAATCAGAAAAAGACCACTGTGTTATGCCAGGCTATGGTCAGCCAGGTCTTGGGGTCAGCACCTCAGGGTCTGGAGAAAACAGGAAGTCGGAAGCCAGGAAGCCAGTCTGAGGAACCAAGTCAGAGATCCAGAGAGTCAGGCAGAGAACGAGGGTAGAAGGTTAGCCTGGTCAGATATCCAGGAGGTCAAGCCAGAGCTGGGTAAGGTATCCAGAGGGTCAGGCAGAGCTCAAGGTCAGGAGTCTAGCCTGGTCAGGTATCCAGGGACCAGGCAAAATGTTAGGTTAGCTGAATCAGGTGTCCAGAGAATCTATCAGAGTCAGTAGTAGCACAATCCAAGGGTGCAACAGCCTACGTATAAGGTTGTATCCTGTTGTTCAGACATTTCCCCTTCCAGGTTTATATAGGAAGGGATAAGAGGTCAGCTGACCTTGGCTGGCCACTCCAGTGGCAGGGAGTAGGCATGTGCCTAGGTCCAGATGCAGTGTTCCGGCCACCTGTGTCTTCCCTAGTATTCCCCTGGGAAGGTGGAAGTGGGGTGAGGCTGCCATGTCAGGAAGACTAAAGCCACATCCTGACACACTAGACCTCCTCCATCTAGGGTGGCCATTTGTCCAGTTTTATAGAGGACAGCCTGTTTTTCTGCTACTCTGTCCTCTGTCCTATTGATACGAAACCCGATGCCTTTATGTCAGACTGGTGGTAGTCTGCGTAGGAAAATACAGGACATAAAGGCATTGGGTTTCGTATCAATAGGACAGAGGAACAGAGGACAGTGTAACAGAAAACTGATCTGTCCTCTATAAAACTGGATGAATGGCCACCCTATGTCCATCTGAGTTACAGGAAGATTGCTTTGACTCTGGTAAATTGGTTCAACACAGAGCATGCCAGCAAGATATACCAGCCAACCACCCGAGAGGTCTTTCCTGTACTGTATCCTATATTCTACCTGCAGCCATTCTCTTGCGCTATGAATATATCTCACAAGAACCAAGTTATCCATGGAGGGGAGGCAGGGGCAGGGTGGGGAGAATTGGTAGCAGTTACTGACTGCTATTTTCCTTATCAAATAAAAAAATGTAAAACTACCTGGATCACAGACATTAAATTACAGAAAGAAATAAAATGTAATTAATTTATTTATAAGTATATACATTGCTTTCTAGACACAGACACAGTACTTTCTGAGGAGCAAACCTGCACCCTTGGAGAGCATGTCCTGACAAGCATGCACATCCATGGGCATACATTTCCAACAGGACAGATAGCAGCAGGACATAATTTGAGCCACTGTTATTTGTCTATATAATTTGAGCCCCTGCACATATGTTCTGGTGCACAGCAAAGGGACCTGGGTGGAGCAGGGAGGCTGGGACCAGTACCTGTGCTGGCCCCAGTAGCCTTACCTGGGGCCCTGGGGGCCTCCCAGGGCAGCAGCATCACTGAGCTGGCTGCTTGGAGCCTAGCCAGCCACTAGAGTGTGGCTGTGGCTGGCCAGGCTCCCTTTCTGGCACTGGATGCTGCTGCTGAGTGCACTGCACCACGTTTTTCAGTGGTTTTTGTTTTGTTTTTTTGCCGCCAGGATTTTGAGGTGTTGTAAAAAGCAGTGCGCTGAATATCAGGAGTGGGCAAATGGGTGCATGTGCACTGCTTGTGGTTTGCGGCACCTCAGACTGCTTTGAGACACTACCGCACATGTGTGCTCACTGGAACACATCCTCGGTGGTCAATGACAGCCGAAAATAAAGGTGCTTCATTTCTAGCATGTGGGCCCACTTGACATAACCCTACAGGTCATGGGCCTAAATTCTGTGGCCCACAGAAAACAGTGCTTCTATCTACAAATGAAGAGAAAGGAGAAAGCCAATGTGAGGCATAAGTAGTTTTAAATCTGCAATGGCCATGTATCGCTGAGGAAGCCCATTTTGAATGAAATTGTGTCAGTAAGTAGAAACATGTTATTTAAATGGAAAAAGGGTAAGGCATCCTTAATCATTTTGTGTTATGTGTCTTTGGGTTTGTGTCATTTTCTTTCTGTACTAAATTAAAACAAATCCATTAGTACTTGGCATGCCCTCCAGCTGGAAGCATTTCTACAGTGTAATCAAGTCCCACATCACAAATTATGTTTTATCATTTCCTGAAATTTTGTGCAAGGGAGTTTGAGCCTTGTAAGAAGATAAAGTGCTCAATGCGACACCTTGGTAAAAAGGGCTAATTTAATTGCGGGGCATATAAATAAAGGAGTGAGAAGAGAAGTAAGGAGGTGCATATGGCATTAGTAGGACTGATACTCAAATATTGTATACAATGTTGATGTTACCACTTTAAAAGGAAATCTTAAAATATCAGAATACAAAAAAGAGCCACAAAAATATTTGAGGATCAGCAAAAATGTCTTTATAGCAAAAGATTTAAGGAGCACCATTTATTTAGGGTAAAAAAAATAGTTTAAGCAGTGATTTTATTCCTTGAATGGGATAAGATACAGGTATTAATGTGATTGTTTACCCAATGGAGAAAGGCATAACAAGAACTAGTGGCAGGAAGTTAAAACAAAACTAATTTAAATTTGAAATAAGACAGGCATTTTCAACATTGATGATTAACCATTGGATCTAATTAACAAGATGGGTAGTAGCTTTTGTCTTGCCTCTTGTTTTCAAATCAAGACTGGATGCCATTCTGAAAAGGTGTTTCTGTTTCCTGAAAACACAAGTTGTCGACATCCAATTTTGGAAATGCTGTGCTCATTCCTGGACATGATTGCCTAGGAAAAAAATGTAGAAATATTGGAGGGAATTAAAAGAGCAACAGATATAAAATACATATGAGGATTTGAGGAGATCGACTCAGAAAAAACTAGAATGATCATAGCTTGGAAGAACTGCATCTAGGGAGAATATATATTTTGTAAGGATGTAAACAATGCAGGCATCAAGGAGGAAAAGAACTTCCTTAGGGTGCTTATAGTGATCAAAAAAGGAATTGCTGAGCAAAGTAATACTTAGGCTGAAATAAAGAAAAATGTAATATGCTATCCACTTGACTGTGGGGCAGGCTTTCAAAGAAGCCTTATCACTAAATTAATTTAAAAATAAATGATACAAAATGGACACACAACTTGAAAAAAAAGCCATACACATTCTTTTATTGACAGGAAGATAGGAAAAATGCTGAGTAATATTTTCCCTTTGATTTCTTTTTGAAAGACAAATCCATCAATTGACAAAACAGCCTTTGAAAGGTCTCAATATAGTACTTCAGAGCTGTAGGACTAGAGTTTTACTTACCAACATTTTTCCAGTTTTATCAAGAGCCACGGAAAATGAATGTCCGGATTTGTTTTTACAGTACTTACAGGACAGATACTTGTTAGGCCCCACAGTATGCTGTTGAACAGCTGTACCATACTCCTCCTTGGTATATATATATCAATTAAATATAATTATGATTATGATTGTGCAGCCTCATTGAAACAAAAGAATATTTAAATTGAGATCATAAATCACGTTTGTTATCAGTTCCTTTTTACCAATATTCTTATTGTATTCTCACACCAGGGTTTGCCTGGGGATGTCCTCCTCCCTGTAGCCTGGGTTTCATCTCCAGCTGGACTTGCCCCACCACTGTCAGCCAGTCCTCGCTGTTCCAGCTAGGGAGCAGAGGGGCAGGGCCAGCCCTGCTCTCTGGAGCAGACAGCACAACTCAGCCCAGCTCAGGGTTGGAAAGCATGCTGGGGGACTATTATTTAACTTGAACTAGGAAGGGATCTGGGACAGGAGTTTCACATAAACTAGTTAGACCCAAATCAGTTAAGTCTGATAGTAGTTCCAACCAGGTTTATCTTAAACCAGTTTCAGCCATTTTGAAAGTGATTTATGTGTACTGAGGTTTTGTTTTGTTACAGGTTTAAACCCAGTTTCTGATCATTTAAACTGTTTTATGTGTAACTTCTGTCCATAGCCAAAAAGGGGGGTGCCATGGCACTCCTGCACCCATTCTGCACCCCTAGTGAGATCCCAGACATTGTAGTAAGATAGAATATCCCTACATAGCATACTCTTGCAAAAGTATCTAGACTATCTTGAGAACTGAGACCAATATAGATGGGTTAGTTCAGTATATTAGTCCAGGTATAGGACTATGTAGCTTCTGGCACCCAGGCAATACTTGAGCATCTCTGAATGGTGCTGCATTGGAGCCATGCAGCTATACCTATAGAGTACTAGTGTTGACTGGATTCTGGTAAGGTCCCACTTACCCAGCACTCTAATAAAGATGACTTACAGCCTGAATGAAGTGGCACTGCCTCCGCATATTTCCTTTGGAGCTGGAGCTGTACTTGAACTCCTGTTCCCTGATGATACAGCTGTAAGTGGAATTTGGAGTCTGGGTGAGATGGTTTGGCTAAGGGAATACGCACTGGTGGGTGAGAGGAGAAGTAGATGAACTAAGGCAAGAGGCACTAGGAGATGTTTTACTCTGTATTTTTGCATACATATATTCTGTTGCTATGTTATCATTTACAGCTTCATTGCTTTTCTCCCAGCAAAGTCCCTTTTGGTTGTAATCTCAGAAATTCTGCATGTTGTGGCTATTCATGATGGCCTTAATTTACCCAGGTTTTTGTGGGGGTGGAATAGGGAGGAAGCCCACCCAATTTAGTTATTTATTAACAGGGATTTCAGATATACTGAACCCAGCCTTATTTGCTCTCATTAAACATCTGCCATAAGAGCTATAGAAGGTTTTTGCTTCTATAGAAGGAGTAGTAAAAGACTATATACAGTAGTTCATTAAAATTTCAAATAAAGTCCTGTGAGTTAATAGATTACACATTTGTGAAAGAAAGCAAATTTACCATTAACAATGTGCTCTGCTAGCAAAATTGCTGTTAAAACCACTAGTTCATATGTTGGAGCACTACATCCATTTTTATTGCACCTTTCCAAAATTAAAATGAAATGATTTTGTTTCTTAAAAGCACTAAAAAGCTAAATTGTGCTCTCAGGCTTCAATGGAAGCAGGAACAGATTGCTAAAATAAATCAAGGGAGATATGAAACCATATCACATGAAGATGCGTGACAAAATACTTTGCTGTTTTCTGTGTCTTAGGCCATGTATGGGCATCATGTTTCTACTGGGAGAATTGCCTCTCTCTGTAGAAACTACAAGCTTACAGGTATTCATTGAATTTGTTTCAGGGGAAACATACCTCACCTGAGAGAGAGATCTTTCAGGTGTCAACTTGGAAGATCTCCCCCTCAAGACAAAATCCCTTGCAAGAATCAATGTTTGTAGGCTCTTCTCCCTGTCTGGCCCAGGAGTGGAGTGGACAACAAGGCAGTCCCCTCGCCCTTTCCCCAGACCGGGGCTCTTCAGTCTGGGGACTGGGGAAAGCTTTGATGGTTGCTCCAGTTCCATCTTGGACCCGTCTGGGAGGAGAGTGGAGCAGCTGCTCCTTGGTTCCTACCCCTCCCATGACCAGGACCCCAACACTGGGAGCAGAGCAGAGGAGCAGCCACTACTTAGTCGCTTATGAAACTGGGGTCCCCAGACTGGTCTGGTGAGTGGGCAGGGAGTTTTTCCCTCAGCTCCAGCCCACTCCCAAATTGGGAGGTGAAAGAAGCAGCCACTTCTCCCATTTCTTCCCTAGACCGGGATCACCCTGTCTGATGAAGGCACAGATAGCTGGGGAGAGGGGCAGCTGCAGACTGCACTATTCTCTCTTCTGGAATGATTTCTAGCAGTGGGAATTTTCATAATGTTGAGGCCTTTGTCTTAATGATAAGTTTACAGCACCTAATGATGGTTCACTAATAGGTGGTATAGGATCTAGTTCTCATGTTCTAGTTCAGGGAAAAAATTAATTTCAGGAAAGATATTTAGTTGGATTTTTCCAAAAAAAAAACTAGGAGTAGCTCTTGACCGGGTCTGCCTAGTCCGATTTATGTATTTACCTTTCTGTGGCCATGGCTACATGAGATGCTGACCTTGCAGTTATTACTATGCAGTCATTTAGTACTTGTCGATAGAAGCAAACAAGTATAAACAAGTACTAAATGATAGCACAGTAACCGAAGTTAACACACAGTAGTGCTGACGAATGGCTTTTTTGTGACACTACTGCAAAGTACCATCATGTCACAGTTTCTGCCAGTAGTCTCAGCCTACTGCCCAGTCAGTGTCTTGTGTAGATGTGGCCTTTCTTATGTAGATGTGTATTTCTCACTCCACCACCAAAACTGCTTGTGTCTGTGTTTGGGTTATATAGTCACCCTGAAGTAAATAAGGAGCTGTCTTTATTATATGAACAACTGTCTTTTTGATCAAGAAGTATTTCTGAATGGGCTTGCTTCAGAACAGCCACAGTCATGGCAACTTTTCAGTCATCCCTTTCTTTGTAAACTGAAAGCTACATTAACTTGCATTAACATTGTTCACTAGTTTGGAATTAAAATGTGGGATTTGACTGTGAATATGGTGTAATGTTTTTAACTTGATTTTAGTAAGGTGCGTGCTACCACTAATAATAAGAGCCAGTATTATCGTTGACATTATCCTTTGACTTCACGTTAAGTATTAGAAAACGTAATATTAACCACCATTGTTTATTTTAAAGAACAGTAAAATGAAACTTGTGTAGAAAAAGGAGGAGCAATAAAAATGCTTATGGTTCAAAAGGGTATATAAAGGATACCAACAAAAAATATAATCGTAGATAAGAAAATATAAGGTGCAATGAATTTAATTATACATATTTTCATGCCTTTTATATCTGCTGTGTTTTGTCAGTTTACTACATACTTGCTTGTTTAGTGTTCCCACTTTAAAACTAGTTTCTCATCCCATTTTAAATCTAGCATCTTATCTAATATTTCAGTGCATATCTGTTTTTCTTATCACTTATTGATTTATAAGGATATTACAATGTTACAACAAGGATAGTACCTTTATCCTGGTTTAATACAAAATTACTCACGAATAAAACTGTTTCACATAAGTTACCTTGGGCTTTTGAACAGATCTACTCACTGATTTCATAGAAACACTGATGATATGATACAGCTTTTTGTTTTCCAGTTTTACTTTTAAATTATCATAGTTACCTAAATCCAAGGCAAGGTCAGGAGGCCTAGGGCAGGAGGCAGCTTAGCTCTGGTTTCCATCCTGGGATCAGGGCTGAACCAGAGTTGAGCTACTGCTTACCCAAGCCAGGATGGCTTATTTGGTGTGGGAGAGGGCACATGGCCAGGAAGTGCAAGGGGCACTACGGAGTGGGAGGGAAAGGGAAAAACCCACATGCATGGTTTGTGGGGAGTGCAGGAGAGACTGAACAGGTTGCTTCCCCCCAGCTATGCTTCTCCCTTCTGCTCCAGCCTGGACCTGGCCTGGTAGAGAGCTACCATGTCACTTCTTAGGCAGGGCCAGGACTTTGGCCACTGCTACTTCTGACTGCCTCAGACCCAGAGCGGACCTGCAGCAGAAGGTAAGTGGTGGGGGAGAGGATGGGCAAGGAGTTGGGGGGAGGAATCAGTCACAAGCAGGGCAAGGAGGGATCAGGCACAGGGCAAGGAGTTGGGGGGAGGGATCAGGCACAGGGGAGCAGGCTGCAGAGGGGAGCAGAGGACAGGGAAGGTAGAGAGTGGGGGGAAGGCACAAGTATGGGAAGGGATAAGAGGTGGGAGGGCCAGCAGGTTGGGAAAGGGTATCTGTCTGCTTGCCCTCCACCACTGCCTTCTCAGGCACAGCAGTGGGGGACGAGTTTAAGATGACTTTCCACTGATTAAGATTCTTTATGGGGGAAAATTAAAACACATCTAATTATTGGGAGGGAGTTGCCTTAAAGTCAAAGCTGTCTTGGATTCAGGCAAGTGCAATAGAAAGCAGGACTGATTTTCAGTGTAAGCATCTCCCTGCACTTCGGAACTGATTCCTTTAAAACTTTTTCCTTACTACTGTGTCTTGCTGTATGATACAAACCCCTAAGTTTGGCAAGTTTTAACACACTTGAATATGTTCACAAAGCAAAATGCTTCCTGACCAATTTCCCATGCAAATGCTGAACCAACAGGATGTGTTGGGAGGATACAAGACAGTAAAGGAAGGGATTGTGGGATTTGATTCATATGGGGTGACTGCAGTTTATCTACTGCAGCTGTGCAGTATAGAAGTAGCTAAGGCTTCATGTACACTCTGTGTGAGGGGAGTTGGTCTGTGGAACTAAATGCTGTTACATGAAATAAGTGTTCTATACTAAATCCCAGTCCCTAAATACTAGGTTTTAGGGTCAGTCTTTCTCAGTTTCTCTATTTGGAATTGTTCCACTTTCATAGACTCATAGGCTAGGGACAGACATTCAAAAAGCCTGAGCCTGAATTGATTCAGTTTTTGAAGGTTAGTTTAACCTAGCTGGGCTAAATCAGTTTTGTAACCAGACAGATATGCAAGAAATGCAGGCACATGCCTGCAGTGGCTCAGGCTAGAAGCTGGGGGCTCTAGAGCAGCCCTCCCCTGGCTCCTTGTTAGGCTTCCACAGGGCTGAGCTGAGGGGTATGTGGCCAGGCCAGGGCAAGATGATCTGATTATTCCTCCCTCTCCTAAGTAGCCCAGCAGAGAATGTTTAAGACCCCTAACTCACTTCTAAGCAACCCATTAAGAAAATAAAGCCTCTCTCCCTTAACTAATGGAGCTCTTCTTAAACAGCTCTTCCAAGGACGGACATTAAGCTACCTGTTGATTAGCTTCAAAAAGCGTGTCTGCCTGTCCCCTCCCACAGCAGGGACAGTGGCCAGCATGTGGTCTGCTAGCCAATGCTGAGGTGTCTGTGTAAGGCAGAAGGGAGTGGGGAATAATCTCTGCTTAGCATGGAGAAGCCAGGGGAAAGTCTCTGCTGAAGCTCTGGCCAGGGAGCAGAGGGGAGGGACCAGTCCTGCTGTGAAGCAGAGAGCCCTACCCAGTCCAGAGAGTATGCTGGATGCTGTGGGTGTCTGGTTTATCTTAAACCAGCCAGGGGCCTGGGACAGACATTGCATAAACTGGTTTGACCTAAATCAATTAAGTCTGATTACACAGAACTAGGTTTATCTTGAACTGGTTTCACCCATTTTCAAACTGGTTTATGTGCACTGAACATCTGTTCTGTTACAGGTTTAAATCAGTTTCTGATCAGTTAAACTGGTTTATGTGTAATGTCTGTCCCTAGCCATTGAAATGTAGGACTGGATGGTGTAACTTTGGGCACTGAGGCAAGATGCTTTATTCCAAAAAACCCCCAAAACAAAACAAAGTAAACAAACAAAAATCCCACTCCAATGAGGGATATCCCTTGGCCTCTCTAGGCCTGTTCTAGTACTTAACAGTCCCATATGACTCGAATGTTTTGCTTGATATCTAACCTCATTATTTGCTGCAAATCTGATTACTTCTTGTCCTACCTTCAATGGTGATTAAGAAAAATTGGCCATTTTGTAACGTTCTGTGCCCACTGGAATATTGTCCTACCCCTAATCATTTCTTTTTTTGATGAAAAAACCCACCTACTTCAAACTTTCTTCATAGACCATATTTTTACAACATCTTATCTTTCTTGAACTCATTTATGTGTTCTCTGCTATAAGAAGGTCTTCAACCTTCTTAAAATGTGATGACAAAATTGGAAACAGCACTGTAGCTTAGGCCTTATCAGCCCTAAGCACAGCAGAATAATTACCTCCTGAGTCTTGCATATGACACCCCCCTGCCTTTTTTTTTGTTGCAATAACATCCTATTGTTGATCAATATTCAGTTTGTGGTCCACTATAATCTTGTCCTCCAGAGCTGTCAGCTTCTTCAAGTTTGGGGTCATCTGCAAATGTTATGTGTATGCAGTTTACTCATACAAAACTACTCAATAGAACTGTACACAGAACAGACCCCTGCAGGGATATTGACATTTCCTCTGAATTTAATAGCACAACTGGTATTTTTCAACCAGTTGCACACCCATCTTAAAGTGATTTAAAAAAAATCTGTATAGACTCATTTACATTTCTCAATTTGCTTATGAGACTGTCACATGGACAATGGCAGGATATCAAGATATATCAATAGCAAGAGTCAAGGTATATCATGTCAAATGCTTACCCTATCCACTGAATCAAATCCTATCTAAAAAGGAAATAATATTGATTTGGCAACATTTGTTTTTAACAACTCCATCTGAGCTATTTCTTGATATATTCTCTGGATGTTTAAAAACAGATGGTTTAATCATTTGTTCCAGTATCTTTCTGATTATTGAAGTTAGGCTGACTATGATTCTTCCATTCCTTTCTCCTTTTTTAATAGTCGTGGTGTTTTCCTTTCTGCAGTGTCTTGGGTATTTCCCCCATGCTGCATGAGTTCTGGAAGATAAATGCTAATTGTTCAGAGAGAGTTTCAGCCAGTTTCTTAATTATCTTTTCTTTGTCAAACAGACCTGTTTCTAACATTCCTTCTTCACAGAACCATTCTGTGTCAAGAAGTTAAAGCTCTCGTGTTGACACTCATTGTGCAGCCACACATTTATTTCCAGAATTCAACTGCCCTAGCTTGCAACACTGTCTTCCATAGGGAGGATTGACTTGAGCACCATATGGCTCAAGATTTTGGCTCCAGGAAGGCACCATACCTCCTGACTTGATAGGTGAGATTGGCAGATAAATGTTTCTGGTGTCTTCAGTGCCTTCAGAAAAGAGTCCAAGATGACTACTACAGTTTTGTCAGATTCTGTTGCAGGAGTCGTTGTGAACCTGCTGGCCCTAGAGATATAGGAATTCCTTCTTCTCTAAGTACTAGAGTCTACTGTCCTACTATAAATCAGCAGGTCCTGATGACCTCCACCCTAGAGTGCTGAGGGAATTAGCAAATTAGCAGAAGTCATTGCAGGACCCCGGCACAGTTTTACAAGCACTCGTGGTGCTCTGGTGTCTGGCCAGAGGACTGGAAAAGAGCCAATGTGGTCCCCATTTTCAAAAAAGGGAAGAAGGAGGACCCAGGAAATTGTAGGCCTGTTAGTTATACTTCAGTCCTGGGGAAGCTCTTTGAGAAATATTATCCAGGTGCACATCTGTGAGAGGCAAGCAGGGGAGTGTATACTTAGGGCAACCAACATGGGTTCATTAGATGCAGATCCTGTCAGACCAGCTTGGTGGCCTTCTATGACCAGGTCACAAAATTCTTGGATGCAGGTGTTGTGGTGGCCGTAGTCTTTCTGGACTTTAGAAAGGCCTTTGACACTGTCTCTCGCCCCATTCTTGTTAAAAAATTCGGAGATTGTGGTGTTGATGCCTACTGTCTCCGACGGGCCTTCGAGTATCACTACTAGGTGTCTGGCTATTCGTGTTGGTGACCATCCTCTTCACCGGGTGTGGGTGTTACCGTGGTCGCTTATCTTCCCCCGTTGCCGACCCCGCCTCTCACCTGCCACAACTTGCTGTTACACTAGTGGGCCGGGGCTAGTTCACGGGTCCCTCAGTGGCCTGGGTCTGCCTCATCGGTTACACACGGGGCTCCTGCCACCCCTACACCCCGGCCTCACACCACCTGCGGCCTCCACTTCCCCGTGCCTGCTCTGCGATGATCCCGCAGACTTCTCTAGTGACCTGTGTCTTCAAGTTTTACCCAAAGCCCTTGGGTCACCCTGGCCCTGACGTCGGGCCCTTCACACCCACCTGTATAGATGCCTTAACTCTATTGCAATAGATACTACCACCAAACTGTCACCCTATACACCCTGATCTACGTGCTTCTTCTAAGGGGTTCTTCTGTGCCGACTACCTCGCCGACCTACCACCAGCACCCTATAATCGTGCCCGGGAGGAGCGCTTCCTGGATATATAGTGCTGCCCCCTTATCATCCACTCGACGTCCTCTATTCACGGCAGTGATCTCTCTCTCCCACCAGGTGATCCTTCCGTCTCTTGCTTCTCTTCAGCGATCCTCACACCCACCACCTCGGCACTTACTTTGTGGTGCGCTGAATTGTCCTGGGTGGTCTCAATGTTCCGTATCTCACCCGATCTGGCCCCTCAGGGTCTATCCAATGGTGATCCTGCCATCGTTCCTTCTGTCCGTGCCACTGTCCTCCCTGGCACACTGGCTCTTTGCTGTCTGTCCCGCTGGGATCATGTTGGGGACAGCTCAAACAGCCATTCATTCACCTCACCATCTGCTGCCCCCGAAGCGGCGGCCGCCATTTTTAAATCCCCCGGCCAGTGTCTGACGTCATCGTCAGCTGTCAGTCGCAGCTGTACATAGACACGGCTAACGAGCTGCGTGGGTTCTCCCTCTGCTGTGGTGTTCCTCCCATCCTGCCTTTCAGGTAGGTCTTCCTGGCTTCTTCGGGTCCCAGGACATCTACATACTCAGATGGGTCACAAATTGCCTGGAGGGCTGCACCCAGAGATTGGTGGCGGACAGGTCATTTCCAACCTGGAGGGATCTGGGCAGTGGGGTCCCCCAGGGCTCTGTCCTCAGGCCCGCACTGTTCAACATCTTCATCAGCAACTTGGGTGAGGTGGTGAAAAGCACCTTGTTCAAATTCGCAGATGACCCTAAGATGTGGGGAGAAGTGGGCATGCTAGAAGGGAGGGACAGGCTGCAATTGGATCTGGACAAGTTACAGGGGTGGGCAGATGAGAATAAGATGGGATTCAATACTGACAAGTACAGGGTACTGCACCTAGGGAGAAAGAACCAGCAGCATACCTATAGGTTGGGGAATGCCCTTCTCATCAGCACAGAGTCAGAAAAGGATCTTGGAGTCATTGTAGACTCCAAGATGAACATGGGCCGCCAATGTGGAGACATGGTAAAGAAGGCTAACCGCACCTTGTCATGCATCTACAGATGCATCACAAACAGGTCCAAGGAAGTGATCCTCCCCCTCTATATGACACTGGTGAGGCCGCAGTTGGAGTACTGCATCCAGTTCTGGGCACTGCATTTCAGGAGGGATGTGGACAACATTGAGAGGGTCCAGGGGAGGGCCACTTGCATGATCAGGGGGCAGCAGGGCAGGCCCTACGAGGAGAGGCTGAGAGGGGATCTGGTGGCTGTCTATAAACTGGCCAAGGGAGACCAGTAGGCAATGATAGAGTCCCTGTTACCCCAAGTACTACTAGGAGTAACTAGAAACAATGAACATAAGTTGATGGAAAGTAGATTCAGGTTAGATATCAGGAGGCAGTACTTCACAGTCAGGGTAGCTGGGATCCGGAACCAACTTTCAAGGGAAGTGGTGCTCACTCCTACCCTGGGGATCTTCAAAAGGAGGCTAGATGGACACCTTGCCAGGGTCATTTGACCCCAGCCTTCTTTCCTTCCCATGGCAGGAGGTCAGACTTGAAAATCTGCTCAGGTCGCTTCTGACCCTGCCAACTATGAAACTGTAGGTCCCAGGACTGCATAGCAGTTTGTAAGATCATGGTGTAATCATAAAAAGTAGGGTTGGAAGGGACCCCCCAAAGCCATCTAGTCCAAATCCCTTGCCTAAGGCAGGATTAACTATATCTAAACCATCCTATACAAATCAATTATCTAACCTATTAGCAAAATTAAACAGACATCCCTGACACAACCACAAGACAACACTCTGACCTGCCACAGGACCATGGCTGCCAACATCCTGCTTCTGCACAGGTTGTTAAAATATACTAGAGAGATCCAAAGAAGAGAGCTGCTCCCCTCATAGAGGAAGGCAAATCCCATAGTCCATATAAAAAAATCCTTCTCAGCCCCATGTGGCCACTAACAATGTTTAGTTGTATCTATAGTAGAACATAGGCATAGCTACTCCTACATCAGTGGTCTTCAAGCTTTTTAAGGTGAAAATCACTTTTTGAAGGAAAGGGCAACACATGACCTACCACCCTCCCCCAGTCCTGCCATGCCCCCACATTCAGCAGGTCTGTGGGGGTGGGGGGCAGAGGTGGATTAAGATGTACTGATCCCCTGGGCAAAAACAAAATTGGAAGGCCCCTCCATCCATGGGAGCTGGGCTGCAGGTGGGGAGAGGGGCTCCTGCCCCTCCTAGTACTGGTGGGAGAGGCTGGGTGGACCCCACTGTGCTGGGGAGCACATGCTTGCCTCTTCTCCATGCTCCCTGCCCCCAATATGGCCAAATGTATACACACACATGCGCACACACAGGCATGTACACACATAGAGTCACACACACTTTACTCTTACTCTCTGCACATGGACACAGACATGCACACATACAAAGACAGAGACAGACACACTCACACAACTCCCCCACCGGGGTATGTGCGACAGCGAGAGGCCCTCTGCATGCCTGGATGAGCCGCCTGGGCTCCAACCCTCCCTGGCCAGGGCCCCATTCACCTGGTGGCAGGGAGCAAGGAGGGGATCATTCCACTCCTCCCAGCCCAGCCCCAGTGGCAGGGACCATGGCTCAGTCCAGCCATGTGCATCCCACCACTCCCCAAGTGCATCCTGCCACTCCCGATCATAGAGTTTCTGACAATCGATCTCAGTCTGGGGGAGGGCTGAGCCAGTTGACTGTGACTGATTGGTTGGTAACCAGTGTCTTAGATCATGTCTGACCAGTGCTTATTCAGGCTTTTCTTGAACACCTTTTGAGGACTTGGTTGGGGTGGAGCACTGTCTAATGTACAAAATGACCATCAGCCAGTCTCTTCCATTGGAGGTAGCTCTAACTTTTACAATAACACTGTGAAGTCCTCTTGACTCAGGTATGTTCCTCTATCCTGTACTCTCTATGTTGATTTTGCATAAATAGATAAATACTCATTAGGCCAAACACAGCGTGGTGCTGCCTTTATAATGACAGCCAGGTTCTGTGGTGAAGGGGTTTGTGTGGCATGCTGGGTTCTTAATGGTTGTGAGTATAAGGCTGGGTATGTGTCCCTGGGCTTCCCAGCTGGAAATGGCAGGACCTGTGGTTCAAGATGAATAGTTAGACTGCTAATCCATTGTTCTGGTGAAAGAACAGGTTAGGGACTATTCAGAAAAGATGGATGTGTACAAGTCCATGGAGCCAGTTGCAGTGCATCTGAGGGAGTTGGCTGATATGATTGCAGAGCTGCTGGACATTGTCTTTGAAAACTCATGGTGATCAGGAGAGGTCCTGGATGATTGGAAAATGGCAAAGAGTCAACTTTACCTCAGTCCCTGGAAAAATCATGGAGCACATGCTCAAGGAATCCATTTCTAAGTAGTTGGAGGAGAAAAATGTTGATTAGGAACTGTCAGCATGGATTCACCTGGGGAAAATCATGCCTAATAAACCTGATTGCCTTCTACAATGAGATGACTAGCTCTGTGGATGCAGGGAGACTGGTGGATGTGGTGTACCTTGATTTTGATACATTCCCTCACAACATTCTTGCAGGCAAACTAAGGAAGTACAGGCTGGATGAGTGAACTGTAAGTTAGATATAAAACTGGCTGGGGCATTAGGCTCAGAGGGTAATAATCAATGGCTCCATGTCTAGTTGGTAGCTGGTATCAAGTGGACTGGCCCATAGGTTGGTCCTGGAGCCAGTTTTGTTCAATATCTTCATAAATGACCTGGAAGATGACACAGAGTGCACCATCAGCAAGTTTCCAGATAACACCAAGCTGGAAGGAATAGTAAATATGCTGGAGGGTAGGGCTAGGATTCAGAATGACCTAGACAAATTGGAGGATTGGGCCATAAGGAATCTCATGAGGTTCAACAAGGACAAGTGCAAAGTCCTGCATTTAGGATGAAACAATCCCATGCACCAGTACAGGCAAGGGGTTGACTTGCTGGGCAGCAGCTCTACACAGAAGAACCTGGGGGTTATAGTGGACAATAAGCTGAATATGAGCCAGCAGCATGCCCTGGTTGGCAAGAAGGTTAATGGCATACTGGGCTGCATTGCTATGTGTGTTGCTGGTAGGTCAAGGGAAGTGATTATTCTCCTCTGGTCAACACTGGTGAGACTACATCTGAAATAGTGCATCTAGTTTTGGGCCCCCCACTACAGAAAGGATGTGGACACATTGAAGAGAGTCCAGAGGAGGGTGACAAAAATGGTGAGGGTGTTGGGGGACATGACTTGTTAGGAAAGACAGAGGGAACTGGCGTTGTTTAGTCTATGGAAAAGGAGTCTGAGATTGAGACTTAATAGCAGCCTTCAACTACATGAAGTTGGGGGGTTCAACAGAGAATCAAGCTAAACTGTTCTCAGTTGTGGCAGATGACAGAACAAGGAGCAACAGTCTCAAGTTGCAGCAAGGGAAGTTTAGGTTAGATATTAGGAAGAATTTTCTCACTAGGAGGGTAGTAAAACCTTGGAACAGTTTACCCAGATATGTGGTGGATACTCCATCCTTGGGGATTTTCAAAACCTGGTTAGACCTAGCTTTAGCTGGGATGATCTATTTGGGGATGGTCTTGCTTTGAGCAGAGAGTTGGGCTAGATGATCTCCTGAGGTCCCCTCCAACCCTAATTTTTTTATGATTTTATGATAATAAAGTGGTTAGGGCACCAAACTAGGATGTAGGAGACCCAGGCCCAAATGTCTGTTTTGAATCAAGAAACCACTGGACTGAATTTACCAGAATTTTCCTCCTGATCCTTAGAAACAGCATGACAACTGGGGCTTTGCAAAGTTTTGGTTGCTTATTCGATTTGGAGGAAATTCAGCCTAATTCGGTGACTGAATCTCCAAATCCAAATTCAATCAGGAGGCCCATTAATGTTTCTGAATTGAATCAGAAGCCTCCAATACCATTCAGAGAGTGTGGCAGGGCACTGGTAGTGCCTGCCACTTTAAGGGTAGAGTCAAGCAACCAGCAGGTGCTTGATTGTGGCAGCCATTTTAAAACTTTGGCTGCCTATATAAACAGAGCAGTTTGCTAGTGACAGGCCAGGCAGAAACATTGTCTGGCTGAACTGCTGCATGGAACATCTTGCAGGTAGGAGCAGGAAGCTCTTGGTCCTGGGTATGACCTAAAACTGCACCCTGCTGGGGATGGGTAGCCTGGTGGGGTGTCTGGTGGCGCAGGAGTCCCCAGGAAATGCCAGGTTAGTTATCACCATGGTGAAAGGTGAAGAGGGGTACCTTAACCCCAGCACCCATCTTTGGGTGGGTTTTGGAGGCAGCTGGGAGAGTAAGGGGGCCAAGTGTGCTCATGTGAAGGTGCCTGAGCCCAGCAGGGATGAAAGATCCCAGAGACCCCAGAGTGGGTAGTGTGAAGAACATTGGGAGTAGGGCTGAAGTGGGAGTAGGCCTGAACAGCCGTGCATGTGATGGGGCTGAGTAGGGCTGAAGTTGTAGTTGGCCTGAAGGACAGCTCAAGGGGCATGCTGAGTAGGGTCAAATGGGAGTAAACTTGAAGGATAGCACAAGGGCCAGTCCCATGAGAAGTTGTGCCTGGTGAGGAACCAGCCCAAGGTTTGGCATAAGGCTGAACCATGTAGACTAGGGGAACTCGTGGGAACCGAAGGACCTGCTTGGCAAGGCCAGTATGGGAGTAGCAAAGTCTGATGGTCCAAGAGGGGCTGCTCAAGGAGAAGCAATGGCATTGGAGTGTGGCCTAGTAATGGGCGGTATGCCAGAGGCCCTAGTAAAGGAGGGGAAGAGTGGAGGACGCCTCCTGTGAGAGGGGAGGTGGTGTGAATGTGCGTGTATGTGGAGCCCAACTTTGGACTCAGTTTGCTCCGGTCTCAGACTGAGAGTAATATTAATCTAGATGCCATCTGCGAGGCATGGGTTGCGGTGTAGGGGAGGTTTGGAGCAGCAGATAGCACCCCCTGGCATCAAGGCAGTAATTTGCAGTCTCCCACACATACCATCCCTATATGAGAACAGCAAAGTTGTGGTAGGAGAGACCGGGCAGATTGCCCCATAGAGACAGGTAGGCGGGCTGACATGAGGTGCCCCCTGTCACAGAGATTTGGGGAGATTTGATGATTTGGACACAGATACAGCTTTATATGTTTTTTCTACATACCTCAAGGTACCAGGTGGCTCATGAATGCTGAGATGGGGAGTGGGGGTGGGGGTGGGGGTGGAGCATCCCAAAGGAGTGTGAAGGGGTCCCTAGTGTGCTCAACAGTCAATCCAAAAGTGAACTAGAAGCACTTCTGGTCAACTTCTGGGTCCGCCAAAGAGTGCATGGGCCCCCTGTCCCCTGGCATGGTGACTTGTGCCTCTTGGGTCTGGGGGGCACCTGAAGTCCCCCAATGGCTGATCAAAAAGGCCGGGGAGGGGGGTGCGGCAGTGTCCCCCATGCATTCAGTGGTGGATCTGGAAGAGGACTGGCAGTAATTCCAGTCCACTTCCAGGTCTGCTGCCGAGCACACGGGGTATCCCCCATGCTCCTGTGGGATGCCCCACCTGCCCCACCATGTCAGCATTTTTGAGCTGCGCCTGGTACCTCGAGGTATGTAGAAAAACTTTTAAAGCTGTATCTCTGGCCAAATCACTGCTTCTTTGAATAAGACTCAAATCTTTAGATTTGGATTCGGCCGAATCAGATTGGAACAGTGATTGGAATTAGCGAATTGAATCACTGTCCCCCAAATCAGGCGGAATCCAAATCCAAATTGAATAGATCTCGCTTTGCACACCCCTGACAACATTTTCATTCAAAAATGCATTTCAGGGAATAGATTATGTTGTGACAATTATTGTTTTCTGAGACATTTCATTGGGAAATTCCTAACCTTCCTACCATTTTGAGGAATAGCCTGATTTTAAAATGATCATAACTGGCCAGAACACACCACAAGTTTATGACACAAGTGATTTCAACCAAAGAGTATACCTGTAAATTTTGACTCCTAAGAATGTGAAGTTATTATAACAGTTATTGCAAAGCATATGAAAACAGTTTTTCCAGGTATTGAAAATACTGCTGGTTCTAAACTCCCTACTGATAATTTACAGCTGACTAAATTTCCTTCTTTCTCTGAGATAATGGGAAAGACATTTGAGAATTATCCTTGACATAGACAAATGTATTATTGTTCAAAACTTGTCTTGAATGCTACTTTTAATTTCCAGAAACATATAGGGCCCAGTGTATTAACAATTGCAGATATCACCCACAACAGTTTGCCAGAGCTGCACGATTCTAGGCTGTGGTAATATACATATTTAAATGCTTCTGAATTGGTGGGTTGGTTAAATGACCCATTATGTACACATGCCCCCAAAATACACTGACTACTTAGCCTCAAGAAGCTTGTTTTTAACAAACATCATGCATACTAGTGAATTTTACTCCTGAAAAAAGGAAATTAAGTTTTCTCCATTAATTTTGTGAAGATCAATAAATCCTTTTATTCATTCATGTTATTGAAGAACAGTCACTCCAAGTCTACATTTGGATACAGTTCTCTAGAAATGATGCCATTCTACTTAATGTGAATTAAGCATGCAATACATAGTTTACAAGTGGTTTAAGCTGTGACAGTACTTTTTTGGCAGACTTCAGTTTCTTTTTATAAATATGAACCAAAGTTCATGTGAGCTGTCATAAGAAATGCAGAAATCCAGTAATTAAGTCAGCAGTGACTGGTTCAAAGTAGGTTGGAGCTTTTGAGAATGAACCTTCTGTTTGTGCAAGGTCATATCTAGTATACCTTTAAAACCCACCTATCCTCACTCCAGATCTGTATCTAACCCACTCTGATGTTACCATAAGGGACTGCTTTACTAAAGATCAGGCTGCAGGCCTCTAGCAGAATTTACTGAGAGATTAATTCAGAAAGTGTAGTTGCTACATTAGGTATTGCATCATTAAGTGCAGTCCCCAAGATAATGATCTAATTTAGGAGGTTCTTTGCTTATACACTTTGGTATATATTTTGTACCCAAACACATGCATATACATGCATAAGAACAGGAGTTTTTCAGAACGGAGTACTAGGAGGATAAAGACTGCATTTGAAACTGCTTCCTTTTAAGTAGGCCTTGCTTATTTATTAATGGAAACCTTGTTTTGAAGGCTGAACATCAGACTGAGGTACTCTCAGAGGGTCTTGTTGTATGTTACACTTAGGATATGTGAACTGCACTTAAAATGCTAGCATCCATGCATTCAAGCAGTGAAACGTGCTGTTTTGTATCTTTTTTTCAGATAGTATTAAGTAGTATGGTTCAGCTATTATGGGATTGCTCCACAAAAATAATATGAATGGCTCCAGTGTGGTCCCAGGCCTGAGACCAACAAACAGTGATCAAAATTAAAACATGTTGTGTCTCATGTGACAAGGCTGTCAAGAAATTTACTACACACCCCAAACCTAATTACAGGAGCCACAAAAACTTCTCAGAGAAGCAGTAGAATGTGCACTTTAGCTGGACCCAGCTGTAAAGTAGGAATAAACATTTTTAATAGTTGAAGCAAAAAGTATTTATCACATTTTGTTTTTATACATGTGCTCTGCACAATTAAATGTCTGATATCACTGCTATTTTTATTTGAACTGAATGGTCAGCTCGGCTATAGTGAAGGACTTACAATATAATAATAACTGAAACCAGGAGTAAAGGGGATATAGAAGAAAAGCATAAAGAGAGAATACATGTTTACCAACATGCAAAAGATATTCCACATTTGTCCTAAGTTCATCACTCAGCCTTGGAGGATATGATATCCAGTGACCTTTATCAACATTAATGACAATTAAGAAACATGTGGAGCTAATTTGAGATGCCACCCAAGGTAGGAACATTTTAATAAGCTGTGCAAATGCCTGTGCTGTTTTTCATGGAACCAAGATATTTTTCAGTAGTCCTGTATTATTTTTTCCCTTTCACTCATTTAACTGTTGTAACATTGATAATAGGGAGTCATAGTTGTAGTTCAAGTTTGAAAGAATGGATCTAAGAAAACTCCTTTTCCTGCCATTTCTAGATATTCCCAATAGCCAAATTCTGTGAACTTGTTCACAGCTAAGTATTCAAGTAAAGGTTGTTTAGAAATCCCAGGGAAAATATTTAAAACTTTTTTTTCTGTAAAAAATTTGAATATTGCAGTTTTATAGTTGTAGTCTTAAGCAAAGTGCTACAAACCCAGCATGATTTTCATGCATCTTCCTCAGATACAGTTGCTTGCTTATGATGGGTTTCTTGCATTAATTCATATCCTACATAATATACATAAAAAGCCTACTCGATACACAAATTATTGATTATTAAGGATGGCATTTTCAAATATTCCTAAATCACTTAGGTTTCTAGCTCCCATTGCTTTCGAGTCAATGGGACATAAAACCTGAACTCTGAGGCACCTATTGAAATTTTTAATATATTGATTTGAATCTCATGTTATGGACATCCTTTCATTTGACAGGAAATTCATGTGGTAAGGAATTTATGGTAAGACTGCTCCTAAATATGAATTTGACAGAGAAATATTAGTTTCATTTGTCAGAAGCCCATATTCTAAAACTGGAATAGTTTGAATAACAGTACATTCCAGTACTGTTACTATCAATTTTATTAAGCTGTAGCTGATGTTTATCTTCCATAAAAACTAGAGACTGGGGAGTTTGCATGCAAGTCATTTTGGGAGGTAGTGTTAAGTTTTTGCTGCTCCTTGAACGTATTGTTGCCGGCACAAGGTGCCCGAGGGAGACAACAGTTGGGTACGTTGCCCGGTGTGCATCGCGCCAAATAAACACACTGGGGGAGAAGCAGACGGAGTTTATTTAGCTCAAGTAAAAGGCACAGGGAGACTGTATTGTCTCAAATCCTGCCCCCCTAACCCTGCAACAGCGAGATCTTTATACCCCGGTCAGTTTCACTGTCAGTGATTTTTCCACCCGCTAGCCCCCCTTTCCCTCCTCCCTCCTCCTTTCTCTCTCCGAGTGGTGCCCTTGCATTCCACAGATAACAGTTTTAGCTCGCCTGCTTTCCAGAAGGACAGGAGATTTGCAGGCGCCAGAGAGAAAGGGTTGCAAAGGTTGGGCAAGTCGGGGCTTTGGCTCTTCTGAGCCTGGAGCAGAAGGACTTCCTCGACACTCGTGGTCTTCCATCCCTCTGAGTTACCCAGGGTTATGCCCAGTGTCACCAACAGCTCCCCCCTTTGAGAATACTGAACAAAGTTTTGGCTGAGTTTTCTCATATTCTGAAGACAAAAAGTGATTGAGTGTTTGAGGATTGGAATCTTCAATGCAAGGGTATAATGAGGCACTCGGGGAGGGGGATGCACAGACTTTGTGCAGGAGGGCGTTACAGCACGCAAATAAGAGGAGAGTAATTAAACACAACACAACACTGGTGATCAGGAGGTGAAGGATGCCTGCTCCTAGGCCTCCGAAGTTGGGCAACCAGCTCCAGAGAGAATCAAAGACAGTGGGTTCACGTTCCTGACTTTTCCACAACTCAAAAGCCTGTTCAGCTGACAAAATGTGTTTGTTTATACCTTGGGAATTTTCTAGGACATAAGTACAACATTCGTTCCCAATTAAAGCACATACCCCGCCCTGAGAAGCTAAAACATAATCTAGGGCCTGACGGTTTTGAAGAGATAATAAACGAAGTTGATAAATCTCGGAGTTAAGGCTCTTTTCAATAGCTAAAGTGTCATTAGCAAATTTTGTAAGGAACGTAGAAAGTTGACGATATAGCTTGGCTAACCGGCCTACTCCGTACGCCAGGAGAAAGATCATGCCAAGTCTGTCTCGTGATGAATCCAGTTCTTATGTCCATCGACCTTTGCCGCTGTGTGGGAAACTAGTAGGACAGGGTGAGGTCCTTTCCACTTCTCTTGGAGGGGCTCATCCTTCCAGGTACGAACGAGCACGGAATCTCCCGGTTGTAATGAGTGGACTGGAGCATCCAACGGAAGAGGCTGCAAGTCTTTAGTGTACCTATGGAGAGAAGAAAGAACAGCAGACAGAGAGCACATATACCATGACAAAATATTACATCCTATTTCCCACTCCCCTGCTAGAACTGGCGTCCCGTTCATAGGCCATGCCCTTCCAAACATAATCTCAAAGGGGCTAAGCCCTAATCTTCCCTTGGGGAGGGCATGGATACGAAGCAAAGCAAGGGGCAAAGCATCAGGCCATCACAGAGAGGCCTCCTGGCAGATCTTTGATAGATGACGCTTGAGGGTCTGATTTGTACGTTCTACTACACCATTAGCTTGTGGTCGCCATGCAGTATGGAGTTTCCAGGGGATCTGTAAGGCATCTGAGATGTTTTGGATGACCTTTGAAGTGAAATGTGTTCCATTGTCAGATTCCATCCACTGGGGAAGTCCGAAGCAGGGAATAACTTCCTGGACGAATTTTAGAGCTACAGTCTTGGCTGTACAATTGCGACATGGAAAGGCTTCAGGCCATCCACTGAATCGATCTATTATAACAAGGAGATACTTAAATCCTTGAGTTCGGGGGAACTCAGTAAAGTCTATTTGCCAAACCAGTCCGGGGCCTGGAGTAGGTTCCAAAGTGGCTGGAGGTGCTGAGAGACTGGGTCAAGGGTTATTCTTTTGACAAATCGAACAGCTGGCCTGTATTTGGGAGGCCAGAGGTCGAAGTCCAGAGGTTAGAAAATATTTGTTCACCAACTGAGTGAGAGCTTCTTTTCCAGCATGTGTAGTTTGATGTAGCCGTTGCAACACTGGCTGGGTCAGGCTCTTTGGTAGGAGGATCCTCCCGTCCGTGGAGCAGAGCCATCCCTTCTTTTCTTGGAGACCAAGCTTGTCGGCTAGTTCTTTTTCTTCATATGAGTACTGGGGATCCGGGAGCTCCCCCACTGATGGAATGAGAGCATGCATAGGGATGTCAGCAGGTCTCAGCGTCCTCAGGGTGGCAGCAATTTTAGCTTCTCTGTCTGCCCGGGCATTACCCCTGGCTATGTCTTGATCCTCTTTCTGATGTGCCTTATAGTGCATTACTGCCACTTCCGAGGGAAGTTGAACAGCTTCCAGGAGTCGGATTATTTGGGGTCCATACTTCACTGGGGAGCCTTGGGCTGTCAGCAGTCCCCTTTGTTTCCATAGGCCAGCATGGGCGTGCAGTACTCCAAAAGCATACCTAGAGTCGGTATAGATGTTGACCCATTTCCCTTTTGACAGTTCTAGCGCCCGGGTCAGGGCCACCAGTTCAGCAAGTTGAGCAGATGTTCCGGCGGGCAAACCCCTGGCCTCAACAACGTCATAGAGGGTCACAACAGCATAACCTGCCCTCCTTTGCCCTTCTACAACAATGCTACTGCCATCAGTGTACCACTCACAATCAGCATTTAGAAGTGGCTGATCCTGTAGGTCTGCACGGCTGGAGTACTGTGCATCTATGATGTCTAAACAATCATGCTCTTGTTCTTCCATTTCAGGTAAGAGAGTAGCCGGGTTGAGGGAGGGGCAGGGCTGCAGAGTCACTTCAGGGTTCTCTAACAGCTTAACTTGGTACCGAGCCACTCGAGCCTGGGTGAGCCAGGGACCCCCCTTCGCGTCTAGCAGAGCCTGGACCATATGTGGGGTATACACTTGCACGACTCCTCCCAGCATTAATTTTTCAGCTTCCTCAAGTATTAGGGCAGTTGCCGCAACTGCTCGTAAACACGCTGGCCATCCCTTGGCAACTGGATCAAGCTGTTTGGAGAAATAAGCAACGGGACGTTTCCACGCCCCCAACAATTGAGTACACATTCCCAGAGCCATCCCTTTTCGTTCATGCACATACAATTGGAAAGGTTTAGAAAGGTCCGGTAACCCCAGGGTGGGGGCTTCCATTAGTTTCCTTTTTAGTATCTTAAATGCCTTGTCGGCTTCTGGAGTCCAATAAAAGGGGTCATGGTCTGCCCCTTTCACACAGTCATATAGTGGTTTTGCCCATAGTCCAAATTCAGGGATCCATATTCTGCAAAAACCTGCCATGCCAAGAAACGCCCTGAGCTGCTTATGGTTGCTTGGGATGGGAACCTGGCATATAGCCTCTTTTCGCTCGCTTGAAAGCTGGTGCTCCCCCTGTCTTGAAATCCCAGGTATCGTACTTCGGGGAGAGCAATTTGAGCTTTATTTCGAGCCACTCGATATCCTCGAAGTCCAATAAAGTTCAGGAGGCTTACCGTGGCGTTAAGGCAGAAGTTTAAATCTATGGCAGCAATTAATAAATCATCCACATATTGTAACTAGAGAACTTCATGCTCATTATTCCACTCCTCCAAGTCTTTAGCTAAGGACTGGCCAAAAAGGGTAGGAGAGTTCTTAAATCCCTGGGCTAATACTGTCCAACAAAGTTGTTTCTTAACCCTTTTTCTGTCCTTCCATTCAAAAGAGAATATCTCCTGGGGGGGGGGGGGGGTCAACTGGAATCGTAAAGAAAGCGTCTTTCAAATCAAGAACTGAGAAATGAGTATACTGCCCCCCTACGGAGGCCAGCAAGGTATATGGGTTTGGGACGAGGGGATGAATAGTTTTAACCCATTCGTTAACCGCCCTTAGGTCCTGCACGAGTCGATATGTGCCATCAGGCTTCAGTACCGGCAAGATAGGAGTGTTCCAGGCTGACTGACACTCTCGCAGTATGCCGTACTTTAGGAAACGGTCTATAGTCTCCTGCAGTCCCTCTCTGGCTTCCCTTTTGATTGGGTACTGCTTGATTCGTACTGGACCTTTTCCTGGCAGTAGTTGGATATTAATGGGGGTTTGATGTGTAGCCTTTCCAGGGACGCCCTCTGCCCACACCAAAGGGTATACCTGGTCTTCCCACTGGTTCCACTCCTGGGGAGCATTCATGGCCGAGGGTTCAACCATGAGGGTCATTATCCATGCATTCAGGGGGCAATGTGAGGGTTATTTCATCCTGGGTAAAATGCAGTGATGCACCTAATCGACAAAGCAGGTCTCGTCCTAGCAGGGGTGTTGGGCAATCTGGAAGGTAGACCAATTTGTGAGAGACAGCCCGGTCTCCCAGAGCACATTCTGCAGGAGCATACACTGGGCACTGAGTCTTTTTTCCCGTGGCACTCACCATGGTGAGAGAGTCCACTACGGGAAGTTGAAGAGGTTGATTTACAGTGGTCCGTGCTGCCCCAGAGTCTATCAAAAAATCAATTTCTGAATTCCCCACCCGCATTTTTACTCGGGGTTCCGAGGGTGGGGTGGTCCGTTTCCCCTGACACCCCTACTCCTGTCCTTCAGCTGTCATTACAGGAGTACAGTCTCTCCCTTTCTCTGGGCATTCATTCTTCCAGTGTCCCTCTTGCCAGCATAAGGCACACTGGTTCTGTCCCAGGCGTCTTTCTTGTGGGCCAAGGCGCCCGTGCCCACGACCCCTTATACCTCTGCCTCTCCCACCTTCTTGTGGCCTTTCTCTGACTCCAGCCTGTACTGCTGCTACTAGCATTCTAATTTGTCTCTTGTCCTTTTCTCCTTCTCTGAGAGTATACGTCCTGTTTGCAGTTTCCAGGATTTGTGTTACAGACATACCCATTAAGTCTTCCTTCTTTTGTAACTTCCTCTTTATATCAGGGGCTGCACGGCTGGTAAAAATACCCTTTATAATTGCCTCCATCGCCTGATCATCAGGGTCTGCACTGGTATTTTGCTGACTGGCGTCTCGGATGCGCTGTAGGAATGCAACAGGACTTTCCTTCAGCTCCTATACTATTTCATACGGCTTTGCCCAATTATTATGTTGGACAGCCGAGTGCCTGAGCCCATGAATAAGCAGTTTTTTGTAAGAGGTAAGACGGGTATGATTCACAAGATTGGTAGGGTCCCATCTAGGGTCTGCTAGGGGAACCACATCTGCCAGAACAGGAACATTGACAGGATCCCTTTCATGCCTCCGCTGTGCTTCCTCCCTGGCTTTGGAAATAACTTGATTCCGCTCTACTTCAGATAATAAGGTTCGCATAAGGATATTACAATCATCCCAGTCAGGCTTGTGACTAGCTAAACATCCCTCAAAGACAGAGATAAACTTACTCGGGCTAGTTGAAAATTCTCCAGCCTGTGCTTTAAAAGCTGCCAGGTCCACTGGGTTAAAAGGTACATGGGTGTATACTTGCATGGTCTGGGCTGCACGCCCATCTGCCCCAGGCCGGGCTATTACAGTTTCAGTAAGTAAAGGATAAAATCCCACTGAGGGAGGAATCTCTGGGACTGGGAGCATCTGACCGTTATATGGTGGAGGTGTTAAAGCTGAAGGGGACGCCGACTCTGGCATTACAGTAATGGGGGGGGAATGCTGAGACCCAGCACTAACAACTACTGATCCTGTCGGAGTCAAATTACACTTCTGCAAAATATCTGTTGTGTTCCATAAAGCCATAAACAATTGTGCATACAAATGTTCATTCCACTTACCCGTCTGCTGACAAAACAGGAGTAATTGGAGAATTGTATTGTAGTTAATTGACCCTTCCGGAGGCCACCTTTCCTGATCCTCCAGTTGATATTGAGGCCATTCCATTGTACAGAACCTTTTAAGATCATTTTTAGTCATTAGATCTGACTTAAACAGTTTCCAATTAGTCAGAATGCATTCTATGGGTGTACACCATACCCTGCCAACCGTACTCTGTCCCTGCCCCATACTCCAGGGAGACACTGGGTGTCCCCAGGTCCTACAGGGAGACACTGGGCGTCCCCAGGTCTTAACAGACAATGCTCAGACTGCTAAGCTATCCTACCTTATCCGAGGGACCGGTTTCACACCATCGCCCACAATTGCTTCTCCACTATTAGAGCGCGTTGCACCGTTGTGCCCTCCGGGGTCAATCAAACCACGTCTCTGCCGAGGCCCCCGATGAAACCACCGGTGCGCGCTGGGCGTCGGTTGTTGCCGCAAGTCGTCGACCCTAGGAGGGATCCGGGCAAGGCAAAATGTTAGCCTCGTGCCCACGTTGGGCGCCAAAACTGTTGCCGGCACAAAGTGCCCGAGGGAGGCAACAATTGGGTTCGTTGCCTGGTGTGCTTCGTGCCAAATAAACACACTGGGGGAGAAGCAGACAGAGTTTATTTGAGCTCAAGTAAAAGGCACAGGGAGACTGTATTGTCTCAAATCCTGCGCCCCTAACCCTGCAACAGCGAGATCTTTATACCCCGGTCAGTTTCACTGTCAGTGATTTTTCCACCCGCTAGCCCCCCTTTCCCTCCTCCCTCCTCCTTTCTCTCTCCGAGTGGTGCCCTTGCATTCCACAGATAACAGTTTTAGCTCGCCTGCTTTCCAGAAGGACAGGAGATTTGCAGGCGCCAGAGAGAAAGGGTTGCAAAGGTTGGGCAAGGCGGGGCTTTGGCTCTTCTGAGCCTGGAGCAGAAGGACTTCCTCGACACTCGTGGTCTTCCATCACTCTGAGTTACCCAGGGTTATGCCCAGTGTCACCAACAGTATGAAAATAAGCCAAGAAAAGTCAGGTATAGAAGGAATGTGTTTCTGAAATATTATGTCACATTATTTCAAAGCTTGCTAACCTTAAGACAAATTAGGCAATTGCTTCTTTGAGACTTAAATCTTAAAAAACATACTAGAATAAATGATCGTGAATTTGAAGATGGGATTTCATTAACATTTAAGGAAAAATTAATGTAACATCACTCAGAGTGTATAGGCAAGAAATAAGAAACAAGATAAACTTCCTGCACCAGACTTAATATGGATAAGAACAGAACGATTTTGGTGAAAGTCTTCATTCTCTCTTGAGAAAAGAACATGGGAGAAGCATAAGAAAAGCAAAATTCCCTAAATTTCATTATTATTGTCAGTTAATCTATTCTAGAAAGATCTCCAAATCTAAATTGAATCAGGAGACCAATAAAAAGGTCTGAATTGATTCAAAGCTCTCTGAATCGATTCGGAAAAGATTCAGAGAGCTTTGCAGATTCAGGCAGTCTCCACGCACTGCTGCAGGGAGCTGGACTCGGACGCCATGCTGGTAAGTAGGGGGCAGGGGAGGGGGGCTGGAGGAGCAGGGAAGGAAACATGGGGGGACCCCTGCCAGGCCCCATCTCCTGCTTGCTCCCTCAGCCCCCCTGAGCATCCCTCCAACCCGTGCCTGCTCTCCAAGCACCCCCCCATGGCTGCCCTGCCCGGTCCCAGCTCTTGGCTCTTTACATTTTTTTTTTTTAAAGCTTCCACTCACCAGCTACTGCAGTGGCTGTTGGGGCTTCTGTAGGCTTATGGCAGAGCCCCCCACACAGTGTAGGGCAGCGGGGGGCAGCGGGGATCACCCCCCACCCCACCTGGCAGGAGCAGTGAGTGGGGGCTTTTTTTTTTTAAAGAGATGGGAGCCGGGGCTTTGTGGGGCAACCATGGTGGGGGGGTTGGGAGAGTGGGAGAGGCATGGGGCCTGTCCAATTCAGAGATTTGGTAAATTTGGCAGCGGAATCACTGAATCAAATCACTGTGCCCCAAATCGGCCAAATCCAAATCCAAAGTGAATACTAGCCACCTTGCACAGGCCTAATAATTACAGAAAACAAAGCTGTCACTAAGAAATACTCATGCAAATGTTTCTAAACTCCTCCAATCCATCACTACTAACCTAGACAAGAGGTTAATTCACTGTATTGGAGGCAGTTTAGTGACTTTATAGGTCTCATATACTAGCAAAATATGCTACTGCTAAAAATGAAAATGCAGAGGAAAAGACTGAAAACTGATGGATATTTGTCCTTAAATAGTTCAGAGCCACTCAAAACAGCCATGATTCTTTAATTCTGTCTCAAACTAGTATGTAAAAATGTAATTGAGATGGAAAAGAAATGGTACTAGGATAGTCAAACATATTAAACAGACCTTTTTTTTTCAAATAGATGCTAAAGAGAAAATATAATTTTATCTGGGATATTGGAAAGTATCAAAAAGTCTCCTACACTTAAAATACGGCATAATAATCAAACATAGAACTAATATACTGTGGGCATGTCTACACCTGCACTTCAATGCATTAGCCTATTTTAATTCACATTAAAGCATCACAAAAATGCGCTTTTGTTAATGTGCATTAAAATAGGCTAATGTGCCTTTTTCTGGTACCTCACAATGGAGGTACTAAATTTAATGCACATTAGCAAAAGTGCATTAATGAACATGTAGATGCATCCTGTATGATAAGTCAATGAACCACAAATGAAAGTTTCAAAGTTTGCAAAAGTAGATTATTGTTATTGTCAGAGCCAGAGCTTGTCAAAATTTTTGGAGTTTGAATTTTAACAAACATTATCATGATTTTACCTTTCAGTGGGAAGAACATAGAAGAAATGCAGGTGACATATTTGCAATATTTTCCAGCATTTTACACTAAATATACTATAGTGAATACAGGAGACAAACCTTTCTGAAAATCCATTGGCTGGCTTTAATTAACCAGCTTAACTTATGGACCATCTCCCAATTACCAACTTCTATAGTCTAAATAAGGGAGTATCTGTAAATTATAACTTCTAACACTACATCTACTGAGTACCTATAAAAATGATACCACACTTTTAGGTAAGTATTCAAATGATTGTCGATAGAATTGCATATGTTTGCCTTTATATTTCATTTCAACTTTTATCTCATAATCATTTGGCTAAATTGTATGCCTATCTTTTGTAGGACTCACCTCCTTTAGAAGATTTTTGACTGCAAACTCCCCAGTTAAGGGACTGTTTCTGGGTTTTCAGTGTGAGGTACATTACCCTGACTCTGGATGAAACAATAATTGTAGCATTTACTATATAATTTCCCCTTTTTTTTTAACAAAAACAACTTCTCCTTTTTAAATTTTTTTGCTTTCATTGATGGATTTAAGAAATTCTGATAAAGGACTTTGATATGGCTAGATTAGAGTACAAGTGTGTAGGCCAAATTTTTAGTTTACATAAATGTCTAAAAGTTCTCATACTTACTGAAATTCAAATTGAATTATGAGCCACTAGGAGATTCTTCCATCTTTTCTAGCAATTTTGTTTAAAATATGAGTATGAATTTGGCCTTATTTCTAAAAATGTTGACCTTAAATTATGCTATAAATAGTTTAATGACTTGTCTCCAAGACATTTCCTAGTTAATTTTCCTGGATGACTCCATCAACAAGTTTAGGATTCTAGATGACATGACCACATGAAATTTCTGAAGGATAATCACATGCTTTAAATAAATCTGTATTTTTGACATAAAAGAAATGAGTTATTTTATAAATTGATGGAGGAAAGCTTGTATTGCTCATCATAATGAAAAAGAAATAAAATACCATTTTACTTCTTTGTCTTAACCATTTTTCTAGTTAGAGTATAACCTGTTCTTTTAGTATCATAATTCTTCAACAACTCATATACTCTCTTTAAAAAAACTCTTGCTCTAAAGAAAATGGATGCAGGATATCTCCCACTAGGGTAGCAAAATTAAATGAGACAGGCTGAAGTAATTTTGTTTTATTAATTCTAGTAATTTTCTACCTGCCTGCTTTTAAGAGTTATGTAACTTCTCATTGAACATAGTTCTTCAGTGTCTAGGTTTCAACTCTTCTTCCAAGAGTCTTGTGACATATGCCTGTGGGCACAACCATCTTTCATATTTATAATGATTAGTGACTAGTATAAGTACTTCTTTTCTATACAGGCTTATAAGGTTGTAAGTTTATCTACAGTGAAGTATGTAGTCAGAGTCCAGATCATGAGCATGAATGCACATGTGAACAAAAACTTCCTTGAAGTGTTTATGCTGCATAGATTTTTTTTTTTCAGTACATACTGGTGCCTTACTAACTAGAACCACTCTAGGAATTGATTCAATATGCACTGTGGGATATTCAATCTTGGAGCCTCATGTAGAAATATATGTAGAAGAAGTGCCTATATCCCTGTGTTTGGCTGTATAGCTTGGGTTTTCTTATTTGTTTTTTTGCATGGAGTAGCTCAGACACTACTACTTTCCATTTGTGGCTCTGGGGCCTTAGACCCAGGAGCTGGTTCACTGAGCACTGAAGCTTCCTGATATTGGAGACAGGCTCATTGTTCTGCAACAGCTGTGTACTCAGAGCGGGTCCCACCTGCCAGCACAACTAACACTTGGAAATGGGGTCTAAAAGCTGCCCTGGTTTAACAGTGTCTTCCAACCACAATCTTATATGAGGAGCAGTGGACAGCTGCGGTCAGGAGGTAGTTTGTCTGATACACCAACATGGCTATAAAGTTGTCCCTTTACCCCACTGACAGCCTATTTCAGTAGATCTATTTACATTAATAAAGAGAACAAGACTTGGCTTATAATGAATGGCATATTTCTTCAAGTACATACTTGTCACATGAATACACTTGATGAAGACAGGATTTATAGAAAAATCTAACAATGGTAATAGTAAAAAAGGATATGGAACAATGTTATATGTGCTGAGAGAGGACTTTTCAGGTAATCAGAAAGTTCTTAATGGAATCTGTTGGGATATAGACAGCTTACATTAAATAGGGGTATTCATTTGCAAATGTGGCTGAGAGGGGGAAAGGAAGTCACTGGATGTGACTACGTGTGCTCCCGACTGCTCAGTTGTTACTGTGCAGTCATTTAATGCTTGCTAAATGACTAAATGACTGCACAGTAACCTCCATTACTGCGAAGTTCCAGCAGTGCATAGATCATTTCCGACCCTACTGTGTGCAGGAGCATTGGCATCATGGTTCATGCCCCCCAACACTGTCACTGTAGTGATTAGCTACAGTGATGTAGCATCTTGTATAGTCATGCCCACTGTGACTTTAAGGAAAAGAGAGAGATAAATGGAGGTTGCCAAATACAGAAAACTTTTCTTGGCTTATCCTACTTCTTAATGATGCCAGAAGCATCAGGAGTTCACTATATTTGTTGGTTATTCTTTCTAATATCTTTACCCTACTTAAAGTGACCATGTGGCAAAAAAAGAGTTTTAATATATCTTATGTCCACAGTCTTATCACAATATGAACATATACACTAGATTAAAGAAATAGGATGCCTTTCTGCTCACAGTTAAATGGATAGAAAGCAAAAGTAACTTAACACAATTTTGTAGTTATTCCTGATTCAACCTGATTTAGACATGAGCAGGATTTTAGGTGAAAGCAGTATCAGCTGCTTTATAGTCATAGCCTTTCTTATGTGTTAGCTTTGTATATGAGATTTTACTTTTGTTTTATATTCTACTTTAAACCTTTAGCTGTATTTGACTTCCTCATATTATTGCAAGACAAAAGATGAATTTTATTCAGAAAGTTCTAAGAAATATTTACTAGCTGGTGAAGCAGTTTTCAGGCTCCTAGCATAAATTTAAGTCAGCCTATAGAATCCCATTTTTCACCCCAAATTTTTACCTAATGACACCCATCCTTCTGAAAACCAAAAACACGTGCTTGCAGTATTCTAGTGCAGGGAGGACAAGGGAAAACCTTCCCCTAGAGAAACACAACCTACTGTTTCCTGTTGACTCCAGCCAAACAAACTATGGGGAGTATGAAGGGGTATTAGGAATGCAGCAGCTCTTAGAAGAGCAGAGATTCCCCACTGTAACTGTGAGCAACTACCATAGAGCAGATGAGTGTCTCAGCTGTTATCTCTGGCCTTATGGTTCTTCACACCTCTTGGACAGTGTTGATGTAGCTGAAAAGAAAACTCACTTAAATGCAGTGGGGAAATCCTAGCTCCGTTGAAAAAAACTGCAACTGATTTTAGCAAGGCCAGAATTTGGCTAAGTTGATTCAGCCCCCAGAGAGTTCCTCATGTTTGTATTGGATCCTACTATGGAGCAAAGCTATCACAAATGTTCATGACATCCATTTCTCAGGCACTGGCAAATGACCTAAAGTATTCTGCAGTTTTCTTATCTATAAGAACAGATATTGGCTGCTGACGTAAGCCTTTATACTTGCACCCACCAGTCTCAAGACTGGAGAGCACAAATATGTCAAAAAATGCCACTTCACTGTACCTCACCATGGCTTTCATTCAGTACATCTCAGTTTATCCAAAGTGTCTGGACAATACCTCTTAAAATTGCACAAGCATGTATAAATGACTTCTTAAATGAGTTATGTTACATAGATAATTCATGACTATGTGGGGTGATATAAAAGTTTTATTAGCAGTCATTTGGGGATGACCTTATATTACTCAGGATTGGCAAAACCATGAGTCAGTCATATGGCCATCCTAAACTCACCCTAATAAAACTTTTTGCTACACCACACCACCAAAACAAAGTGTCATTAGAAAAACATGCTTATAAAATTGGTTAGTTACAGGTTTAAACCCAGGCTAACTCATATGACTTTCTATGACTTCTGCCTCCTGGAAAGCTATGGATAATGGTTCTGGAGTACTACAAGAAAAACGGTTGCTGGCTTCTGATGAGAACTTGAATGGGGTCTGATTTCTCTTGAAACATGTATTGGAGACTTGTATATATGGCTTCTAAATGCTGTCTTGCTTTTGAAAGCAGAAGTTAGGTTCCTAAGTCACTTAGGTGGTTTTAATACATTTCCAAGTTTTACTTTAATTTTTATTACCTTCCCTGATATATATTTTTTGTTCTCTGTACTTTTTGCTATTTTATCTTGAGTCATCTTCATCTTACATTTAGTAAATATTCTCAGTATGCTTGCTCAGGTTATTTCTCATGTTTTTATTCCAACAGCATAGTTGTTCAGTCATGTCAGAGGAGTGACAAATGTTGATTTGAGATGTTTGGTTGTACATGAGGAAGAAAAATTGTGTTAAAAATTTTGCATATACTGTTACCTAAATGGGCATGAATATTTTTCTTTGTGAAAAGGTTGCTCTGTTCATTTCAGTGCATAGTTTATTTGTAGCCATGTTTTTGTTCTCTTACCCCAGATAAATGGAGGGTCCTTTGTTCCTTTTTTCATTTTATTATCTGTGATTCTCCCATCCTAATAGACTTTTTTGTATTTTCTTCTTTGTAAAAATCTGGTTGAAGATTTTATTTTGACCGATACTGAATGATCATACTGTTATCATACTGAATGATTAAAAAAAATTCACATATATCTAATTAATTTAAACCCAAACACTCGGACAGTAATTCACACTGATATTCATAACAAAATCAGTTAAATTCATTCACCCCTGGGAACAAAGGCAGGAGTCAGCTCTACATTGCACAACGGTAGAAATTTGGGACCATGACAAAAGTGCAAATCGTAATGGGGAGATGGGGTTTTTAATGTGAATGGAGAGAAAACAAAACCTCATGTCATTAAGGTTTTTTTCCCCCTAAAAGATCCATTCACAGAAGAATTTATAACACTCAATTAATCTCCTCCTGAATGATGAAAATACAAAAGTCTGAATTAGCTATAACATTTGAACGTGTGGTGCCAGGGAGTCTTAAGATTTTTGCACGCATCTCTCCCTTTCCTGAATTTTTCTTCTTTTTTATGTAGTCCCTCTTTTAGTTGTATTTAAAATTTCTTATTTTTTCTGCCAAAGGTTTTGGCAGCCTCTAGGATGGTTTTAAGGCCAGAGTGATTCCACATTTAATTGTGAATTTGCTGTGTCTCTCCTTTTTTTTGGTTCCAGTCAAATGATTGATCTCCCTGATTTCTATTTCCATTTTAGTTTCTCCAGTAAGTGTTAGAAATTGAGCAGACATAGACATTTGTATGTTGTGATAAAAGATTTTTCCATTGGTCTGCTCAGATTATTGCATAAGTGTTGACCTTGTCATAAAATATTTTCATTCCAGAAGTGTGCAAAAACCATCATGCTCCATGACCCATACTGCAGAGTAATCTATAATGTATATATGAGAGACTGGCAGAACAATTTAGATTATAGTGGCCAGTGATAGCTCAAGTAAGTACCTATTGTATATGAATGAAAGATAAAACAAGAATGAAGAGACAGTTGTTATGATCTCATTAACAGACACATTCCCAAACTTCAAACCTCAACTACTCATAAAAATTGGCTAATCTCACAGATTTCAAAACTCTACCACTGATAAAAAAAAATAGCTAATCTCATAGATTTGGCAGAAGCTGGTACTTCTGGTGATAAAGTTCAAGGATTAGATAAAAGTTTATTGCTCATCAGCTGGAGGTTATAGTGTTTGTGTGACCAATGGGTGGGTTCCAAAAGAAGAAGTAGGACATTGCACGTCACAGCATTTGTTCTCTTGAAAGGTTTATGTTTTAAACAGGGCCTTAACAGGTCTCTCTGCAGGAGAAGATGAATGTTTTTCTTTTGCAAGTTATTACTCAGGTAGTGTAATTGGGAGGGTGGAGTACAGGACGGCTTAAAATATGTGTTTACCGTGAATATAAGAACTGGCAATGTTTTCCAGTGCTCTTCCTCAACTGTCTATGATATGCCAAAATTACTCGATGTCATGTATGTAGTGTTTTGTAAATAAAACATGCAATATAGGCAAGGATTCAAATCCTCCTCTCTAGTAAGTGATTAGGGCATTAGTATAGGACTTAGGAGATTTTACTTTATGTCTATGATTCTCCAAAAACTTCCTATCATCTTACCTTGAGTAAGTCACCTTGTTACACCCACAGTGGGACTTAGGTGTTTCAATGACTTGTTGTCCAGTGGAAAATTTAATTCCAAGTTAAGGAACAGGGCTCAAATCCAAAAAAGATATTTAGGCACATAACTCAATGTGAGGTTCAACACCTAAATGCTTTGCTACAATGCATGGGGAGAATAAGGTGCCTAAGGATGCTATTCAAGGAAAGTGACAAGAAAAATGGAGAGAGAACTAAAAGGACATGTTGAGAAGTTATGTTTCAGAAAATGGACCTAAGCCCCACCTCTCAAAGATGCCATGGCATTTCGGCTGGAAGGAGTGAGCTATCGTTGTTCAGTATTCATAACATAAGAACCCTTTCCTGGTATTAGGTACCTTTTTTTAGTTAAAATGAGAGAGAGAAACATATCCAAGAACCTCAGATTAGGTAATTAGTTGGGATATGGAAGAAGAAGAATTGAGATCTTTGATAAGATGACTATTTAATTCTACAGGGAAGAAGAGATCCAAAGAATAGTCCAAGAGGTAACCATTCTAAAAAAGCTTTTTGGTTAAGTCATTTTCTTAGCACATGGGAGGCCTGGGGTTGAATCCCTATTCTAAATCAAGCAGAATAGAGATCTATGAATGTCTCCCACCTCACTTTTTTAACTTGAAGAGATTGTGGGAGCTTGAAAACAAGTCTGTAACCTTCTAGGCAAGTGCCCTAGTCTCTGGGTTAATGAGAAAATGTGAAACACACACCATATCCTTGTCTTGTGTCACACTATCTTTGTGGGAGGGATTTAACCCAGTAGGCATGCTATGAGACTATCTACAGAACCAGGTGAAATAATGCATGAGTAATGCAGTGGAGCTTAAGTACGAGATAGGCTGCTGAGCAACTTGGCAGCATTGGCACCTATGCCATTTTGCACATGCCCTCTAACAGCAACTTAGATGGGAGCTGATTTGGGGTTTTGAAGAACCTGGTGGCATCCACATTATTGTCTCATATCATTCAAATGGTAATTTTGTACCTAAATCTCTTTGTAGAGTTAGTCCTTCAGTTTTGCTGAGCCTGGGTAGACAATCTGTTAGTGAAGATAACAACACTTCTGTACCGTACAGAGATCTTGCCAGGATAATAAGTAAATTAAAGATTAAGCACTCGGGGACTTTTACACATGGTCTTGGTGGGGGCCAGGGTGAGGGAGAAGCAGCACTTTAATTAGAGTGGTTCTGAGACCCACTCTAATTGAAGCACAGCAGCATTTCGTGCATTAGTATCTCTGCACTTTAAAATGATGGTAGGGGCACTTGAACTAAAGCTCATTCAGTGAGCTTTAGTTCAAACACCCCTGCAGCTATTTTGAAGCACAGGGGTGTTGATACACAAGACACGGGAGGCTGCTGGAGTGTGGTAAATGCCAAGCTCCAGCTGACTGGATTAATGTAGTCTTCTCTGACATCCTGTAATTACAGTGCATCGGAGCAGCTTCCACACTTGTGTACAGGCACCCTCAGACACTACACTAGCATAGCTATATGTTCTTTAGATAATGGTATCAATAAGTACTCTGCAGTATAAGCTAGTGGATTACTTTGGTATATATTTTGATGGATTCCACTGGAATGTAGATATATATTGAAGAAAGCAAGAAGAGAGCTGCATCCAATTTTTATTTTTGCATCACAGCAATACAGGCCCAACACTGAAAGCTACCGTGGGTTCTTGCAGTGGGTTAGCTTCAATAACCTTTTGTTTAAGTAAAGACATAAAGCCTAGTTGTTTCAGTGACTTCTTGACAAGAGTATGGCTGTAGCATTACTGAGATCTATTTTTAATTATATCAGGCATGTAACTAACTTTAGCTCTATCTTGCACTGAAACATACTTTTTTAGACTGCTTCCAAGTGAAAATGTACAAAGCAAGAAAATGTGCTAAATTATAAGGAAAGAGGATGTGGCTGATAAATACTTCACTCAGATAACATTTAATTCTGCTCACATCAAAATCAATGACAAAATGTGCCTTGATTTTTACTGGAGCAGAATCAGGCCAAAATAATTAATGATAGTGCATTGTCTATCAATCTTTAAGCCAAATTAATTGCTGAAGATCAGGCCTATAAGGCAGATCTATCATGTTTCAAATTAATTTGTTCTGCAACGGCAACACTTAATTGCTGAAGAAAATCTTAATATAGCTTCATTGTTCATTAGACTATCTATGGTGTTCAGAAATCAATCCAGAATTCTTACATAAGGGGAACAGCTATCCCAAGTGCCTGCAAGGCACTGAACACCTTCAGCTAATGTTAATGAAAACTGATGGCTCCAGGACCCTGTAAGATTAGGCTCCATGTGAGTAAAGCTTATGTAGGATCAAACCTATCACTCATAAGTGCTAGTGTGGGATTTGGAAACTATAAAAAGAATGAACTTTTTGCTCTTTTATTGACTGGACATGGACTTTTGAGAGACTGTTATCAGCCTATAAAATTCAGCCAGATAAACTTCACAGAAAAACATAACCATTGTTACTATTATTATTATCATCTCTGTTCTACCTACACACAAACAGAATATGCTTATTATTTGACATAGAGGTTCAATTAATATACAAAACAAAGGTTATTTTATCTAGTCAACCTATGTGTCTCTCCTAATAAGTGCATCATTGACCATTTAGACAAGGTTGTAAAGCACAATACTAAGATACTAGCTCACCGTAACCAAAGTATTTTTTTAGAACTAATAGAGAGAGAGAAAGGAAAGGGTTCTTTAAATATTCTGCTTTTCATGGATTATGTCAACACTGTCTTCAATGGAAACTCCCTTTTTAGGATGCTAAGTCCAGTAAGAAATGAATGGAAGCATTAGCAGCTTCAACTCACAAATTTGTTTTATTACTGCAATGAATAGCTTCATGTTCAAAATGAAAGTAGTTTTTCTTTATTCCTGTAAGTTACTGGCAATAAAACCCTCTGAGAGAATAGATGTTTTTTTTCCTCAAAGATTTTTTTTTTTTTAACAAAGATGCTCTAAATTATTTTTATTTCTTCTTGAAGACCTCTGGCATTTTATAATTTTAGAGCAAAAAAAAAAAAAAAAAAAAAATCTGGGCCGAGGCAGCTGTGCTGTATTTTTTTTTCCTGCTTTGCACCACCAGAGAGCAAATAAAATGTATAGAGTATATTTATTACAGGGTATTGGGCCAAATCCTGTACAAAGCATGTAGGGCTTTCATGGATAATAGATGTATAGTGAGCTGACATGCCTTGCAAAGATATTGAACTGTCATGAACTTCCCAAAAGGAGAAAGAAAAATTCTAGGGTAGGGAATAGAGTTGCTAGACAACAGTGAGGTCAAATCAGTGAGTATAGCTGCTGAGGACTCAGTGGGCACATCTAGATGTGCGCCTGATTGTACAGTTGTTACTGTGTATTTAATACAAAAGCAAGTACTAAATGACTGTGCAGTAACCACTGTTACTGCACCGTCCTGGTGGTGCATGGATCATTTCTGACCCTAGTGTACATTAGTGCGGGCATCACAGTTTGTGCCTGCCAGCATACCAGTGAGCTACGTTGCTGTAGCTCATTGCTATGGTGAAATAGTGTTTTGTATAGATGTACCCAGTAGCAACTTGAGTAATATATCTATAGAATCATAGAATCAATGAGTCGGAAGAGACCTAGACAGATCATTGAGTCCAACTCCCTGCCATGGGCAGGAAGGTGCGCTGGGGGTGGGAGGAGACCCCAGCCAGCTGCCTATCCAGTCTCCTTTTGAAAACTTCAGGGAAGGTGAGAGCACCACCTCTCTGGGAAGCCTATTCCAGGCTCTGGCCACCCTTACAGTGAGTAGTTCTTCCTAATATCTAACCTAAACCTATCCTCCCTCAGCTTGTGGCCATTGCTCCTGGTGACTCCAAGGGGGGCCCTGGTGAACAGACTTTCCCCAAGTCCCTGCTGGCAGCCCCTGATAAGGTTGTAGGCAGCCACAAGATCCCCCCTCAGTCTCCTCTTGTGGAGACTGAAGAGATTCAGGTCCCTCAGCCTCTTCTCATAGGGCTGGCCATGGAGGCCCCCAGCCATATGAGTGGCCCTCCTCTGGACCCACGTCCCTCTTGAAGTGCGGCACCCAGAACTGGATACAGTACTCCAGCTGCGGCCTGACCAGTGTCACATAGAGGGGGAGCAAGACCTGTCTGGACCTGTTAGTGATGCTCCTGTTGATGCATGACAGGGTGCGGTTGCTTCTGCCTGTTGCTTCATCGCATTGGCAACTCATATTCATCCTGGAGTGACTCCAAGATCCCTCTCTGCCTCTGTGCTGCCGAGAGGGTCAGCCCCTAACCTGTAACCATAATGCTGGTTCCCTCTCCCCAGGTGCAGCACCCTGCACTTGTCCTTGTTGAACCCCATGCTGTTCAGATCCATCCACTTCTCTAACCTATCCAGGTCTGCCTGGATGCAGTCCCTGCCTGCCAGTGTATTCACTTTACCCCACAGCTTGTGTCATCAGCGAACTTGAACAGGGCGCTCTCCACACCCTTGTCCAGGTTGCTAATGAAGATGTTGAACAGCACCAGCCCAAGGACCGAGCCCTAGGGGACTCCGCTGCTCACACCCTTCCAGGTCGACATCGACCTGTCCACCACCACCCTCTGGGTGCGCCCCTGGAGCCAGTTTGCCACCCATGTGACTGTGCATTCGTCAGTGCCACAGTCCCTCATCTTGCCCATCAGAATTGGGTGGGACACTGTGTCGAAGGCCTTCTGGAAGTCCAAGAAGATGACATTGACTTCCTCCTTCACATCTAAGGCCTTTGTTACCTGGTCATAGAAAGAGACCAGGTTAGTCAAGCAGGATCAGCCTGGCATGAACCCATGTTGGTTACCCCTCAACATCACTTCCCCTGCAGGGCTCTCACAAACGTGGTCTTTGATAATTTTTTCAAAGACCTTCCCCAAGATAGAAGTGAGGCTGACTGGCCTGTAGTTGCCAGGCTTTTCCTTCCTCCCCTTCTTGAAAATAGGGACCACTTTGGCCCTTTTCCAGTCCTCAGGGACTTGGCCTGAGCATCAGGAGTCCTCAAACAACCGTGCCAATGGCTCTGCAATGACACCAGCCAATTCCCTCAACACCCACGGATGAAGGTCATCCGGGCCTGCCGACTTGCATACATCTAAGCCCTCCAGGTAATCTGTAACTAGGTCTGAACTATGGATGTGAGCAAAATGTTTTCTTTTTCCAATTTAGCCTGACTTCCTCAACTGAATAAGCGTAATGTTAATTCTCTCCCTCAGTTGTCTTTGGGTGCTTTCACCACCCCTGAATGTAATTCAGTATTTTCATCCCTACTTCTCCTTTTTTTTTTATGGTGATATTAGGAGGAATGTTGTGATATTCATTAAAGATTGTGACTCAGGTGCTACATTAACATGGGCCAGAAAAGTACTACTGGTAAAAATGGGGAAACTGAGGCATAGGGGAGCAACATAATGACATGACTTTCCCCAGGCTATGGTGAGTTAGTGACAGAGCTGGAAAAGGAACACAGAAGTCCTTTGGAAAGGAACTGAAGTTGTATATTTGTCCTTCCCATCATAGGTGCATAAGTAGTTTCGTTCACTAACCTGTCCATTCTTTGAATATGACACAATTCAGACTCAAACCATGTCACTTCCTACTTCAAGTCATACATAGTATACCCCTACTACTGTAAACTGAAATAAACTGTGTCATATGGTTGCTGTTCTATGACTTGAGAGAGAGCACAGAATTTTGACTGATATAGACCAGGCCAACACATTAAGGAAACATGGAAGCATCCAGACTCTAAACCGTAAAGCTGGCAATAAGTTGAATAATTATTTTTTTTAATGACATGGTCCAATATGATACAGCAGTGCATGATGCATGATACAGGGCTCTCCCCAAACTGGAAAAAAATGTTTTACTATGTAATAAAGCACATTTTTAAATACTACCAGTAGCCAAATATATAAATATTTGAAAAAAATAACAGAGAGGTATTGGTCAAATATGTATTCATTTTCTAGGCCTTTAATGTGCACGTTTTAAAAAAGATACAGTTACTACATTGCTTGGTGTTAATAATCAATATTATCCTTTGATTAAAATTTATACAGTTTACTCTCATCCATTATACTGAAGTTATGGCACAAGTAGAGGAGCAATTTCTCAAACCATCATCCCAGTTAGTCTAGGATTTCAGTCTAGAACTTAATGTCTTGGTTTATGAGTGACACCCTATGTGACTTTAGACAAGTGACTTTGATATTCTGTCCTCAGTTTCCCATCTGTAAACTGTGGAAAACTTCCTTACTTCAGAAGGATCTTGTGAATATAACTGCATTAAAGAGGCACTGAAGTGCTCCATTATGGGAGCTATTTAAGCATAAGTGTAATACTAGTGATAGACCCTGCCAAATAAACAACGGAATAGGAAAAAATGCCATTACTTGTTTCCCTGGGTTGCAGAGAGCTATAATACTAAAACAAGTTTTGTAAACTGAAAGGTAAGAGCTGGAGGCATATTAAAATAGGTTTGCATAATAAAACACTGGAAGCTTCAAGGTATTTCATAACAGCTGTTAGATGCTAGCAGGATCACTGGGCATTTCTGGACACGCATGGGAGCATTCCTGATGCTGAACAATTGCAGGGCTATAGAATATGCACTAGCTGAAGAGGACAAGGTCATGACTCTACTTTCTTCACACTCATTTTAATGCTAGTGAGGAGCAATCCATGTATGACATACTGGCAAGTGTGAATCACCTAAAGGCTGTTCCATATAAATGCTAACAGCTTATTGCTATTGCCAACTAATGAAGTTACTCCTTTCACTTAAGTGATAGAGCCTTGTGCATGGTCTTGAACATCTTAGATTAGCTAGGAAGGGGGCAATATATAGTCATTCAAGAAATTTTACAGTCGTTCCAAAACTGTAACAGTTTTTCTGTGGGTGTAGACAAAAAGATTTCTTGCCTGCTTACCTTTTCTTTCAGCCCTATGTAGGAGAAAACCTGGGGCTGCAATCTGTTTTGCAGGATAAGGCTGCAAAGTCTAGCCAGGGAATAGAAAGGCCAATTAAAGTCATCCTCTAAACTGGCAACTGTGTATCTCTCTTAGTGGAGTACTCCCAAGTGTAAACACACTAATTCAGTACTTGAAAAAGTAATATCAACCTTCAATGAAGAAATGTTATAACCTCCCTTTCAAGGTGAGTCCTTGACACATCCATAGCCTTAGTTCCCCCTGCTAAATCATTGTAATTGTTACCCTTTTCCAATGAAAATGTTCTGTTCATCTAAATATTACTCACATAATAGGCCAATTGATTTCATTTTGTACTGTTTCTATATTTGTAACATCATCCTTACCATTTTTATTATTTCATTGCTTTTTGTTCTTAACCCTTTCCTTACTTTTGTGCGCTTGCCTTTAAAATGGTTAGTTGTCATAATGAAATTCAAATATATATTTTGTGTGTGTGTGTGTGCGTGTGTGTGTGTGTATATATATATATGTATGTGTATGAGAGAGAGAGAGTCTTATACATACATGTGGCTGAGATGAGTTAATTAAAAATACTTACTCAGCAGGTTCCATGTGTTTTCAGAATGTTCAAAATATTTACTAAAATGCCACTGTGTTCACTGTACATTTATTGTACATGATACTTTCACTCAAAAACTTGTATAAATATTGGGTAAATTGCATGACTTCCATATCAGAGATAACCATAGCCAGCCTCACAAAGGTGATTATAATTAGTCTCCTTGTGAGATGGGTACATTTGAGTGCATTATGTCTCCCTTGTTCACAGAAGGTGCAGCTACATGAGATGTTTGCTGTAGAGCTGATTAATTACATCCGTAGTAAGATGTTTTCATTTACACATGTGGTGCTATTAGGATGGAGTAAACTAGTTAACTCCTCTGTAGGACAGTAGTCCCAGACACAAGTACTATCCTATGGCAGAATTATTTACTCCACTGCAGTGCACATATAGATACTAATGGGGCTGGCTAGGGCACAAGGGTGCTTCATTGTGGGGACTGCCTGCTGGCACCCTCTCTCGTGCCCCAGCCAGCTCCTCTGGAGCACAGTGAGCCAGGTCAGAGCAGCCCTGGACATGCTGTGGTCCCCAGCACATCTGGAAACATGGTGCCTGGGAGCAATAAATGCCAGCACAAACTGCACCAGAGTGTGTCCAGCCAAATTAATAGCATGTGTAGACATGCCCAGAGTGAGGAAAGCATGCCTAATAATGTTGTAAAAAGGATGTCAGAGTTTTGAAGGCACCTCTGAGGAAGAAAGCTTAAGTATGCATTTAGATTTCATTATTATTAGCTATGTTAGCAAAAGACTATACCTGGGAAGAAGGCAAATTAGTGGTATATTTGGTTTATGTACTCTGTTTGCACAAGGGTGATTTTCTGTTACAGTATTTTCAGTGCTCAGGTACTGCATTGATGGTAAGCTATGGAAAGTCATAGTGGGTACCTATACACATGCCTGATGCCTGGTCTAATTAGAGGAGGTCAAATTTCTAATTAGAAGACTCCTGCAGCCTCGGCATCATGTGTATTCAGTATCCCTGCATTTCAAAATGGTGGGGGGGAGCAGATTGAAGAGACTCAATTAATCAAGCTTTAGTTAAAGCACCCCCACTGCCATTTTGAAGCATGGAATGCTAAATACATAAGGCACTAGGTATTTTAATTAGAGCAGCTCCTGAGATCCACTGTAATTAAAATGCTGCCTTCCCCACCCCAGAGCACATGTGAAAATACCCTCTGAGAGAGCTTCACATCGAGTGTGAACATCCTGAATATAATTGGGTAGACTCAGTTAACCCAAGTTGCAACAGTTCTGTTGCTTTTGCTTTTATGGGTTCATAGTCCCCTCATTTGAATTGCACTGTGAATGAGAACAGCAAAACCCCAGAGTGAGGCCAGGGCTAAGCTACCAAATTTCTGAAAGCCTTTCTATGTGGTAAATCTTGTTAATTGAATAGAAATGTGGTGATTTCTCTACTTGCAAGCTATTCTAGTTTTTTTTACCATTATAATTATTACTATAAAATGCTTTTTCCCAAATGGTATAAGTTAAAAGTTGTACCTCACCCAACATTACTGCAGCATTTACTTGCTTGTACTGTAAAATGTATTTCTCTGGGAAACTATATTGTCTTTTTCTTCCCCCTGCCCCTTGTGCCAAAAACAAAAAATATTGCCAAGCTTTCTGTTTTCTCTTTATAAAAAATCTATTCAGTTCTCTGGTTTTATTTGTGCCACTTGCAACATCACTAGAGAAAAGTCCCAGGCATTCAAAGAAAATCGATGTTCAGAAGGAAAAAATGTGTGGCCATCTAAAGACTGATCCCTTGTTCGACTTAAAGCTTGATAAAAATGAGTTAATCCATGGGAGTTTAAAATAACCCTGTGTTGTTCTGTATACAACTCTGTTTCTCCTCTACCTAATCTGTTTTCAAGTATAATATCAGATTGATCATTGAACTGTATTTGGTGGATATAAACTATCATAACTGTGAGTGCAGTATGGCAATTCCGATTTGCTTGGTTTAATTTTGGTTCATGTAGTACTAGTAAGAGGCATAAAAATTTGAAGTGTTTTCATCTTATCAGTGTATTAAGTTTGTTTAAACATATGCTGGTTTACTGTCTTCAAAATGTTTTAACCCAGATTTCTCCCTTTTTTCATATTTGTTAAATACTTAAACCTTCCCTCAGCTCCCATGTTACTCCCAAGCACCTATGTTTACTTGGATCAAAGAGCCCCAAAGAGATCTGTAAGCAGATCCAAAGAGTGAGATCCTCAAATTCCACTATTCCCATGTGTACTAACTGGGGACACCAGAAACTGGTTGGGAGATACTTGGAGAAGGCAAGAGATAGGGAAAGTGTGCATGTTTCATTGATTCTGTCATCCTCAACATTTTGTGAGTGCCACAAGGGAAGATTTTCCCTTTTTGTGTTTTAATATAGTGTGAGGTACCTTGGTCATGATGTCACTGTGCCTTATTTCAGTCTAAACATTCAGAGTCCTGTGAAAGTGAATACATTACAATGGCTTTAGTGAAAATAGGGCCACTGTAGTAACTGGAGACATAGGAATCCTGCCAGTGAAGGGATCAGAAGACTCCTTAATATTTGCAGGTTTAAGCCTGGAACAAATATCTACTGTTCATCCTCTAGGTACCTGCAACAGTCCCACCCTTACATGTTCCCTTTCAGCCTTCTCAGTTTTTCTTCCAGTTCTTATTTTCCCCATTGTCCTGCTCAGAGTTTCCTAAATCTTGCCTGACCTATTTGTTTCTTCTGACTCCCCTTCAGTTGTGTCCAAACAAGAACTAAAACAGAGACCAGCTGTTCAGCTGTTTTGGACTCTTCTAATCAAAGCTTTCCTTGATTTCCAAAATACTAGCCTTCTTGAGTCTGTGTGTTATTTCCAGTGCTCTGTACTATTTATCTAGGTTAACCCTGGTAAACTTCCTGTTTGGTCACATGGTTCCATATTGGCATTGGAATCAGTCCTAGACAAAAAGAGTGTGTTATATCTCTTTCTCTATCTGCACATATATATATAGTCGTGCTACTCAGGAGGATGATATGAATGTCTTTTCCACATATGATTTGAGAATGTTAGTCTCAAGTGAAGCAGAAAGTAGGATAGAGTGGCACCTTAGAGGCAACAACTTAATTAGTCATACACTATTTTGACAAAGTGGTATCTGATGAAGCTGGTTATTGCCTGTGAAAGCTCATGCTTCTCTGCACCATTTAGGCTCTACTAGTGTTTATACACATGCTCCAGGAGGCATTGGGAGGCATTTTAACTAAGTGCAGCTCTGAGAGCCATGTTAATTAAAAGCACCCAGAGTGTCATATGTATCCGCACCCCTACACTGAAAAACGGTGGCAGGGCACTTTAAACAAAAGGCTTGTCGAGTGAGCTCTAGCAGACTTGATTTATTGAGTCTATGACATGCCGGAATTACAGCATGTCAGAGCAGGCTCCCTGCATGTGTATAGGCACCTTTAGGGCTCCTATACCTGTGCTCTGGCTTGGGGAGGGGGTGGGGCACATTTTAATTGGAGTCGCTTTTGGGAACTGCTCTAATTAAAATGCCACAGCATCTTGTTTATTCAGCATCCTGCATTTCAAAATGGTAGCAGGGGCATTTTAACTAAAGCTCATTTGAGCTACTATTTTGAAATTCAGGAAGCTGAACATGCAAGAAGCTGCAGGACCCTGGAGCGTTCTAATTAGAATGCTCCAATACATTTTAATCATCACAGGGCACGTGTATAGGTATCTTAAAGGTGCCTGCTTACCCTGCCTTCTGGTATGAATAGAGTGCCCAATAATTTTCCTCAATGAATGCATAAAGAGAAAGAATAATCATTCGCTGACATCCTACACTTTCCAGGAGTTGATGCTAATGGAGCTCCTGTTAAACGTTAAAAAAGAACCGTGCCCATTTATTTTGAACTCAACCTGGAAAGTAAGGAAAGCTGGAAAAAAAAGACTTGTACAAACTGAAAATAATAAAACACTTTCTTTTAATTTTTCCCACCTTCTGCGAGGTAAGCCATAAGGTTGTGTTTTTTTAGTTGTGGATTTAGGTATTTGATAGGCTTTCTGTTGCACCCAATAAATCTTCACTAACAGCAAAAGCAAAAGGGGAGGTAGGGTGTGGGGGATGGGGAGAGTCCTTTTTCTAATCAGTGAACATGAAATCATTTTAAATGTCTACTTGTTGGACCAGGCATCTTTCAACTATAAATTGTATAATGCCTGATGCAATGCATTCCACCAAAAGCACTGCAGCATGTGTGATTTTTGCCATAAGTAGGAATGAGGCAAACTGCAAAAATAACTGACAGATCTCTTAGTAGTTCCTTCTTCAGTTCCTATTTATACCCCTAAAATCACTCCTGAGAGAGATGCAAAGAATGGAAGAAATAGATATGAGCAAGTAGGTTGCAGAAGCTTCTTCAAATACCACAGGGAATGGAGAGAGGAAAAAGATTATTTTGTTTCAATGTCTTTTTTTGCCATGGTCTCTCTCTCTCTCTCTCTACCTTTACAATGCCTGTAGGTTTTAGATACAGTTTAAGCGTCTTATAAGTGCACGGTCCTTCCTGCCAGAGATCCTTTAAAATATATTTTTCCATAGATACTCGTTGCCTTACTGCCAGACAGTCTCTTTGGATGTCAGATTCTCTTGAATTTAAATGAAAAGCATTTATTTCATGCATTCTGAAAGTGAGGGTGATGAGTAAGGTGAAAGCAGAATACATCTGACCTTCACTCACAAGTTTCTAAACTGAAAACAAAGGAATGAGGCTCCAGCCATCAGCTGTTGCTGAGGAGAACACACTGCAACATAGGAATTTGGGTTAAGGTTCAAAAGGGGCGTTAAGCAGCCTTTAGAATTGCCTGATCCTAGGCAGGCTGCATCTTCTCTGCTATATGGGCTGTGTTTGGCCTCAAAAGGCCACCCACACAGCCAGGATTTGCCACAGCAGTATCTCCAGGCTTGCCTAACTTATTTTTTTCTAGCAGGGACTTAGTAGGAGTGACAGGAGGATCACAAGAGTCCATTTACTCCATCTAAACCTTTGTTGGCCTGCTAAACTTTATTGAAGGCTGCCTTGTTCTGTAGTCTTACATTTTGTACCTAGTCTGTCCCCTTTAGGATTGGAAAACCGGGATCATTTATCACTATGTTGTGCCCTCTGTGTAGGTAATGTATGTAACATTAGACAGTAACCTACCTGTGTATTTGGTTCATAGGGAGAATGAGAAAGCTGTGGCCTGGACAAGACTCTGAAGATTATGATGTAATTATTTTGCCCTTGATATTATGGTGCAGGAGGCAGATTGGTTTTAAAATAAAGAAATAAAGATTTTATTTTTTTAAACAATCTAGTTAGGCTAATAAAAGACATCACCTCTACCATGAGTTCTGATTCCTTTAGTCTTAAAATAGACATTAAAACAAATAAACCAAGGGCTGCCTGGCTGGTAGCCTGTGAGGTGCATTTCACCCCTTTCCCCGGGTTTAATGTGTTGCCCCCAAGGTCCCACACATCCCCTGCTCTGGCTACAGTAGCAGCTGGATGCTACAGGTTCTCGCATCCTATGCTACCTTCTGATTCTTGTCCCCACCCCAGAGGGCAAGCAGAGCATGCAGTGTTGGGGGACCCTGCAGCCAGGGTGCTATAAGCGGGGAGCCAGGGCACCCAGGAAGACTGGTGGGGAAGGGATGTCTACATGGCACAGTGCAGTACAGCAATGGGGAGGAGGTGAGGGATGCAAACATGGCATGGTGCAGGTTAGGAAAGACATTATTCATTGTGGTGCAGGGACAGGAATGGTGCATGTTGATGCAAGGCCACTCAGTGTGCAGTCCTGCCGATGTGATCCCAAGCCACTTAAGATTTAGACAGCTCTGCAATAGACAGTTGTCAAGGGTGTTCTTTGTGTGGAGTATTTTTGTAAATCAAAGGGAGAGAGTCTTTTCACAATGGGATGAACAGAATAAAAAGGGGAAGAGGACCCCATGCTTTTCCTCTATTTGTTGCCTTTATTTTAATATGTTGCAAGTACTGGAGAATTGTTTGGTTATGGTTTTAGTGTACTAGGTTTAATTTAAATGCAATGTTCTGTACTTGTGGAATAGTGTCTTTATATTAATTTGGATGATATTTTTCAAGCTTGTTATTAAGGAGAAATTGAGACTTACACTGAATGGTAAAAGTAAGATTGTCATTTAACAAAGTGCACTTCTGCATACAATTGGGAATAATCTCCCAGTTGTCAGGCGACCTAATAGATTTTTTTGGTCTCTGGAGCCCCTGATTCTGTGATACTTAATTTCAGAAGCTTATAACATTGTCCAAAATATGATGAGGAGAGGTTTGCCAAGTGCTGTATATCTAGACTCATTCAAGCAGTTATAATTTTTTTTTACCTCTGTTGCTATAGAAACTCTTCCCATCTGGTATCTAACTTCATTATAAAAACTTTAGTAGCACACAGGAGCTAGGCTTTGATATATTCTTACTTTTAAGCTTTTTAAAAGGATTTCAACAGCATGAATGAAGCCATCACAATACTGTGCTATATACAAACTGGCATTGTCAAAAGGGAAACAATTGAATAGCACTAAGAACATTGGCCGTGATGAATGTCCGTATGCTTAATGAGTACATTTTGGAGCACTTAATTTAAAAATGAGTTCCCAAAGATGATGAAATAAAGTTCTTATCCCTGATTTGATAACTTCATACGCACACATATCCTGAGTTTATTTTCATGTTTTTATAATGTAATACAATTTATATTGTGTATTACCCATTGTGCTAGATGAAACCACAGTATGCTTCATGTTCCAGAGTGCATAAAGACTACAGATGAGCAACCAGCACAGGATTGGGTAATTCAATATCATAGTTCTTAGTCAAATTAAGAATTGTTATATCAATTTTGACCAGGATTTTACTAAATATACCCAACTTTTTTGCACTCAACTACATGTTATTTGCATAAGCAGATGGCCTGACTGTTTAAAAGTAAGTTCACCTATCTACTATTTTTAAGCATGGGGGAAGCTGATACACAAGCTGCTGGAGTCTGCTGGAGTGACAACACTCCAGCAGGTTCAATTAATCGAGCCTGCTCCAACACATAATTAGAGTGAACTGGAGCAACTTTTTTGCTCGTATACAGGCGCCCTATGTCACTAATGCATTAGGCCTCTTTTATATATGAAAATTATGTGAAACTGGCATCTTTCCCTGCAGTGATTCTCTATAAATCACACTTTATTCTTTATAAATCATACTGCTGCTGCTGCAACTACTGCTTCCTGGCTAGGTGGGGTTGGAACCACTATGTGCTCTGTGGCCTAGGCTGTAGCAAGGCCAGAGCCACAACTGAGGGTAGGCAGCAGCAAGGCAGGATGCAGAGCAGGTTGGGGGCAGGCAGCTGAGGGGGAAGGTGCCAGGGGACACAGGCATGGGAAGGGGCAGGTGGCAAGAACAGGCAAGTAGCAAGGGACAAAGTGTAGGGGCAGGTAGGTGGTAGGAAGGGCAAATGTTGGTGAGAACACATGCTAGGGGACATAGGCATCATGAGGGAGTCAAGTGGTGGGGGGCACAGGTAAGGAGGTATGCAGTGGGGAGGGGCAAGTGGTGAGAGGGACAGGCTGTGTGGAGCACGGGGCAAGAGATAGGGGTCAGACTTCCTGATCTCAGCTGCCTGCCCCACACTGCTGGTTGCCTCTCTGCCACTGCTTTCCCTGATGCAGCAATGGGGGAGGATGCAAATTTAAGATGACTTTCCATTAATTAGATTCTATACATGGATACTTATAATAAATTTATAAAATTTTCATGGACTCTAATTATTGTGGGAGGTCATCTTAAATTTAAAGTGGTCTGTGATTCAGGTAAATATGGTAGTTGGTTGATCTTGGCACAGAAGCTCTTCTTCTCTTTTTACCTCTTCCTCCCATTTTTGTTGTTCTCCATTTTGCACCCTGATTTATTGTGCATTGAAACTTTTCCCATATGGACCAAACTGCAAGACTAGGGCCTCAATGATGAGTTCTTTTTGTCATTTGTAGTGCCTGTCCCAAGGTTGGGTGTTTTAAAAACACATAATGAATATAGTCTAGAAAACTGTGCTGTGAAGTTGGGTTCTATAGAAAGTCCAATTAAACTTCTACATTTGGTGTGCCCAAATACTCATAACTGACTTTGCATCATGGCACCTGATAATTTTGCAAACAGTAAAAAGGATTTTGTACTGAATTTGGGTAGGTGCATTTGTTACTGCATATTGCATGAATAACATTTAAAGTTTAAAAGTCAATGGATATTTTTGAGAGTGACTAATGGAGTCTGGATGTTCTAGCTACACTTTCCAGGAGGCTTAGCTCCAATGTTTATTCAAACAGTCTTGGAACTACCACTATATTACCCATATTTTATGTGGGGCGGGTAGTTTTATTCACTTGCCTACACCTCTGTCTCCTCGATTCTCTGGCTACAAATTGGATTCTAGCTCTGTCTCCCAGTTTGGACATTTCCTGACTTGATCCCAGCTATTGAAACAGTGTATCTGTTTCCAGAAGCTTCATTTGTTGGAGTCTACTGACTGAGACAATCTTAGCTTTTGTTGTCAGGAAAGTTTCTAGCTATCACTGCTGTGGAGAAAAGCTTGAAAATGTTGCCCAACTAAAAATCCAAAGCAGCAGATAAAAAAAACCCTGTTCCAAAGCATGATTTTAATCACTTGCAGAGTTACACTGCTTAAGTCTTTGCTGCTGACTCCTTGAAACAGAGTGGAAATTACACAGTAAAATTAGAACTATGTAGGAGGAGGGATTTTTTTTTTTTTGTAAACTTGACAGAAAAAAAAATCAAGCTGTTCTTTTGGATCAACAAAAATGTTTTATGTAATGCTTTAGGTTTTTAACTCCCTTGAAATTTGCTGGGAAACAAATTCCAAAACAAAATTGCCATTCATACAGAAGCTTGAAATACATGTTTTGGAAATGTCAGAACTAAAATGAAGAAGAAAGCATTCGCTGGAAAATGAAAGGTGCTGCATGACAAGTCAGACAGGGAGTATGAGAGTATCAGCTGAGAAACAGAGATAATATTTTGCATAAGTGGTTTGCAAAAGATTGGTCAGGGTTACAGGAGGACCCTGATCTGGAGAAAAAACAAACAAAAAAAACATTTTGAAAATTGGAATTCTTCTAGGATGGGAGTGTGAAGAATAATGGTATGAATTTACCATCCACTACTCTCAAGGAAAAGTAGATAGTCCTTAAAGTACTAAATGGGGGAGAAAGGAGAATTCCTCCTATGCTACAAGATCCAACCCCCTTTACTTGGCTTGAGGGAACAATGTTCCTTCAACTTATTACTGTCCCTTCCTTAGCTTGTGTCATGAGAGTACTTGCCTCCTGTTTTCAGTATGATTTAACCACTGGCTCAAATAAATATGCTCCAATGTGACTGGACTTTAAGATCTTTTAGGGACTTCTGTCAGTATATCACAACAAAAAAACAGTGAAAACTTCTGAGCCGTCTTGTGTTTTAGTCTTCCCTCTGTCCTATTTCATCCACAAGCTTCTCAACCCCTATCTGGGAGGAATGTAGAGCTAGCCTTGTGGCTGACCTTAAGGAGCATGCCAATAATTAAAATTACTCTTGGTTATTGATAGGCTATCTTGGCAGACTGCATTCAAAATATTCAGGTCATTAGAACCATCAGTTTTTGCCAAGATCTAATAGTTCACCTGGCAGTAACCTGAAATCGGTCATCCTATAAAATCAGTTCCTGACTTATAGTGACACAATGTGGATTCTTTAAGAACCAGCTTGTTTGGCTAATAGAGCTGCCACAAAAATCAATGACCATTGTAAGGGGTCACAGCCTTCTTGCCAGGCAGCTCCTTATTTATGAAGTGAAATCCATGCTTGGCTTATACACCGAAGAATCAACCAGTCCATATTTACAAATAGAAACTCAGCTGTTCGGTTTACTCAAAATATTTCACATCCTCCCCCTCCTGTCTTCACTGTTGGTTCAGTTTTTCTAATCTTATCATTTGTTAGATGTATAATGAGTACCTCCCTTGTTTCACTGAGATGTTTCCTGAAGTCTCAGGCTTGGTGAAACTGGAATTGTATCTGGCATACTGGGTGTCTATACATGGGCAGGGCAGGCATTTCTGAAGGTACTGTAACTTTTGAGCTTTACTTCAAGCACTTTAGGTACTGTGCCTTAACTTAAAGAGACATTCCATGGCTGGGTGTGAGTTTCATGCCTTACTGTAGTTCTGTAGAGTGGGAAGCAGGGGGCACCAGCCACTGCACCAAAGAGCCTGAGGCCTTGGGGAAGACTCAGTTAAATACACATGTAATAAAGGTGAACTAGGTAGGCTGAGGCTCACTGTAACAGTTTGCCTGACATTTAAGATACATACAGTGAGGTTTAGTTAAGACGACCTCTGCTATTTAAACAACATTTTAAATTTGCCTACGTGTATTAAGTGATGGCTTTGGAATACTTTCAATGGTGAAAATCATCACATGTATAGGCACCAATTATGATTCATTTTAGACCAGAGGTGGCATACTACCACCCTCCCCCTACCAAATTCCCAAATCCAGGTTGTGGTCAGGCTGGGCAATGCCCCATTGCCTTTCACAGCCAGATCAGGGCTTGGCTATTACCCACACCCTCACCACACCTCAGGATTAGGGCCAGGCCCCTGCCCCACCCTGCACTGCTGTAACAGGGCCATGAACAAGATCTAACCTGTGGACAGACCAGGCGCTGTCCATCCGGACTCCGGGACCAAAACATTGAACACCACTTTGAGACTGAATAAAATTGAAACTTAACTATACTGGAGTTCACTGTAAATCAGGTCTAGTGTGTTGGTAGAATTTGGGGAATTAAACTTTAGAAGGTATTCCAATGAGCTTGGATTGCCTGCAACTCCTGTCCCTGCAATATCTTTAGCCATTAACTGTAATGAAAGTCCATACCTTATAGAGTATGTTGCTGCAGTTGTCACATTAGATGGCCATCTCTCCTCCACGGAGGATTTTGGGGCCAAATTCTAATCTGAATTTCACTTTGTGCAATTTTCATGTCTAAACATGTGCCCAGCACCTGCTCTGTGTGGTAATTAGCACACATTTGAGCAGACTTGATCAACTGAGTCTGCTGGAGCATGCTAATTAGCATGCTCCAGCAGTCTCAGCATCATATGTATTCAGCACCCCAGTGGGTGGCAGTTGGATGTGCTTTAACTTCAATATGGCAGTGGTAGTGCTTTAACTAAAGCTCATTGAAAAAGTTCAGTTAAAGCACCCCCACTGCCATTTTGAAGTATGGGATGCTGAATACACAAGACACTGTGGGCGTTTTAAGTACAGTGGCTCCTAAGAGCAATTCTAATTAAATGCCCCTCCCCCACCCCAGTGCAAATGTAAAGATGTCCTCTGATTTCAAGAAGGCTTCAATAAGAAGGTGCTGCAGTTTAGAATTTGGCACTGAAATAATATTTAACTGATATTTCATCATTCAGCCATAAAGCTAAACGTTATTGTCTTCAAGTGTGTTTAGAATTTCACAGAAGATGTTAAAATCAGTCTTCTTCTGCATGGGTTTACAATATAAATATTCCAAAAGAATCAAAATGGCTAGATACACATCCAGTGCTTTGGATGTAGAAATGTATGTAGCACAGGAATAACCTGAAAAGTTCTTTTTTGCTCTATACTGATCTGAAGCTGCTGGTACTCTGGTGTAACTAAGAGGTCCTTTTAGATCACTCTAAATTATTTCATTAAGTTCTAGAGCTGCAGATCCATGGGAGTTGCCCAGTCGGCAAATGGTTTCTGAAGCTCCAAAGACAGAAAGCCCTAATCTTTCCATATGGTCATTCTAGCCTTCTGCATCTTTCCAGAATCTTTGGGGATCCCAGGTGACCAATAGGGTTTGTGTGCTGGCCCTATAGCCTTATGTGGGAAAAATATAGTTAAAACAAATGTTGAATAGTGCGTCAAGGCTCTTCACATGGGTTGTCATCAGATAGCATCACTATATAGTTATGTTAGTCATGGGCCTCTTTTTTTTTCCCCTTGGGTCTGTTGAAGTCATTTTATTGACTTCAGTGGTGTTATCTCTGATTCATGTTGGTAGAACTGAGAAGAGAATTGGGCCCATTATTTCTAAAATTACTTTGCATTCCAGTTGTTAATCGGGTCATGACTTTTGCTTACCATATGTTTCCCATAAAGTCTTTGGCTGTGTTGAGTGCTATATGATAAGCTGTCTGGAAGTTGCAGTAAAAACTAGGAACACTTTCTGCAATGCCTTGTACGATAGCTGAAGTTGCAGCATGCTACTAAGATACTATGTTTGGATATGGTCACATTTATAGTGTGAACACTGTAACTTTATAGGGAAAACTTGTTATGATGAAAAGTGTCAGTGCATAGAATACAGTGTAAAAACATGTAATGAATAGACCTATGAAAGATTTGAGGAGAGGAAAAAACTAAAAATACAATGAAAGAGGTGTATTTTTTTTGGGGGGGGGAGGGAATTAACATTACATGAAAAAAAATTGTGAAACATAAGAAAAACATTCCTCAGTCCCAGACTGAGTATTGGAAGACCAAGTAATCCCTATTTTTAAGGTGTTTCTTTCCATGAAGCCAGTAGCAATTACAGTGACCATCCTAAGACAGACAGTGCTTACTGGTAACTATCAGGCCTCACTATTACAGAGCCTGCAGTATTTCTCTTCACTTAAAAATGGAAAAAACCTAGGATCTCTATACTGTCATGTTATAATTTTTTAAGTGTTCTGATAAGCTTTGGGCAGTTCACCTACTATGTTGATCAAAACTACTTTCATGCAAAATAGTATTGTTTGTTTCCTTTCATGTTTTGCTACAGAAATAATTAACGATTACAAGGCATATTCTGCTGAAGTCAAGTCAACATTTCTTCTTACTCCAATGGGAACAGGACTTAGTTTCAGGCTCATGGTGTTATGGTGTCACTTCATGGAGCCGGGGTTCCAGGGAGAGAAGGGGGTTTCATTTCTCTGGTGTGCCCTGGCTTTCCAGGTTGAAGCAGCCAGTGAACTTTTTAAATTGATAGTCTGCATATAAAGGGTGAAACTGAGATCCTGAACTGAAGCACTTTGGAGTCAGTAGAGGGATCCCTAGTTCTGCAGATTGGACCAATCTATAATGACTTGTACTTTCTCCTTAACCATGGAACAGATGAGATTTAGACTCTCCCTATGCCTGAAGAAGGATGCTTGTGCCCAAAAGCTTGCAAAGAACAATTTTTCACCTATTCAGTTGGTCTAATAAAAGATATCACATCTTCCCAAAGAACTTTGTCTACCTATGTCCTTAGACCAAGATAGCTACAAACAACTGCCCTAGTTCATATACACATACTCTAATCCTATAGTTCACTGGCTTGTGCCCTTATCTGGGATACCCAGGTTTAAGTCCTTATTCTGAATCAGTATCCTGAGTCTCTTCTATTCCTGATGAGTGTTAAAGCTATAGATCTGTTATCTGGTGGAGCAAGAGAGGTCTGTATATGTGTGTGTCCCTCTATTTCTGTGTGCATGGGGGAGGAAGGGGATTTTTAAAGTTCTTACTTCATCCTCATGCATGAGAAATATTTTGAAATATCAGACTCTTCCTGGATAGTAGATTTTCCCTCTAATTTAATAGTGAACACTATCTAAAAGACAAAGCCGATGAAAGATTGAAAATGCAGTCTGAGATGAAGGGAGAGAGATTAGTGAGATAACAAAGAGCGGAGATTGCCTGGCAAGCAGGCTTCATAACCAGAGAAAATGAATGTTACAAACTACTGGTAAAAATGTAATTTCTCAGTATTCTGTTACTAAGATCATGATGCCTTTATCTTGCTGCTAAATTTTTCTCATGGGCTGGACTACTTATCACATGAGATGATGTGGTCCATTTAAATACTTGTATTTTACCATTTAATTCTGGTTCGGGTAAAAATAAACAATTAATATCAGAATTTAGCTCATGTCTGTCAGTGATCCTTCAAAAAAAGCTGTGAATGACTTCTAAAAGACATCTGTATTTTTTTAAGTGAATACAATACCACCAATTTTTGAATCATGCCTCAAGTTTGAAGGACCACTATCAGAAAAGCAGTTGATACAAAGTGGTCTATAAAAGTCTGAGCCCAGAATGTGAGGTCAAGGTCACAAGGTGGTCAAAAAGAGAACAGCTCATTTACACGCCGGATAAAACAAACTATAGCAGTAACCTAGCTCTAACTGCAAGAGTTTTTCTGTGACATAGTAGCTGTACTAGTAATAACTAGTAAATCAAATGCTAGAAGCAGTATTTCATAGGGCCCTGCTACATGTTCACATTAAAGCTACATGGAAACTAGTTATAGAACTGTTACACATTTTCGAGCACTAATTTTATAGTTGTGTGGCTCCCTTTATAATCGCATAGTCATTTTTATCATGTGATAATTATTTTGCACTTGTGGCCAGTCTTTCCACATATGACCAGTTTAAATTTATTGCATTATTGACCAGTTAATTGCATAAGATATGCAATATGGAGCAGGGTCAATAGTGTGTTCTTCCAGTAATTCCTGGAATAAACCCACATTAGCAAAAAGGATATAGTAATCCCTGGAGACCAAGCCAGTATTGTCCAACACTGAGGAAAATAAGGGAGGGAAGGAGAAGTTTTGAAAAAGTAACCAGAGAGCTGAGATGCTAGATAACATCAGTGAAGCCGGAGGAGCTCTGTTTAACTCAAAAACCTGGTTGGTGTTTTAGGGCCCAGGAGTACTGAAAGTCCTGGTTTTTATTCCTATCTCTAGGAGCCATAAGTAAGGATGCAGACTAGCAGGAGATTCTCATTACAAATGCCTTATATTTTGAGATATATATAATATGTTGTGGCATTACAGATCCTTTTAGAAGTTATCCATTGCTTGCACTTGAAGTGTCACTGGTAGTGTTGAACTGTGTAGAAGCAGTGTCACAGGAAATTTTGATAGTCAACTTTTTTCCCAAACTTGGAAGAGTTGGTAAAATATTCAAACAAACATTATGGGGACTACTAGCAAATTGCCCATCAAGAATGATGGTGGGGAGGGGTAGTTGGGATAGAGGTGAGGGGGGAAAGCTTGCTAACTCTAATCTCCCCCCCTCCAGCACGACTGCCACCTCCCAGGAATTGGGGAGGGGGGAAGCTTGCCCTACTGTCCCCTCTGTCCCCCTCTGCCAGCACCCCATGCCACTGCCACCTCCAAGAAGCAGGGCTGGGGTGGGGAGGCAAAGCCAGCATTACTGGCCTCACCCTTCCCCCATGCTCCATTCCCTTTATTACCACAGTCATGGCAGCGCTCCACCACCGCCTTCACTCCATAATGCTCTTGGAGCACTCTGGTTGTTTCAGTAACCAATCAGAGTGCTGCAAGAGTGTTACAGGCAGACAGACTAAGTCCTTTGTTATACTGGAATTTTCCATGAAAAATGACTGTTTGTTTGAACCAGCATTCTTTGGTTTAATATTACAACTGTGTTTTTCTATTGTGACACTTTGCATCATGGGAATGGTAGCTCACCTACTCCCCTCACCCCCCCCCCATAGTGCCTATTAAAAGGTGTACCGTGCACCTTGGTCACAGGAGAGCCTGTTATGTTACTGTAAAACATCTTGAGCTTTGACAAACATCATATTAGGACTAAACCTTGTTTCAAATGGAAGAATTCCAGCACAGCAGTTGGAAGTTCTTCTGGGACGTGACTGGAACTCTTCCTAGCATGATGAAGATAATGTTATAACATTTGCATACTGACACAAGGATGCTCTTTGGTATTATTTACACTACCCAAGTGCATCTATAGAGATGTGGTCCATCAATTGTCTTTTATTGTGTACAGCATACATACCACCATAGCTTCTCTACTCTAGATAAAATATATGTGGCTTAATAATCCCATTTTCTTAGGTAATTATGTGGAAAAAAACCTTTATTTTTTTTTAGCTTTTGATTTTGGCTGGGTCTCTGCATACACTAGAATTTTTGTAGCTCCTATTTCTTTGCCAGGTCCTGCACCATGAAGTGTGTGGGGAATGGACCCTTGGTTTGCAAGTTTCTCAGTTTCATGTCTAATGTACTTTGAAGGGGGGTGGAGCTGGGATATAACTGCTACACAGTGCTTCACAATTTCCTGAAACACTGTGATTCCCTTCCAGTGCTTCAGGAAATCCATGAAGAAAGGGGCTAAAATCCATGTGGCCGGGGCAGATCAAGGGAGGGTGAGTACAGCAGCATGGATGCACCCCTCTTTCAGTCAACCATGCTATGGGAACAGCAGCCAAGTACTTTTTTTCCCATTCCCTGAAGCGAGTTAAAAAACCCCAAAACATAATCTCTTCCTCTCTGTACTCAGTGGCACCTCCCCCCCTCCCCTCCCCGCCTGCTGCCACTGCTGTCTCTAACTGAGCCTGGCTCTGTGTGCAACCCAGCTGTAGGGAAGGAGTGGCTCCAGAACTGCCCCCCTCCATCCCTGGCATCAGCAGGGGACAGCAGCAGCAAGGGGATGGGAAGGGAAGAGGAGGGAACATGCCACTGAGCACAGAGTGGAAGTGAAGAAATGGGGAGGGAAAGAAGATTTTTACATCTTTACAGCTTTAAATCTTTAAAGATTTTTCAGCTTTAAAAATAGTCCCCCTCTAATGCTCCTGAAGCATGGTCTGTCTACCCAGGAGTGGGCAGGGGATGAGGTGGCAACTGGAGTGGGTGTACTGACACCCCTGCAGCACAGGTTATACTCTTGTTCCCACTTGTGAAATCCTGATTCCACCCATACACGTGGCCAAAAAGTATTTGAAGTTCTACCAATGGTAGACTGACTGGGGTAGATGTGCTAGTGTAGATCAGCACCTGATATTTCTACTAACATATTATCAGTTTCCTCTTTGGAGCATATCTACATGGGAGAACTCCTAAAAATAGCAAGTACAGGGAAGGTAGAACAAGTCGTGAAATCAAGACTATCTTGTAAAAGATATTTGAATGCTATCTTAATGGCATTATTTCTCTTATAAATTCTTGGGTTGCAAACAGGTTAATATTCATTAGACCGTATTTGTTTATGAAAACAGGGGGAGGGGTATAAGAAAACATTTCTATCTTTTCTGCTTTAAGAGGAAGTTTAAATATATTTTGCATGTGTTTTGAGTGAATATATAACTCTTTTGAATCTTAATTTAAAAGTTTATATTATTTCTGCAACCAGATTATGTTATACTTAGGTTAGATGTACTAATCATATCATAAGGCATTTTTAATTTCGAGGACAAATGGCTTTTATCTTATAGCATTCATTCATAATAACCTTGAGGGCCCTTGTAAAATACTGAGTACTGTTCATTAATTAGCCAGAATTCAAATAGAGCTCTTGGCAAAGCTACTCAGATAATAGAATACTCCATATTTTTTTTCCCCTTTGAAAATGAATTTCAGAAAAGATGGGAAACAAATATTGGGAGCATGCTGACCTTTCCCCCCTTGTTATGTAAGTTCTCAAGCAGGTTATTTTGGGGTCTGCATGTGATAAACATGGATATTTATTGGTTTACCTAGCAAGACACTAAAATCTCTAGGTACCACAGGCAGCATCTCTTTGCTTTTGATTAAATATTATTGCATTATAGATATGAAGAGGAATTTGAGTGGGGAATCCAAAAATCAGTTTCCACTATTGTTCTAGGAAAGCTGTATAAGAAGAACTTGGCTATATTTTCCACTGTTCATCATGGCAAAATATATATTTTTCAGCATGTCTGACAGTCTTGATCCTTCTGGATGCTTTTATGTTATCACTTCCGTAAAGGAATCAGAGAAATAATGTTCATGTTACAGAATGAGGTAATGGATATTTGAGTGTCTTTCAAATTCTCTACACTTCTCTAAATATAAACTTGTAGGACTTAAGCAAAAACCTTTGTTCAATATCACCTAGGTTAATACAGAGTAACATTTAAAAGTAGCATCTGAACTGAAAGCAATGGAAGCATTAGAATGTCAAAATTCTATAAAATTGGATTTATCATAAGTTTAATATGATACCAAAGCAATATTTTGCTTGAATCATCGGTGACTCATTAAAACAAATGTGGCAATTACACTGGGATTGCTTCACAAGTGAATTACGTTTAAACTATCAAGAAGACTTGACAGTAGGAGGCACTGTGCTCTTTGTACTCGGTTCCTGATGGTTGATTCATTCCTATCAATAACTCTTTTTTACATTGCATAACCCACTCTGCTCACTGGAATGGCTGGTATTGATCTCTTTCAAAGTCTTGCTTGAGTAAGAGGCAAAAGAAAAGTTGGAGGTAAATGAAAGTGCAGTCAGGAGTTTAAAGCACAGAGAATTTCTAGCATCTTCAGCTGTGTATGGTCCCTAGAGAGCATCCCAGCCTTTGCTTGAGACATGAAGAGTACAATTCCTAGATAGGAGCTGGTTCTATTTATCCAGCATGTAGCTTGTATGTGTCTGAATAATTTGTGTTAAGTACCTCTCTAAATATTTGTGGTAAATGACCATAGCATATCAATTTTTTCACCTTTTCTTTTTCTTGTGAGCTCTTCAGCTTCATCTTTTGCCCACTCCCTTGTAAAATACTCATCAGTCTTCAAAGCTAGCTTAACAGTGGCTTGCTGAAGAAGGGTTGGGGAGAGTTATAGCTGCTCATGTTTCTGTTCCTTCCCCCCCACCAGCCTTGAGGAAAGAAGTTAAAAAATTCTGATTGGCAAGAGCTATGTGCAATATGTGGATAATTAAAAAATAAACTCTAGTAAGCAATAAAAGGTCTGATCACACTGTCTAGCTTCTATTGAAAAGAAATGCAACATGCACTGTTTGCTTCAGATATTGATCTTCATTTCAGAATATATATTGTGTGTTTCTGTCTATACAATGAGAATACACATAAAAGAAGCAATGGAAAATTTCAGGTACCCCATTTCTTGTGTGATAACCTTTATCTTGGTAGCTGCACTGTGACAGCTTTACAGAATTTTATATTAAGCTTGATGAAAAATAGAGTGTGATAATGGTCCCTATTCTCTGTTTGTTAATTGCATTCATTCAGTAGTGAGAAATGCCTCCATCCCTTAGGACCAGAGGCATAACAGCCTCTGCAGCCAGCTGCCTGGGGCAGCTGCTACACACAGGGGCAAGAGTGACTACCAGTTGATACCGTCATGATACTGCAGCTGCTGCGGCACCTGAATTTTTCTGCTTTCCCCTCCCCCTAGTTGGCAACCAAGTAGCTGCCACGGTCAACTTGCCCTAGTTACACCACTGCTCAGGACAGGTTAGAGGGCACAAATAGATGCCCACTGTATAAATACAGTCATACACTCTCAAAAACCTAGGGCTATTTTAGAAGCAAGGTTTGTTTGGTAATATCTTTTATTGGACCGGATATATAGTTGTGAAAGATGTTAGACAAGCCTTTGGTATGAAGTGCCCTTATTCAGATCTGGGAAAGAAGTAGATGCAGCCTAAGCTAATATTCTTTGGGCCATCCTGGCCCAACACACATGTTTGGGGGTGGCTATGGGTGACACTGCTTATTTGAGACCATTGATTATCAGACTTTGTTTCTTTGTGCTCTCCCTTCTCTCTATCTGCTAGTCTTTTGTTTTATTCATAGACAGTAAGTGCATCTACACATGCTATTCATTTGTCTGAATAAACTCTGGCACTGTTCATGCTGGAGTTTGTTTCCAGGCTCTGTGTTTATACCTGTGCCCAGGGGCACAGCATGTTGAGCTGGGCTGAAGCAGCCCTGGCTGGCAGGGGCCCTAGAGTGGCCAACCTGCCATCCTGGAGCTGCTTTGACCTGAATCAATGTGCTGAGGAGGGGATGGCTGGGACACAGAGGTGCTTCAGTGCAGGGCTAGCTAGCCCCTGCACTGAAGCACCCTTGTGCTCCAGCTAAGCAAAGCCATGTCTATATGGGCATTGTAGCAGAGTAAATAATGCCACTGCAAGATAATACTTGTGTTGAGAAGTGCTATCCAATGGCATCATTTATTATTTTACTGTGGGTTAATAGGCCACATGTGTAGATGGCAAAACTCTAGTGCTGAGCTACTTAAGAAACTAATTAAGGGAAGGGGGAGAGGAGAGGGCTTCTGAGGGTCAAAAACCCAGCACATCCTAGGAGGGTCTGGGAGTCTGTTTCCCTGCCTTCCCCCCAACTCCCCACCCTTCCCCTTGGGCTGAAAGATAGAGGCAGCAAGCAGGCTAAGGAGTGGAGGGGCAAGGCAGCCCCTGCTCCACTGAAGCAGACATCATAGCTCATGGCTGCACTGCAAAGCATCCTGGGATGCTGGGGCTATGGGGTGTCTGTGTGTTAACTTGAACCACGAAGGGATCTGGGATAGACATTCCATAAAGTGGCTTGACCTAAATCAGTTATGCTTGATACTACATCCAACTAGTTGATCTTTAACCAATTTTGGCCATTTTGAAAGTGGTTTATGTGCACTGATTTTCTGTTCTTTTACAGGTTTAAACCAGTTTCCAGTTGCTTAAACCAGTTTATGTGTAACCTCTATCCCTAGTCAAAATGTTTTCTGAGCATGGTAACTAGGGTTCTTATGCTGAGTGTGTGTGTGTTTGTGTGTGTGTATATGTATATGCATATACCACACACAGAGAACAAAAAAGATATTAAGACTTCTTTCTTTTTCATTGAAGACATTCCTGCATGTGGTAAATTCACTCTTTCTGAGGCTTCATATCTGGCTTAAGCAGATATTCAGAAAAAAGTAAGGCTAGAGACAGAAATTACACACAAACCCGTATAAGTGATCAGAAACCCATTCAAATCTGTAACACAACAGAAGTTCAGCACACACAAACTGCTTTCAAAATGGCTGAAATTAGTTTAAGATAAACCTGGATGGAGGTAGTAGAAGAATTAACTGATTTTAGGTTAGATCAATTTATCGAACTTCTGTCCCATAAACCTCTTTCCCAGATCCCCTCCAGATTCAAGTTAATTCACAGCCCACCAGCATCCCAGGATGTTTTGCACCTGCCCAGCAAACCCCACTCTCTCAGAGTGGGTGGGCTAGACTTGGCTCAAGCTGTCTGCTCCGGGCAAGCAGGGAGGCAAGCTCTAGTATCCCCTGGCTTCTGGCTGGGGCCACTGCAGGAATGTGGCTGCATTTCTGGAATCAAAAGTGAATGTCTGTTCACTTGCTTATTGGTTCAATCACAAGTTTAGACTAACTTGTAAAGATTGAATCGATTCAGCCTCAGGTTTTTTGACTGTCTGTACTTAGCCTAAGTGTCAAGAAAGAGATTGCCAGTTTTCAACCAAGCTTTTAAAATATTTCCTAGAATTTTTTGAAGACCTGTAGACCTTTGTTATGATTTGGGGTAACTTTGAAGTACCACCATTTCACTGACTTCTACTAATTAAGCATCTTCAAAATTTGGGAATTGTGGTTTTATACTTATGGCCCTTTGCATTAGCAACATGTAGGAGGTGCACACAGGTGCACGCGCACCCCCTGAGATTGATGTACCTCCTGCCAGAAATGTTGCTTCCCCCCTTGGCCAGCGACACTGCTGGTGGTGTCTGAGGACAGTCACCAATTGCCACTGGCTGCTGCTGTCATTGCTGGTGGCATCTGCTTGTGGTCACCAACTGTTGGTTGGCGCTTACCACCTCTCTGCTGCTTCCACCACTGCTGCCACCTGGGGGAGCTCCCCACTCACTGCCACCATGTCCCCAGTGTCATTGTCTGTGGGCAGTCACTGTGCCCCCCAGGCTTTGGGAGCATGCATCATTCATAGCCCTTTATCCTAAAAGACCCAACTGGGCCCAGCATTATTCTTACTTTTTTTCAACCCATCAAATCATGTTCAGTGTAAATTGTTTTCATAGCTGATAAAATACACAGATGGGACTAATTCTAGAGTAACTTCACTGCGTTTTAAACTGGTACAACTCAAATCTTAATCTGACCCAGTTTTTTTAAGCCAATGTACAAGGGTCTGATTCTGATTTTAGATGAATATAAATTAGAAACAGTTTCACTGCAATCAAAGAAATTGTTTAAAAATAATAGCACAAGAAAATGGTGCCTATAAAACCAAAATTGATTAATATCCTGTGAAACAGCATACTAAAATTAATGGGACTGAACAGATTAAGTCAAGACTTAATATGACATACAGTGTTCTACTAGGACTCTTCTGGTTATGCTCAAATAAAATGAAACAGTATCTCTGAGTCTTCCTACTAGTTTTGGAATATAGCACCTGCATAAAAGAAATGTTCAAAAACTAAGGTGGGTTTATGTATCTTTTTATAGTATTGCAGTGAGCTATTTCCATTCTGGTAGTCTCCAAATTAAGGAGGAATTTAGAGTGCAAAGTCTTTGCTTTAAGGATTCTGACTGATTGTTTCTTAATCAGTTGTGAAAACATTAGTTTGATCTCCTTAAGCTTTCAAGAAATAGATCACGAGACAAGGAACCCATTGTAAATTCATCACAGTGAGGGATGCAGAGTTGGCATAACAAATCTGAACTTGTTGGGGAGTGAGGTGTGTTCTGTGTAATTACATTTTGATTCTCTACATTTTTTTTAATCTGAAGTTTTATTCACTGGCCATAAAATAACAAAGCCATCTTCAGCACTTAAACTGATTCACAGAGGGTGCATCTACCTGTAAATATAAATACTTCCTTGCTGTGGAGTATTTTTGTGCACAGTAGCACATATGTAGACACTAACCCAGCTTGCTGGGGCAAAAGGGTGCTTCAGTGCAGGGGCTGCCTGCTGGCTAGCTCCATGTTGAAGCACCCTTGGGCTCCAGCCAGCCCCACAGTAAGCCTGGTCAGAGCAGTTCCAGGTTGGCAGGCTGACCCCCAGAGTCCCTTGCCAGTCTGGGCTGCTCTGACTGGGCTTCACGTGATATGCATGAATAAACTCCTGAGTTGATTGCGGTGGAGTTAATTACTCCCAGGTGCATGTTCAAACTGTGCACCTGGGAGCAAAAAACTCCAGAACAATAAACTCCAGAGTTTATTTATGTGCATTAATTGTACAGGTAAATTACTGTGTTTCACTCAATAGAGTAAAACTGGAATTTGTGAAAAAATTGGTCACATTCAGTACTACAACAAACATTAGGAGATAGCTAGTGGGATATTAATAACAATATAGCAGACCAAAAAAGATCATGATGACAAACTGTGTGCGCTCTTTAGACAATTTCTTTGGTGAAATTGTCAAGCTTTGTACACAATGTATGCACTATGTGAAGAGTAGATATAGAATTGGCATGAGCAATACACTTCTGACTTTGCATTCAGATCTTCAGCAGTTCAAGAACAGGAAAGCTTTCAGGGGTTGAAAGATTCAGTATTTATTTATACACAAGTTTGTCTCTCTGTTTCTCAGTGCTTTATGGAAGGCAAGCACAAGTCCTTAGAAGGCAAGTTAAAAAGATTATTTGACATAGCTTGTAAATTATCCTGGCAAATCTTGAGGTCACTGGGGAGTTCAACTGGCCCTTCTAGATTAGAAGATCTTTGTGGCTGTTCTAAGTTACACCAATAGTCCTGGAATAGTTCTGATGAGGTCCTGTTATTGCCTCCATAGCAACATACTTGCCTCCCATGCAAGTGGGGAAATAATTGGTAATATTACATGCAGAGGAATTTCTCAAGTGTTCAATTTCTTTCTTCTGCTTAGCTCTAACTTCAATATGCATCCAAAGATATGAATGCTTCTTTCTAAAAAACCTCTTCCTGATTATATTCTTTTGTCCTTTCATATTAAATTGAAAGGATAAAGAGACAATTGATAAGGACATAAATCAAGTAGCATATTTTATAACTAAATTATAATTTTTTCAATTGTTTGTTTGTTATTTATATTGATTGACAATAGTGTGTTATTATAAGCAGGGAACCTGGTTTTCTCTGATTAAAAAAAATCACCAATTTTCAGTTTTAAAAAAAGGAACCTAAAATCTACATTCTCCCATGATTAAAATTAAAGATCTCTATATTTAATTATGAAAAAATGTGGATTTTGGGTCACTTTTTTAAAACCAAAAATTGGGGATTTTTTTATATCAGAGAAAACCAGGATCCCTGATTATAAGGCAGCATTGGTTAAAAACACCTGTAATTCATGCAGTTCACATATTTTTCTGTGTTACAATGAAAGTAGACACGCAGTCACACAAGAACACAATCAAGTCTGATTATATATTACTAAAATTGAATTAGCAAATGTAGGGTTGTAAAGTCAAGTATTCACAAATGAAGAAACACAGACTTAAATTTGCACCTTTGTATGAAACATCATGATACAGTCCAGAATTTCATATTTTTCCCTTCCATTGGAATCCGTCCTCATTCAGTGCACATGACGGCTCATACTCAAGTAATAAATTAAGTTGTATAATGAACTAGGCAATTGTTTGTGGAACCTCTTTTATTTGTTGTAGAACTGGAAGCTGTGGAGTGACGAGTAAGAAGTAATTAGAACAAGTTTGCCAGAATGCAATGCAATGGAAATATAGTTTTCGTTGTTGCTGTTTTTGATGAAGCTGAAATGTTTTGAGGAGGTTCCTGTTTCTGTGAGACTTCTAGGGGATTGATTTGTGCCCATGATGTACACATGGACATGTTGATATGTTCAGTCCATAGTCCAAAATAATGAGCAAGAGTTCACAGGCAAATGATTATTACTGGGTTTCTATCCCACACTGTCAAAAGGGCTCAGATAACTGGTTCCTAGTATTTTAATTGCCAGCATTTCTGATCACTCCGCTGCAATAGCTGGTACAGAATTTGCTCTTCAAATATATTAAAAACCAGGTAATATCCCTGTTGGGGATTGTTTTAGCCAAGCTTAATCCAAATGTATTCTAGCTCCATGATTTGTACGATGACAGGCTGAGAGCCATGGGACTCTTTAGCCTGGAAAAGCGCAGGCTCAGGGGTGATCTGATGGCCACCAGGATCTGGGGGAACGCTTGTTCATCAGAGCACCCCAAGGGATGATGAGGGCAAATGGTTATAAACTATTGTGAGACCATTTCAGGCTGGACATAAGGAAGAATTTCTTTACTGTCCGAGCCCCCAAGGTCTGGAACAGCCTGCCATTGGAGGTGGTTCAAGCACCTACATTGAACACCTTCAAGAGCAAACTGGATGCTTATCTTGCTGGGATCCTATGACCCCAGCTGACTTCCTGCCCTTCGGGTGGGGGGCTGGACTCGATGATCTTCCAAGGTCCCTTCCAGCCCTAATGTCTATGAAATCTATGATGTACTCAGGATATAGAAAACAATAGTATCGTATAACAAATTATATTTAGCATTGGTAGAATTTTTTTCTTCTTTCTGTCCGTGAAATTCCTGCTTTCTAGCAGAAACTGAAATAATGAAATTTAGCTGAAAAATTCAATTAGAAAATGGTACCACAGTACTTCAACAGCACATAATTTGGGGTGCTTCAAATTCTTTGGCTTTTTAAATTATGTCTTCCATGATTCTCTGGTCTCCCCTCCTACAGAATCATTGACAACGTATGCAGACTGAGATGCATGGCCAATAGGACAGCTGGCAACTTGACTAAAATTACTGTTGGCCAAAATACTTATGCTTTTCTAGCATCCTTGATTTGATTAAGATCATTTCATTTAAAATGAAATTTCTGCAAATTTTGTTTAGTCAAACAACTTCCCATCAAAAATGAAGCAGACCTAATTACATTTTCAGGCAATTCAAGGCTTTTGCTCAAGAAAAGAAGCTAAAGAAAGTATGTCTAGGATATGGAAAAAACTTTGGGAGAAATATTCAGAAGGGCAATGCTGAGTTCCTATGTTAAGGCACTGGGATTTTTTGCCCACTGTAGAAGGGAAAAGCTCTGGAAAGCTGACCTGTTCTCAACCTGGGGAATCTTCTGGAGCACTGGTGCCTTTTGGGTTGGCAGGCAAGATGAATAGTGCAGGGCGGAATCAGCCCATCTGTGGGCCAAATCAAGCCTTGCACCACCTCCCTGGGCTCTGCACTACCACTAACTGGCAGCCATGTGCCTGGTCCCCTCCACATGCTAATCCAACATGCTATCCAGCTCCCCAGGCTCCCCATGGGTTTGGAAATTTGGCAGCAGAGAAGCAGCAATTTCTGCCACCATTCTTCCACCACAAAACATTTGGACCCAGGGTCCAAGGTAATTTTGACATGTAGTTGTCAATTATTACTACGGTTGCAAATCAATCACTTCCTGCAGAAGAAAGGGAAACTTATAGACTCTTTTAGCAGATGCTGATCAGGCCAAAATATGCACTTCAGGTGTCTTCACATGTGATCTGGGGTAGGCAGGGGGCACATTAATTAGAGCAGCTCCAAGAGCCACTCTAATTAAGGATCCCCACAGTGTCACATGTATTTAATGTCTTGCACTTCAAAATGGTGGTGAGGGCATTTTAACTACAATGAGCTGTATTTATAGTGTCCCCACCACCATTTTGAAGTGTAGAGATGCTGAATATACATGACACGGAGGCTGCGGGAGTGTGCTAATAGCATGATCCAGAAGACTTGATTAACTGACACATGCTAGTTAGGATGCATCAGAGCAGACATCTGGCACGTGTATAGGAATGTCTGTCACATCAAGCACATTTCTGGGATGTCTGGTTACAAAACTGATTTAGCCTAGCCAGATTAGACTAACCTGCAAAGATTGAATCAATTCAGGCTCAGGCTTTTTGAATGTCTGTCTCTAGCTCTAGAAACTGATTGTTACAATAATCAAGTTAACTTTTCAGGATCAAGCCTTCAGGCCTTGATTCCAGAACACATTTCTACTGAAGGAATAATTAAAGCCCTGTTGAACTCAGTGGGACTTAAACACATGAGCAAGTAATTTCAGGAGTCATAGAATTGTACAGACATCATAGAACCTTACACTTGTTACAGACATTGCTCTTTCTTCTGTGGCTCTCATGAGTATGTTAGACAATCATGATGATGCATTGGATTGGCCAGCGTGGATTCCTCGTTCTGGTGTTTGTGCGCATAACAAATTGTCAGACTGTACATTCCAATATTATAGGCTCCCTCCATGCTACTGATTATGTTTATAATCAAACAGCAGATGGCATTGCTGTTAACTTTTTGTTCTACAGGGAAAAACCTAATATAAGGCAATGCTGAATTTCCTGTCTTGCTGCTTCATATGGAAGCATACCTCATTTCTAACAGAGAGGAGGTAGGCATTTTTATAGAGGGCGTGTAATATTGCTAAAATCTTCATTAGCATTGGCTGTCTTTACCTTTACAATAGAATGCCTTTTTTCAATTATGTTGGTCTGTCTTGGCTGCCTAATTTTATATTTTCCTTATATTCTATTGTTTTCTTTAAAAAAAACCAAGCACATGTTGATTGTTTTCTATTTTTTCCTTTGCTGATGGTAGATTGGCTTGTTTCCTTTGTCCTGCTTGCTCAGATGATTGTAAATGAATTAAGGGAATAATTTTACAATACTTGTGTGTAAGCTGTAATCTTTAGCCTTATGCAGAAAACCAAGAGCAAATTCCACACACTGCCACAGCAGCTATATGCCAGCTTTCTACATTCATTTTGCAAATGGGAAATATTATTTTGTTTTTCCTGGCTTCTTGGTTTTACCATCAAAATAGTGAAACAAGAGATGTTAAAACCAAGAGTGCTCCAAAAGGCAGCCTATGTTCCACTATGTACCACCTCCCCCAGATAAAAAATAAAAAACAAAAAGTGTCCTCCCCCCCCCTTTTTTTTTTTAAGTTTAAAAATAGAAAAGGGGGAGACTAAATGCAAACAAAGTTTGTCAGTGCCATGTCATGGATGTCAATGGAGCTTAACTTGTTTGCATTTAGGACTGGAGTAGGCCATATATTTTCAGAATTAACTTGCTAAAATGCACTGTTACCTTTTTTGGATGGGCCAAAAAGGAAGGAGAGAGAAAATGTAAATCCGCACAGGCAGGGATTGGGGAGGAAGGAATCTTTGGCTTTGGCTACCCTTTTTGAAGTGTGTGTGTGTGCACGTGTGCATCTGTATTTAAATAATGCTCTTGTCATTCAGGCTCAACCTTTGGAAATCAATGTAGAGAAAAGGTTGGCATTGATTTCCTTACTCAGAAATAAATCTTAGATTGCAAGAAGAAAAGTTAAACAAAATGTACCTCTGTCCTCAGAATTATCTAAGGTTTTTACTTAGCTTTACCCTTTTTAGTACTCTGCATGTAATATACATTCTTCTTAAAAAGCTTATGTATTGTATAAATATGTTCACATTAAATGATGGCATTTAGCTAATATATTACAGCAGTAAAATAAATCTGGTAAAAACATACTGCTAAAGTAATGAAGGTGGCTTGGGAAGAACACTTATTAGGTCTTCAACAAAATTAAAGTACTACATCCCTGATATACCGATTTAGAGTTTGGCTATTATAATAGCTTCATCTTCATGCTGAAGAGAAATAAGTTTACATGAGCTTTCAGAGGCTGAATTCTGAAAATCCACCTGCTTCATTGTAAAATATGAGAAAGATTAAAAAATAACTGCTTATTCAAGTAGTTGCGGATGAGATTATAGGCTTTATGAGAGCAGTGTATTCTAAGGTGGGACTCGAGGGAGATGGTTACTATGTGGATCAGGAAGAGGTGTCTCACAGACATTCAAAAAGACGAAGACAGAATCAATCTAAGTTTCATTGTTTTCTTTAAGCAACATAGTTTAGATTGGTAGTGAACAAAACACACATTTGGCCTTTGGTGGGGGTAGAGGTAGTAGGGTAGGAAACTTAGACTGTGTTCTACCTTTTTAAAACTAGTCTGTGTACTGAAATTCTGTTCTGTTATGGATATAGACTGGTTTCTGATCACTTATACCTGTAAAAGTCTGTGCTTGGCCTCAGTGAAGGGGATCACATATAAGAAAGTGCGAAAGTTTAGAGTAAGAGGAGGGCATAAGAGTAAAGCTATAGCCTGGTGCTGAATCGGTCAACAATGATGAGGATATTCTGAATTTGAGGGGAAAAATAATTGCTTTGAGATGAAGGTGACCATATGTGGTTGCTCTTTATTGGGTTAAGTGGCAGCTGCTTCAAAATGTATTTTTGATGCCTTCTGACAGGAGCTCATCCTCATCATAGCAAAGAGATGACTACAATTTGATATTAACTGTGTTATCAGTGAGTGAACCCCTGCTGCTTCTCATGGGTAGTAGTCCTCACAGAGAATACTCTTTCTGTATATTTAATGTGGCCTGGATAAATTTAATATTACTCCACATGGTAGAATTCACCTTCAAAAAGTCCGTAGTTCTATACTTATAAAATAAGGAAACCAAGCAAAATAAACTGGATTAATTATGTAATACATGAGCTTACAGGGGGCTCTGAACCCAAGTGAAAAATGAGCTCCTTTCTCAAACCTATTTGTAAAAAAAGATAAGTTGTTTTCCCATACTACTGAAAAAGGAAACAGAAAAACAAAAAAGAATTCTACTTAGGAGGGAGGATTGCCTTTCATACATAAATCTAATAATTCAAAGAACATGGAAGATTGTCCTGAGAGACATAAATAGTACTGTTATTATATCTTCAATAAGAAAATGATTTTGGAGATTCTGGCGTGAAGTCACTCCTTTTAATAAAAACCTTGTGCTAGGTGGTAAAAAAAAATCTTTACAGAAGCAGTACTCTGCTATAGAAAAGTAACAGCCAGAGGGAATTCTTTAAATCAGCAGTATGTGAATGAACATACGAGACAAAGCAGTAAATACCAGGACCAACAGTTACCGTGTCTGTCAACTTTGATTATATAAACTAGCATTGCAAAATGGAAGACATTTCCTTTAATGGATAATGTCTGCTTGTCTGCTTCCATGACATCAAAGAAGGTCATTTAAACTCTCAGTCATGTCCATTGATAGACATAAACATGAACATTGCTCCAATGAATCTTGTTCAAGGATGTTGTGGTTAAAGTTAATGAGCAATTAATTTAAAAACAAAAAGTTCTACACTGAATATACCATAGGAAATTCTTATGTGCTAGAGAGATACTGTTGCTTAAGAGGAGGGTGATAAGACAGGGCATTATTTATGCAAATGTGGTTTTGGAGTTTTGTGATGCATATGTGGCTTGGGGGTTTGTTTTTGGTTTTTGTTTAGAAGGGGTGGGCAACAGATTTGCTTTTAGTAAGTTATGTTTTGGGAATTTGCGGTCTGTCTCTTCATCCAAACGCTGCTGGGTCCAGCCATAGACTCGGCAAATTATAGTGGCCAGTCACCACACAAAGCACACACAGCTTCAGCACCCACCCTACAGGACTCTGGTATCCCTTTCAGTTTAGGAAAGTTACTTAAAGTCTCCCCTTTCATCCCAGCCATGGCATTTCCCAGTTGTAAAAGCCAAGAGTCAACCTTGAAGTACCCGTGCCCAAGCTCAACAACCCACAAATTCTTGCTGTTTGTCCTTCTGTGACTCGTAGGTGACACCAGACATGCTCACACAATAGGAGCGGGTATATTTTTCCACAGTGGGAGTTGGATTCCTGTCATGTTTTGGTGTCCTGTTCACAAAGAAAGGCAGCACTCAGGAGCAAGTACAAATGGCAACTTTTGTCCCTAGCTCCAGCTCACTGAGGCAGTAGAGTTCAGTATGATGGACAGACTCCCTGGACCAGGTGGGGGTGTTGGGTATGAGCAAAGCTTCGCAGGATCCTGGAGGACCCAACCGTGCACTGTGGCACTGTGGGCAAGTCTACATATTGCTGTATAGCAACATTGCTATGGCACTGTTTAGTACTGTCCAAAAGGAAGTACTAAAGCACAACTCAGTATGGGCAGTTACTGTGCCATGTACATGGTGCACAGTTAGATATCGCTGCTATATCGCCATAGCAGTGCGCTGTAACTGGGGAGTATGTTGCTATGGTAACACAGCTGGCAATCACATGTAGACCCACATGATTGCTACATTACTGTAGCATGCCATATGGCAATGTAGCACATGACTACATCACTGTAAGGCAATATGTAGATGCATACTATGTGTAGCTGTACAGGCATTACATATGGCTCTAGAAATGACTGTGTTGCTGAGAATTTGCTGTTATAAAGAGCTCATGGAGTGTTTTTCCACAACAAATTACTTGAACAACTGTACACTCACATATTGCCAGGCCATATGTCTTACTACAAATGTAATACCAAACCATGTCTTATCTCAAAAAGTCGATATTTCTTCTCATGTGCCAATTAGAAAATCCTCTATAATATCAATCTTCAAAAAGTTTTAGATTTTTTATTTTCCAATTAACAGGGACTTTTTGTCTTTAGGAATATTGGCTTTGTTCCTTTTAACTTGTTGAATTAATCTCTTAATATTCTATGAGCTTATTTTCATTAGACAGCCACAATCATGAGAAATATATGAGAAAACATGAATATAATGTTGATTAAGTGATTAGGGATATTCAGTGGCTACTGTGAAGATGCCATGAAGAATTTTAAAAAGCAATTACTAGTGTTAATAATGTTATAATATCTGAAATGCTGTAATCATAATGCAAAAGTAACTGAATAATCAAATTATATCTCTTACACAGAAATAGTTGGACTGGTTAGACATGAACATGAAGATGCCTGGGTTCCACTCTTGTCATTGTCACTGACTTGCTGTTTGAACTGGGACAATTCCCCTTCTTTAAAGTGGGAGTATTACTTATTTGTTTACAGGATGGTGTCCTATTTTAAATGTGCTTGAAGGACTTGGAAGTAAATGTGTGGATAGCTTTAAGAGTGTTAATGTATACGTTGTTACATTGGCCCGGGGATGGCAGGAGGGAACAGCAGAACTGTAGGCAAGGTACTGCTCTCTGAATAAACAAGCGTTATCATTCTATAAACTTAACTCCTTAATCTTTTGAAAACTACACAGTAAAGGGCTATAGTATTGCAAAAAAAAAAATCACTTAATTTAAAATAAAGTATTGCAAAATAAGTAAGCTTTGTGATGTTGCATATGCTTAAATAAAACAAAAAGAAAAAGAATGCAAAGACATCAGAAAAATAAATCTAGGTTATTGTAGTTAAGGGTATTAGGCTAGGGACATACACTACACACAAACGGGTTTAAGTGATCAGAAACTGGTTTAAATCTGTAACAAAACAGATGCTCAGTGCACATAAACCAGTGCGAAAATAGATGAAACTGATTTGAGATAAATCTGGTTGAATGTAGTATCTGACTTAACTGATTTGGGTCAAACCAGTTTATGCAATGTCTGTCCCAGCCCCCTTTGCTGGTTTAAGATAAACCAAACACTCCCAGCATCTTGGCATGATCTCTGGGCTGGGAGGGGCTCTCTGCTCCACAGCAGGGCTGGCCCCTCCCCTCTACTCCCTGGCTGGAGCTCCAGCACAGACTTGCAGGCACAGCAGGGTCTGCCTGGCTTCCCCCTGCCCTGTCCCCCTCGCCGCTCAAGCAGGAAATCCCCCCCCACCTCCCATCTCACACAGCATGGACCTCAGCCCCATGGACCCTAGTCGTGTGGTATGCTAGCTAATGCAGATGTGTGTTTGTCTCTAATTTACTGGGACAGGCAGCCAGAACAGTGACTGCTTAGGGCTGTTCATAGCTAATCAACAGGTCAACTGGTAAGCTGTTTAAGAAGAGTTTGAAGTAATGGAGAGAGACTATTGTTTTGCTGATCAGGTGATAGACACTGTTATCAGCCTCCTGCAGTCTTGCTCCCCTGTCAGTCCGCTGCAAACAGTATAACAAAGCAGGGAGAGGGAGTCTGAAAAGCTCTGCATCATCAACAGATGCATGCACTATACACTCCCCCCCCCCCCACAAACACACACTTGCTTCAGGGGGCTGGGGTCTGGCAACACTCCTACCGCTTGAGCAGCCAGCAGGGAAAAACCTGGAATAGCGTAGAAAGACCTCCTTAATCAGAGCATCCTGCCGGCCATGCCCCCTCAGCTCAGCCATGTGCAAGGGAAGGGAGGGCTGTTCTAGCACCTCCCCCCCGGCTTTTAGCCTGAGCCATTGCAGAAAGGTGAATGACTGCCCCTATCCTTAAAGTCTAATAAAAGCACTTCAGTAATTCTAAAAAAAATCTTAGTAAGTGACATGTTAAAGACATATGAATGCATTTTGCATAAATGTAGACATGAAGCTGTGAATCACACTTATCATTTAGATTCTTGATTTCCCAGAAGGATTTCACAACTTTTTTAGTTCTCTCAGTACAGGTTATTTATGTCTCAATAAAAAAATAGTAACATTTTATACTGTCCTGCAAATTCATGTGCTTTTGCAATGATGAGCCTTTCAATACTTTCTGTCTTGTTGACATGGATCCATAAAAAAGTAATTTTCTACAGCTGAACACAGTGCATTTAAATCATTCCTTGGCCTAACACAGCAGCCTGGAAAATCTGTTTGACAATCGGTATTGATATCTTCCAGGAATTAAACTTCATATATATATTCAATGAGAGAATTTATGAGGAGTTAGTGTTAAAAAAAATGGTACCCTTGTGCTGTTACTAGGTGACTTTCATCCATTGATAGATAAGAATAAAATTGGTATTCATACTAGTGGTCTCTTGGACTGTATTGTTTAAACTCTGGCAATTTCAAGGTGGAATTTCCAAGCTTAATTCAGCTCGTTCAGTTGTCAGTTTACATGGACTTGTTTAAAACCCTCCTTTTGCCTTCTCTATGCTATCTTTGGTCTGGCTCCACTGTATCTTGGGGATTAGCTCTGTGCATACTCTTAGTCTAACAGCTTTACTTGTCTCTTGGCAATAACCAGTTTTAAACTTAATGCTATGGGAGGTCATGCCTTCTGCTGCTATGCTTATTATTTGTTGATACCTCCCTATCCCTCTAAATTATTGAGTCTGCCATGGGTATTAAATTCTTTATATATTTTGATGACCAGAAAACTCATGTATACAACTTTCTGGTGGTTGACTATTTCCTTTTTATACAATTAGGCAGCTAGGAATAACTTATTGTGTCAGTCCTATATGAATCATTATACACTCTATTCTCTTTCAGTTATGGTATAATATATTAAAGACTACTACTCCTGAGACAGTTTGTGAAGCTAGAAAATGATGCTTGTATATAATAAACACCTTTAATTGTTAACTTCTATTTTTAATTGAGATATTTAAGTTCTTTTGTACTAACTAAACTACTTATTTCTCATGTAAAGTCATAGTCTTGGATATTTTGCTGTGCCTAAGTTGACCTGAGTTTGGGCACAGTTGAGGTGAATGTTTGTCTTCAAGTCTCCTACTTCTATATATGTGTCTTAGCCATGTCCTGTATGCTGGGCACATCTACATGTGTCCCTCTGGCACCATTGTTATGTTGCTATCATTTCATGTTTTTGAAAGGATTAGTAACAGCCCATACTGTTCTGTGCTAGTGGCGCATGGTTGTTTTTAGCCCCTATGTTGCTGTAGCAATGTGCTGTAATGAGGGAGCACTTTGCTTTGGCAAAGCAGCTGTGGTGCCACAGTTTCTGCCCACCAATGCTGTCATCGTAGTGCATTGCTACAGCACTGTAACGACATGTGTAGATGTGCCCACTGGCAACCAGTTGGAATAGTGGTTTGGAAGCCCAAGAATTTCCTTATCAAGAGAAATACTCAAGGTTCTAGATCCCCAGTAATTTTTTTTACCTGTCTTTGCACTGGACATACTGTGAAGTTGAACTCACAAAATGGGGGGGATAGTTCTTGGTGACAACACAATATGTTCCAGAACAACCACTGGAATCACCTAGTAGGCTATCTACATGATGAGGAATACACTCCTGGAGCAAGTAAACTGGCAAGCAGTAAAGAATCTCTATTTATGCAAATGTTCTTAATGAAAATTTCCTCCAAAGAAGATAAATACTACTACAAAAAAATCTCATTTAAAGCTCTCTTTGTAGGTTGGGAGGAAGCTGTTCAGAAGGTTTCAAGTCTCTATATTGTATCTGCTGCTGCATGCAATTCTATATTATACCTATATTATTCATAGTCGCTTTCAACACGGTTTGTCAAAGTCCAGACCTTTTTCCAGGAAAATGCTCTCTAAATTCAATGGATAGCTCATGCACATAATTTGCAGCAAGGACCCAGAACCTTGTGTTTTCCATAAATTTGGGATCAAAACATTTATTGTCATTTAGTTATTGAAACATTTTCTAGAGTTCAACTTCTTGCTTAACTGTGGCTAATTAAGGAGTTGCCATGTTTAGTTCAAAGCTATTTATGAACTGTTAGTACAAAAATTGTTGTGAGCATGTAGGCTGTGTTCATTTTTCATTTTTGCAAGCCTAATGGATTCCTTTATACATTGTAATTTACTGGGTAGAGGTGGGGGGAAAACAAGAAAAGAAAAGACCCCATAGGTTTGTATTCTTAAACTTGGAGTACTTGTTTATGACTGAGTCCTAAACCTAGACAGACCATACTTTGGAAATGCCACCACCCACCCAATCAGAGCTACTGCCAAAATGAAGCAAAACATTCCACACCAGGAATTATGAAAACATTGGGTGGAGCTTCACACAGCAAATAGGTCAATATAGAATTGCACCAACTCATTTGAAAAGCTACTGCCCATGTTTTATTTTGCCTTTTATATGAATCTTTAAAACAGGCCATGTCTGTGTCTTCTAGACAAAGTAAAGGAGCTCCTGTTTAAGACCCAGCAGCTAAGTCTTTCCAGTTAGTGATGACTGCTATCTTTGGAACACAGACAAGGGAGTGGAAGAATGTCTTGCTGTTCATTTGTCTGGCCACCAGGTGTCAGGCTAGGAGCACACATTGACTCTTCTAGGAGTATTACTATGGCAGCAAGCAGAACAGATTTTATAGAAGAAATTATATTTAAACAAATGATCACCATCTACGGTAGATATTGTTTCTCTCCCTCTAATTTTATTCAAATAGGTTAGATACAAAAGATGAGCAATTGTATTGCTCTTCTTTCAGGCAACCACAGACTAACTGGCTGGCAGAATAGAGTACTAAAGGTGTCTGTGTGGGTTGTCTTTTCATTATGGTCCACCTGTCCACCAAAACTCCAACAGTTATCAACTGGCATGCACTGCGTGTCATTAAGCAGTGCCTGTTAAATAGTTGATTGTTATTTGTATTTACTATCTTGGATTCACAACATTATTATTTAAAACTAATAAGTTTACAGAAAAGCTGGACAAATATAAGATCCTTTTAATTTAAAGTTCTGGGCATGAGTCAAGTAGTAGTTTCCATTTTATAGATGTATTTATTGATCTGATACCAGAGTTTTTCAAGAAGAAAGAGTGATATTGCTCTATGTAATTCCATTACCATAACATACAAGTACTTTGTAGTCTTTAATACATGCATCCTCACAGTCAAGCTTGTGACAGAAGAAGCGCCATTATTTCCATTATTATTTCCAGAAGGGGGTCACAGAAAACTAGATGGTGTGGGTGAGAGATAATGATCTGGAAGAATTATTTTTAGGACCTAACTGCTTCAGTGTGCTTTCTCTTTTCAGCAAGTAGGATGTAATTGTGTGTCTGTTAGGATGTGTCCAAGGGTTCAAATGAACACATCTCCATTGTGCAGTTTAGTTGGAGTGTCCTACACCCCTATCAATAGAGCACTGCGCAAAGCATTCAGCATTAGGGGATGAAGCATTCAGGCAGCCTGCACGGGCAACAGCTTGCAGACTGGGGGCCTCTTGGCACACATCCTGAAGATTGCTGAGTGTGTAGAGCAGGCCCTGACTAGCTTGCTGCCATAATGGACCATGTCTCCTGAGAGCACTTCCCATCATAGTTACCTTCCTGCTCTTCCCAGAGCCTCCCAGAAGAGACTTGTACAGCAAGTTAATTGAAAATGGGTCAGTTTCTCTGCCCAGACCCCAACATGAAACCCAGCTCCTCACACATGACCTGACAGACCCAGAAACTGCTGTGCATCTTTCTGTCATCCTGCACTACTTTCACTGAGGCTGTAGGGCATTGCTCATGATCATCTGTAGATGGCTCAGCAGATGCCTTCTTGCCTAGGAACCATTCAACCCACACAGGGCCACTTACTGGTGGACCAGGTTGACCAAGCATCCTGGTACTACTCAACTACTGCCACCTGGCCAAGGAAGCTGAGGCTGTCCTGGACTCCACTGACTCCAGGCTGCTGTAGAAACACTTCCAAAGCACTGAGCGGTGTCTCGGGGCTCACAAGATCAGCAGCGGCAGGTGGGAACAGAACTTCCTGGGCACCAGGAATGATGAGCAGTGGTTGCAGAACCTCCAGGTGTGCTGGGCCACCTTCACAGACATTGCTGCTGAGCTGAGTCCCCACATCAAGTGGTAGGATAACAGCATAAGGTCACCCTTGACTCTGGAGAAGCAAGTCACTGTCACCATCTTGCCACCCCTGACAGCTTATGCTCTATTGCAAACCAGTTTGGCATGGACAAGTCCATATCTAAAGTGACAGTCCAGGATGTGTGTGGAATCATCCAAGATGTGTTGCTTTATCTGCCTCAAGCCCTCAGGAGGTCATCACCTGGTTCCGCCACATGGACTTCCCCAACTGTGTGACGGCCATTGATGGCACCCACATCCCTATCCTCTGCCTATTCCAAGGCACCGTGGAGTTCATCAGTGGAAGGGCTCCTTGTCCATCATGCTGCAGGGTGTCACTGACTACCATGGATGCTTCACCCATGTCTGGCTGGGTGAGCAGCTTCCATATTACCAGGGTCTTCCACAACTTCACCCTCCCCCAGATGATGGTAAATGGATGCCATGTCCCTGGACCCCTTCCCCCCAACATCAGGATCAGCAGTCATCCCATCCCTCTTCATCACGGATCCAGAATATCCTCTCTTCCCTTGGCTCATGAAACCCTACAGGAGGCACCTGGTCCACAGGAAAGAACGCTTCAGCCACTGCCTCAGTAGGTGCTGCATGCTCATTGAGTGCATCTTCGGACACCTCAAGGCACACTGCAGGTCTCTGAGCATGTGCTGAAACAACTGTAGAGTACTTTCTGTGCCTCATAGCCACCACATTCATCCTTCACGATATCCATGAGGCTTGAATGAAATATGCACACCATGTTGAGGAAGCACAGTGCTTAGGGGGGAAGCTGCAGTGCAAATACCCAAACAGATATATTAAGCTTGTTTTAACTGAAAATTTGGCGTTTTTATACTGTTCTGCTTAGAACAAGCATGCTGTCTAGGTTTTTGCATTTGTTTTTAATTAGTTTTATTATACTCCTGTGTCTGTTGCGTAAATTAATCACATTCTGGGTTACTGCATGAAAAAGAAAAGAAAATGATCTCTCTGAGTCTGTTACACCTAGAACTGTGCATATGGACAGGCAAAGAGGAGGAGGGAATAGTGTTGACTCCACTGCCCAAGGAATTAACTAGCCTACATCAACTGGTGCACTAAGGAAACTATTAGTGCCAGATAAAGCAATCCTTTCCAGAGACATGAGCTGTACATCTACATAGACACAGACAAGAGTTCTCTGACCTCAGCAGGTCACAGTATTTCACTAGCTTTATGCAAATAATTTTTTTATAGGGACTTAGAGTAAGAGAATGTAAAAATAGGTGATATGGATCTTGAACATTTTGAGATAAGGAAGAAATGGAGATGAAGGAAACAAAGGTTCCCAAGCAGGAGGAGATGAAAAGTTAAATGAAATGGAGCAAAGTATATACTATATGATGCAAAGCAGACAGTAGGGGAAAACTTTTAGAGTGCCTTTTAAAAGGGTAATCTAGATGGAGGTATAACAAAGCATCTGGGTACCCAGGGAAGTGGTGACTTCTGGCTGTGAACATGCTGCTGGGACAATTGTGGAGCTGCAGTAGCAGCTGATATTTTTTTGCCTGTGCCCCCAACAAGATGGCAACTGCCTGGGTCACCCTACCCTAGTTACACTGCTGAACCTGAACATAAAACGGAGTACTGGAAGTAACATGGGATGTGTTACTAAATCTCTGGTACAAACACAGCAGTTCTCTTTGTTCACTTTCATTGCTAAGTAAATCTAAGCATACTGTATTTGATAGCAGTCTCCTTTTTTACAAATCACGTGCCTTCTATTATATATTTGGAGCTTACATTGAATACATTGTTTGGAATCATTCACAGGATAACTGCTAAACATAATCTTAGGTTTGTAGATCATTCCTGGTTGGGAATATTCAATAACTGAAATTCAAACTTTGTTTTTTATGAAGCAGTGGATTGTTTTGATATTTTCTGGTTCTTTAAATAATCAAGTTTTTAATTTAGTCCAGTGAAAATAGTGACACAAGTTGCATTATCCTATTACATGTTCAAAGGCTGTTGCTTCCAACACATGCCAGTAAGTTTGCTTACTAGCATACGGTCATGAAGCAAACATCAGCACTGTGGTGAGCTTATCAAAAGTGAATTCTGTTTGTATACGAGCACATATATGTAGAACATGAGATATTTGATGGATTCTACTTCTTCTTTTCTTTTATAGAACACATTAAAGTGCCTTGTAAATCACAAATTTCTGTTTCAAAGTTGCTAAAATATATTTTTTCTTTGTTAGTTCTAATATTTCCTTCTTCACTGTAGAATCTATCCATTTTAGCCTGAAGTCATGCATAGGGTGACCATATGGGACAATATGAAATCTGAGACACTGCCCCCGACCAGCCTTTCTGCTGCAGGGAGTGAATGGCTTTTTAATGACCAATTGGCCTTTACTTCACCAGGTCTTAACAATCACCTGTGAAGTAACAATTAGTGTTAATGGGCAATTTTGCTGTCTTCTAGGGCTTCCTATTTCATAGTTTCTGCCACTGCTTCTGTGCCCCATGCCTAGAAGGCTCATTTTAATTTTCACTGACCAGCTAGGGCTAGCCTCCAAAAATCCTGGAGTGTCCTGGCCAATCTGGGATGTATGGTCATCCTAGTCATGCAGAAATCAGGTCAGAATGGCACCTTAAAAACTAAATGACTTAGAAAGGTGTATAATTTCATAGCCTACTTCATCAGCTGCTGTGAATAGCTGATGATACAAAGTATCACTGTGGCAAATACTTGTGCAGTGTAATGTTTTGTTTTTGTTTTGTTTTTTGTTTTGTTTTGTTAAATGTGTATTGTTGTGCTTTTTAAGCATGCGTGCTGGGGAGCTTGGTATCAATGCAGAAGCCTTGAGTGTGTCTTGTTGCTAGAGTGGAAGGTGGTAAAGTTTGTAGGAGCTCATCTCATGGTCTCAGACCAGCCACCAAAAAATCTTTTTTCCGCCCTGTCTTTTCCCCATACATATGCACTATGGGTGTGTGAAGTGGGCCCTATTCAATTTGGATTCGGATTTGGCCTGAATCCCGGACAGTGGTTCAATTTGGTCATTTAGATCACTGTCCCTGATTTGATTCAGCTGGATCTGAAGATTTAATGCTGATTTGCAGAATCAGTGATTCAGACACAGGCACAGCTTTAAAAGTTTTTTTCTACATACCTCAATGCTGTGATGCTGGAGTACATGGAGCATCCCACAGGAGTGTGTGTCGGGGGGTAGGGGGGGAGCCTCCACGTGCTCAGCAGCAAACTCAGAAGTGGACTGGAAGTACTTCCTGTCCATTTCTGGGTCTGGGGAGCATGCTGCGTGGGAGGGGGTGCCGCACCTCCCTGGCTTGGCGATTAGCTGCAGGAGACACAAGTCACTGAACTGGGGGACACCAGGGGTGGGGGACAGAGGGCCCTGTATGCTGCCTGGCAGACCCCACCAGACCTGGAAGTGCTTCTGGCCCACTTCTAGGTCTGCTGCTGAGTGCACTAGGGACCCTCCATGCTTCTGTGGAACACTTCATGTATCCCAGCATCGCAGCCTTCATGAGCCCCTGCTACATAGAATCATAGAATCTTAGAAGTCGGGTCGGAGGGGACCTTGTAGATCTTCAAGTCTGACCCCCTGCCTGGACAGGAGAAAAACTGGGCTCAAAGGACTCCAGCCAGGTTGGCATCAAGCCTCTACTTAAAGACCCTCAGGGTAGGAGCCAGCACCACTTCCCTTGGAAGTTGGTTCCAGATCCTAGTCACCCTAAGTGTGAAGGGAGGCTACATACCTAGAGGTGTGACTATATCCAAATTGCCAAATCTCTCTGAATTGATTCGGAGGGTTCTGATTTGATTCAGAGAGATTAAAGGGTCCTCTGATTTGATTTGGATTTGGAGATTCAGCCACCGAATTGGGCCAAACCTCTACCAAATCGAATTAGGGCTTTCAACTGCCCTAATACACACTTGCACACAGGAAAGCTTTTCCCCTTGTGGTAGGGAATCTCACTGTTTGTAAGGAGTTAATCTCCAGAATGACTCTAGTGATCATCCACTGAGTACTTGGCAACAAAAAAAAAGGTGGGGGGACTTTTAACTAGCATTCTTAGGGGGAGGCAGGGTGTATGGCAAAATACACATGGAATGCTTACAAGAGTCCATTTAGTTAATATGTGCTCCAGCATCCTATACTAGTTGGGGTTTCTTAAGTATTAAGGCCTGCATGTATTGATTGTTGTAGTTTCAAAAAGAGATTATATATTTCATATATTTCATAGCCATTTGGGCTGGAAGGGACCCCGGAGGATCATCAAGTCCAGCCCCCCGCCCGAGGGGCAGGAAGTCAGCAGGGATCATAAGATCCCAGCAAGATAAGCATCCAAATGTGCCTTGAAGGCATTCAAAGTGGGTGCTTGAACCGCCTCCGGTGGCAGTCTATTCCAAACCTTGGGGGCTTAGACAGTGAAGAAGTTCTTTCTTATGTCCAGCCTGAATCAGTCACAGTGGAGTTTGTGACCATTTGATCTTGTCATCCCTTGGGGTGCTCTGGTGAACAAACGTTCCCCCAGATCCTGATGAGCACCCCGATAAACTTATAGGTGGCCACCAGGTCACCCCTGAGCCTGCACTTTTCCAGGCTGAATAGGTCCATTGTTCTCAGTCTCTCATCATAAGGTCTGTTTTCCTGACTTCTGATCAAGCACATGGCTCTCCTCTGCACCCTCTCAAGCTTCTCCACTTCCTTTTTGAATTGTGGAGCCCAAAACTGGACATGATACTCCAGCTGCGGCTTCACTAAGGCCAAGTACAATAGGAGAATGACGTCCCGGGATCTGCTTGAGAAGCATCTATGGATGCAAGCCAGCGTTTTGCTCGTTTTACTAGCTGCAGCATCGCACTGAAGGCTTATGTTCATCTTGTGGTCAGCCATGACCCCCAAGTCCCTTTCAGCTTTAGTGCTAATAGCACTGCCGAGCCTATAAGCATGGTGCAGGTTTTTCCTTCCAAGGTGGAGAACGTTGCATTTTTCGGTGTTGAACAGCATCAGGTTCTCATCTGCCCATTTCATGAGTCTGTCCAGATCTGCCTGGATCACCCTCCTATTCGCAGATGTGGATGGTTTACCCCAGATTTTGGTGTTGTCGGCGAACTTGGCCAGTCTGCTTCTGACACCAATGTCCACATCATTGATGACAATGTTAAACAGTATAGGCCCCAGGACAGAGCTTTGTGGGACCCCACTGGTCACAGGGCACCAAAATGATTTGCTCCCATTGACCACCACCCTCTGGGTCCTACTGCAGAGCCTGTTCCCCAGCCAGCAGATCATTGTGATATCAAGGCCGCAGTTTAGCCAAGTTTAGCCAAGAGGTGATTGTGGGATACCAGATCGAATGCTTTTTTAAAGTCGAGGTATACAAGGTCGATCTCTTCCCCCTTTTCCAGGTGATATATCACCTGGTCATAAAAGGAAATGACGTTGGTCAAGCAAGACCTACCCGCAACAAACCCATGCTGGGTATCCCTCAGGATATTGCCTTCAGCTAGTCTGTTAAAGGTGGCCTCCTTGATAATCTTTTCCAAGACCTTCCCCAGGATAGAGGTCAGGTTGATGGGCCTGTAGTTTGCTGGATCTACTTTCCTCCCTTTCTTGAAGACAGGCATGACACTGGCCCTCTTCCACTCATCAGGCACTTCACCAGAGCACCAAGAGCTCTCAAAGATCCGTGCCAGGAGCTGAGCTATGATGCTTGCCAGCTCCCTGAGTACCTTTAGGTGTAACCCATCAGGGCCGGCTGACTTGAAGGTATCCAGCCTGTCAAGGTGTTCCTTCATGAGGTCAGCTTCAATGAAGGGCAAGGAATCTCCCTCACCCGGGCCTCCCTGACCCATAGTAGGCAGGGCCATCCCATGGAACTGGTAAAAAACTGATGCAAAGTACCCATTTAGCAAGTTTGCTTTTTCCTGGGCATCAGTTGTCAGTTGCCCCATCTGGTTTAGCAGGGGTCCAGTGTTGCCCTTGCTTTTCCTCTGGCTTCCCACGTATCTAAAAAAGGACTTCTTATTTTTCTTGATATTTGTAGCTAGCTGGAGTTCCATCACAGCCTTGGCTTTCCTAATTTGCTCTCTGCAAGTTCAGACTAAAGCAGAGTAATCCTCCTTGGTGGTGGTTCCAGTCCTCCATCCTTTGTGGGTCTTCCTTTTAAGATGCAGGAGGTCCACCAGTTCCCTGGAGAGCCAAGGCTGTATATATATCCAATCTGTATTCTGATCAGAGATTCTATCTCATGACTATATAAACGGTGGTAGAATCTCCAATCAGAATACAGACTTGAATTTACCAATTGTTGGGTTGCCTGTAGAAACAAAGGAAATCTCATCCTCTTAACAAATACCTAAAAGAGTATCTGGACACCCACATCATTTTTATCTTTCTCAAGTTCAATCAGGTTTTCTTGGGGTGGTGTTACAGATTACCTTTAAACCATTCTGAAGGCATTTAAAATGGGAATGGCCATGTATTAAAGGCATTTAAACTATGCTAAGTACCCCTTAAACATCTTATTTATGCTGCTTCAGGCAAGGGTTATCTCTGAGCTCTTCTACCTAGCTTGATCTTAGGATATTGTTAGTCTGCTCAACAGAGATAAAGAAACCAATCTACAGTCCTCCAGAACCCCAGGATGCATGTCTCCTAGCCCCTCCTGAAAAACTTCCTACCCTCCCAAGCCAACACTCTCACCCACCCCCAGTAAGTATGACCCCAGCCCACATGGCACCATACTTTCAGGTCCAAGGATTCCAGGAGACCCAATCTAGGCCCCTGGGCTGGGTCCAGGTATGTGGCCCTCCCCTCAGAGGCTAAGCCTCTACTTTATATCTTGGTCACTCTCCTCTAGACAGGAGAATTTGGGGGAAGATAGGGAGGGAACCAGGGCATTCATCCTCAGCTTCCCATGTTCCTGGGGGAGAGGAGAGGGTGTGGGAAGGACTGCTTTGTGCCAAGTGAACAGTATATGGTTTCCTATCACTATTCATTGGATGCGTGTCTCCAGAAAGAATTTAACCCATGTTTAGTATGTTCATCTGAAGCCCTAATATGGTCATAATATGGATTCTAATATGGAGCTTTACTATTTATATTAGGTGTGCAACCAGCATAATTTATCAGCTACCGGCAGCATGTTGGCTATGATTATTTTAACTGACAGCATTTAATTTCTGCAGTTGACAACAAATTGGAACCAATTTTATTTAACCTTTACTCATACCAGTAAGTATTTACTCATGTGAGTAGTCCCAGTAAAGTCAAGTGAAACTGCCAGTGGATATTATTTATTGGTATCCACTAGTCAGTCAATTTAATGGTCTCTCCCATCAAATAGATAGTGGTGTATGCCTTTTCACAAAGCAAAATGCATAAAAATGGGAAAACATGATTTGTAAAACAAATACCTAAGCTTTTGATGAACAGAAATGCACCCAACTTTGAGGAGCTAAGGTCATAAATGTATGGGGAAAATTGCAAAAGCTCAACTATAAATTGGAACAGTTCTTTCAGTACAAAAGTACATAGTTAATTGGATGCTTCTCACAGTAAAATAGATGTCTTCATTTGTTGGAAAAATACTGTTTTTTATTTGTTGCTTTAACTTGCATTTTTTTTCAGTTTCTATAATAGTTTAGGATTAAACCAATTTCAAGAAGAAAAATGAAAACATTTGAAAATGTGACCTAACAATACTGTTGGGTTCCTAATGAGACAGAAAAATGATATGATGCATGCAGCCAGTAATTACGGGAAGCTCAGGAGATGTATTTGAGAAGGTCTAGCAGATTACTGTTTAAAATGATCCAGAAGCTGCAGAGTTTGATTTTAATGTTAGGTTAGGTTGGGAATCTGTTCAAATATGGTACATTTAGTTACCAAGTGTACCCACTTTGACTTAACCAGCAGTTGCCTTGTCTACAAAGTCAATCTCTTTAAAACTAGGATTTTCCCCTCCCTTTTTTTTCTTAGAAAGAAAACAGTTTATATAATTTTAAGTAAGCATTTAATGAACCAGAGATATTGAAGTCTGCTACATTATTTTTTTCCTGAGTACATGTGAATCAAGATATGCCAGGCCAAGCTTCACTGCCAGCCAGCATTGTACAATCAGTGGCCTACACCCCTAATATCATGGAAAAGAAAGAAAAGTCATAATCCTTCTAGAATTTGTATGTAAAAGTGTGTTCTGGAAAAGATTTTCTCCACATACTAACTTTGAGAGAAGCATGAGATGCTTCCACAGAATTCCTCTGCCTGTCCATACACTATGAAATATTTTCCATGGAGGCATTTTTCCATGAGTGGAAGGACAAGTGGCATTCTGTAAAAGGGTAAAGTAATAGAATCACAGGAAAATATGGAAGGGAAGGGAACTCATAAGGTCATCTACTCCAACCCGGAGTGAATGAGCTCAGTAATTTTGGTTCTTTCAGGCCATAAGTATATAGTGAAACCCTGTTCAAAAAGGGGGGGGGGGGAAGAAACAGAAGAGGCAGCCCCCAAACCAGTATGAGCAGTCACTTGTGTTTACCAACGAAAAGCATAAAGGCTAATAGCAAATTGATTTTCTGTTCAATTTAGTGTGGGCCACCCTGTAGAGTGTTTAAGGTATCTGTTATGCTAAGAGCTGTAACTTAAAGAGAAGTTAGAACTGTTCACAAAAGAAGTAATAAATTAGCTATCATAGCTAATGTATATGTTAACAAGCATAATTTATGTTAAGTGATGCTGTTGTGCAAAGACCTGCCCCATTCCTCCAAAACATGAACATTAGAAATTAAGGGAAAATACTTTTATATATGCCTGTCAGTCTGCAAATTGCCTCCAGCACTTCTGGTAACATCCTCCAAAAAGCTTTCATTTCTACCTGTGGTAGATACCTAGAAATAACATCCTTCCCATGTTAGTTAGAATTGATCACTAAACAGTGATGGGATGTAGTTTTAAATCAATAATTTTGGCAAATCTGCCCATCTGATTGTCACAGTTTCCAGCCATTTGGGAATTACTGGGGCCTGCACTACACCATATTTGGGGATAGCTTTTACTAAGTGGGAAGGGACAACTTCAGTCTCTGTAAAACAAACCAGTCAACCTCAGGCATTCGGTAAAGTTTTACTAAGAATGTATATAGTTGTTTTCAGGCTTCTAAGGGTTGAGAGGTGAAGAAAACCTTCCTAAAATACCCATTATTGTTATTATAAATACAAGTTCTGAAGAGGATTACAAATTTTTATATTATTTTGTAGTTTCCTTTCACTCAGTTTATTGAAGTAGCTAATTTAGTTCACTTTTCTTATAAGTATCTACATAGACATTAATGTCAAACACTACATCTCCAAATAAACTGTTTCACTGACTGGTTTTCTAAATGACCTGTAAAAAAATCTGTTATTTGTATACACTTTGCCAGGAAATGCGATGTTTTGTGTCTCAGCCACAAGGTTAATGGTAATTCTTTAGCCACGAGACCATAAATATTTCCTTGCGTTGCTCTCTTGCAGGCTACGAGGAAATATTATGTCCTCACACCTAAAGTCTGGATTTGAATAAGACTTGATTTCTGAGGTTTTGGAAACAATTCATCAGAATATTTCCATCACTTAGAGATGCTAAGGCTTTGGTCCTGATTCCAAAGGCAAATATTTTTTCCACATTATTTTAACGGACTGCTGAGTTAGAGCTCTCATAGTAAATGAATCATCTAGCTAATACAGACCAAAATAAGGAGATCCCCCATATCCTCCCATTATTACCTGTCTGGTACCTGTGTTCCCTGCAAGTCCTTTCATAGCATATAACAATGTAGACTGTTGCTTGCTAAAGCTTATGTCTTTCTGAATGAGTTATTCTTGAAGATACCACCCTGTCCTGCCTTTTGTCTGACTTCAGACTAACACAGCTCACTACCTGTCTCATATCCGTCTTCCATGTAAAGCTCCCCCATATCCTTCTATGTAAACATGGCCAAACCTGATCATAGAATCATAGAAAATTAGGGTTGGGAGGGACCTCAGGAGGTCATCTAGTCAAAACCCTGCTCAAGGCAGGAGCACCCTCCATTAGATCATTCCAGTGAAAGTTTGTTTAGTTGGGTTTTGAAAACCTCCAAGGATGGAGCTTCCACCACCTCTCTGGGTAACCTGTTCCAGTGTTTTACTACTCTTCTAGTGAGAACATCCTTTCTAATATCTAACCTTCCCAAGCTGCAACTTGAGACCATTGCTCCTTGTTCTGACATCTGCCACCATCGCCATCCTCTTTCAGACCATGCTGCAGGTAGTTGAAGGCTACTTTTAAGTCCTCTCTCATTCTCCTCGTCTCTAGACTAAATAAACTCAGTTCCTTCAATCCTTCCTCGTAAGTCATGTCTCCAATCCCCCTGACCATTTTTGTTGCCCTCTGCTGGACCTTCCCTGATTTATCCACATCCTTTCTGTAGTGGGGAGCCCAAAACTGAACACAATACTCCAGATGTGGTCTCACCAGTGTTGAACAGAGGAAAAGAATCACTTCCCTTGACCTGCTGGCAACACTTCTAACAATGCAGCCCAATATGTCATTAGTCTTCTTTGCAATAAGGAGGCTGCTGGCTCATATTCGGCTTCTTGTCCACTGTAAACCGCAGATCCTTTTCTGCAGAGATGCTGCCCAGCCAGTCAGCCTCCAGCCTGTACTGATGCATGGGATTGTTCCATCCTAAGTGCAGGACTTTGCACTTGTCCTTGTTGAACCTCATGAGATTTCTTTTGGCCCAATCCTCCATTTTGTCTACGTCATTCTAAATCCTAGCTCTACTTTCCAGCATATCTACTGCTTCCTGTAGCTTGGTGTCATCTGCAAAATTGCTGAGGGTGCACTCTATGCCATCTTCCAGGTTGCTGATGAAGACATTGAACAAAACTGGCCCCAGGATCAACCTCTGGGGCATAGGTGACTGGTGTCACCTTAGTTAAGGGGGGCACTTACCCCCCCCCCAGCAACCAGTCAGTGACTGGGGGTGGTTCTCCCACGGCTAATCTAACCAACCGGGGGAGAGGGTCCCCCCCACAACCAATCTTGCTGACTGGGGGGTGTCCCTCCACGGCCAATCGTGCTAACTGGGAAGTAGCCACAGTGCTCCCACAAGTGGCTGCAGTGCTTCATCCAGCACTCCCACTCCCCGGCCAGCACTCACAGGCTGGGCACTGGCACTTCTGCTTGCCCCCCCGCCCATCACCTAAGCCGGGAGTATGGCCTGTCAGGGGGTGCACCAGCACTCTCAGGGGGGTGCACATGCACCCCCATGCACCTCCTATGTGTTGCCACTGCCCTGGAGCACTCCACTTGATACCAGCTTCTGACTAGATATCAAGTCTTTGATTAGCCAGAGCATCAGGTTCAGAGGGTAGTAGTTTTCTGTCTATCTTACAGTCAGTTTATCCAACCATTAGCTTGCCCATGAGAATGTTGTGAGGGAGCGTATCAAAAGCCTTGCTAAAATCAAGGTATATCACATCCACTGGTCTCCCAACATCCATAGAACCAGTCACTCTGTCATAAGACAATCAGGTTGGTTAGGCAGGACTTGCTCTTGGTGAATCCAGGTTGACTGTTCCTAATCACCTTTTTCTCCTCCAGAAGCTTAGAAGTGGATTCCTTGAGGATCTGCTTCATGATTTTTCTAGGGACTGAGGTAAGGTTGACTGGTCTGTAGTTCCCTGAATCCTCCTTTTTCTCTTCCTTAAATATGAACACTGTTTGACATTTTCCATTCATGCAGGACCTCTTCTGATCTCCATAGCTTTTCAAAGATGATGCTCTGCAATTTCTTCAGCCAACTCCCTCAGCACCCTTGGGTGCAATCTGTTCAGCCCCATAGACTTGTATATATCCAGCTTTTCTACATAGTCCCTGACTTTTGATACTGTTGGATGCTCACCTCCTCCCCAAACTGTACTGCCCAGTGCAGTAATCTGGGAACAGACTTTGAAGACTGAGGTCAAAAAGGCATTGAGCATTTCAGCCTTTTCTGAATTCTCTGTCATTAGGTTGCATCCTCCATTTGGTAAAGGACCTACACTCTCCCTGATCCTCCACTTGCTACCAGCGTACTTGTAGAAACTCTTCTTGTTACTCTTCATATAGCTTGCTAGCTGCAATTCCAATTGTGCTTTGGCCTTCCTGACTTCATCCCAATGTGCCTGAGCAATACTCTTATAATTCTCCCTAGTTGTTTGTCCAAGATTCCACTTCTTATAAACTTCCTTTTCTTCATTTAGTTTGCTGAAGAGTCCCCTGCTAAGCAAAGCTGGTCTTCTGCCATGCTTGCTAGTTTTCCTGCATACTGGATGGTTTGTTTCTGCACTCTCTGTAAGACTTCTCTAAAGTATAGCCAGTTCTCCTGGACTCCTGTCACCCTCAGACTGGATTCCCAGGGAATCCTGCTCATGAGTTCCCTGAACGAGTCATAGATTCATAGATTCATAGATGCTAGGGTCGGAAGGGACCTCAATAGATCATCGAGTCCGACCCCCTGCATAAGCAGGAAAGAGTGCTGGGCCTACATTACCCCAGCTAGATACACATCCAACCTTCTCTTGAAAACCCCCAGGGTAGGGGAGAGCACCACCTCCCTTGGGAGCCCGTTCCAGACCTTGGCCACTCGAACTGTGAAGAAGTTCCTCCTAATATCCAATCTAAATCTGCTCTCTTCTAGCTTGTGGCCATTATTTCTTGTAACCCCCGGGGGCGCCTTGGTGAATAAATACTCACCAATTCCCTTCTGTGCCCCCCTGACGAACTTATAGGCAGCCACCAGGTCGCCTCTCAACCTTCTCTTGCGGAGGCTGAAAAGGTCCAGTTTCTCTAATCTCTCCTCGTAGGGCTTGGCCTGCAGGCCCTTAACCATACAAGTGGCCCTTCTCTGGACCCTCTCCAGGTTATCCACATCCTTCTTGAAGTGCAGCGCCCAGAATTGCACGCAGTACTCCAACTGTGGTCTGACCAGCGCCCGATAGAGGGGAAGTATCACCTCCTTGGACCTATTTGTCATGCATCTGCTGATGCACGATAAAGTGCCATTGGCTTTTCTGATGGTTTCGTCACACTGCCGACTCATGTTCATCTTGGAGTCCACTAGGACTCCAAGATCCCTTTCCACTTTCAAAGTCTGCTTTTCTGAATTCCAGGGTTCATACTCCTTCTCTCCATCCTTCTTTTTCTCAGGATCCTGAACTCAATCATCTCATGGTCACCACTGCCCAAGTTGCCATCTACTATTACATTCCCCACCAATTTTTCCCTGTTTGTGAGCAGCAGGTTAAGAAGAGCATGGCCCCAGTTGGCCACTCTAGCACTTGTTCTTTCCTTAGTAAAACTTTTTGTGGAATACCAAATTTGACTACATAATACTCAAACGTAATTGATGGATGTGTGACTTGTTATTGCAGACCAGCATAGCTGTTGGCAGCTACTGAGAATTGGATGGATACTGGTGTGAACTTTGCTAAAAGCATTACTGGTAGTATGCTAATACTCCATGTTCTTTCGCGAAAATGATAAACAAAATTCACATGAGAACATGTTGTCCATTACATTCTATTGTTGATTATTCTCTGTTCAAACTGTATTTGAATCTGTGGGCATGTCTACACATGCAATTAAATCAATAAACTCCAGCACTTATAACACTGGAGTTTATCATTTCCTGGGTGCTGCATTAACATGTAGGAGAAGTGGGTCAGAGCACCCTGGCTGGCAGGGGTCCGGGAGAGTCAGCCTGCCAGCCTGGGGTTGCTTCAGTCTGGCTCAACGTGCTGCAGAGAAGCTGTCTGGGGCATGAGTGTGTTCCAGTGTGGTGCTAGCTGGCCAGTGTCTACACCTGTGTCGCTGTGGAGTAAAAAACCCCTCAGCAGGATAGTACTTGTATTTACAAATATTATCCTGCTGCAGAGCTAATTAGTGTACTCCTGCTTAATAGCACTACATATGTAGACATGAAACATTTACTGAGGAGCTAATTGGTCAGCTTGGTGGTAAATGTCTTGTTTAGAAGCACCCTGTTTGTCCTAAAAGATAAACCCTGATGATCTGCCCCTTGTTGGGAAGTGGTTTTATAAACAGTAGGTTTTAATGATTATTTTCCTGAGGATCTACTTTTTTCTTACTTTAATTTGCCTCATCTTCATCTCTGGGTGGTTATTACAGTTCTTTATATAAGTTACAATTAGCATTATTTTCCTCTTTAGCATAATTTGGAAATACCATATAACAAATCCTTAGCAGATACTTCCAGAGCTGTTCAGGAACTAGGTTTTATTTGTAGTACACAGCAGGGGTATCGGCAACTGTTTTGAATTACTAAATGCTTCCCCAAAACAATTTTACAGATGTGGGGTGAAAAGATAAGAGCCATCATATTAAAACAAAAGTTAGATCACTTTTCTAAATAAAATGAAGTTTAACAAGTAACAATACTGCCTAGAATTACACTTGGACAAATCGTTGGTGTCACAATTTGGAAAAGTCTTCTATTGTAACCAAAATTCTACCCTACAATTGAATTATCTTGCTTTTGCAAAAAAAAAGTTTATTTATTAGAAACATAAACAAAACAGCAGAACATTAATGACTTTTAATTATATTTTTCTTTTAACAAGTAAATGCAATGAGTATTTTTACAAGAGAGGTATTCTGGAATGGATGCCATATCACCATGAAGATACATATTTTGGTTTTTTTCCTCAGGAGTGCAGCTAACTTGTAGGGATTAGTTCAAAGTGATATGAATGAACCAACTCCCTTTATGAAAAATCCTTCAAAGGAAAATCATGATGTAGTCTGACATTTTGAAAATTCAGGAAGCACATTAAACAGTTTACTTTCCAGTTAGGAAATATTTATTAGCTGCATGTGCCAAAGAGATTGCAGAGACATGTTGAAGCTCATACTCCGCTCTGATACAGCTTATGTAATATTTCAGCATAACATCAATCATGACTTCCATTATTTTTAAGCAATATTTTGCAGATTATTCCATTAACTTCTACCATAAATAATTTATTTAGTTTTACATTTGTAATATAATGTATTGATCATTGCAACAGAGCCTAGAGCTCTTGGATTTGCTCTAAAAAAGGAACAAATTCAGTATATTTCAGTTTTTATTGTGGATTATATTAGAAACACTAAGTTTTGAGGCATTTCCCATAATAATACAATTTATAAAATGGGATTAATTAAATTCTGCTGACTTCCCATTAGTGTCAAAATTAAACTTATATGTTGGTTGTAAGTTCAAAGACAAAAATGAATGAGTGAAGCTGAGCGGGCCTTTCAGCTATATGGAAATATACAACTATTAACCATTTCTGTATTGCTTGTATTTATATAATGTCATTACCATAAAATTGTTTTATTCAAGGCTGGGCATCCTGTTGTGTTATTCAGTACTGTGAAGCAGCAGCAATATTTATGGATCTTGCCTCTTCAAAACTGTTTTACAGTACTATTTGTGTTGCATTAAGACCTTTTATATTGTAATCTGTGGTCATCATGACTCTTGTATACTTTCCAAACTAGAATTAATTTCCTGAAGAGTAAAGGAATTTAAAAAGGGGAAAAAAATCACTCAGGATATATGGTTGTCATAAAATAATCACACCCTTTAAGTGATGAGAAGCATAGTATTATGTCTCATGCTCCTTTGTGCCTTGGGGCTATAACTATCTAACAGAAACCAGTTTATTTCATACTTCACTGCTTACCTGTAAAGATGTCTTAAGAGTTTTCTATGAGTGCAAATAAAGCATGGTAAAAAGAGAAAAATGCTGTGATTTTTTAAATGTCCAATAACCACAATGTAATACATAGAATTTTGAGATATTGTTAATCTTATTGCTAGTTTCAGATGTTAGTTGATCTAGTATTGCTTTCACTTATAAACATGGATAATATAATCCAGTCCAAATATTGGCTCGGTGCTCAATTAGATGTAAAAAATGAGCATATTCAGCATCATCATGCAATCCCATAATTAGTTCCTGACACAACAAATTTCTTAAGCATTGATTTAAATTAATAGCCAGCAACTAATACTATTTTCATAGATGGAATTACTTATGTACTTATAGTTAAGCTCATGATGAACTGCTTTGCTGGATTTGGGGCCACCTTCTTTCCCAATGGCACCCTATCCAATTTTCCAATTTGCAAGTCAAACGAAGTAGTTGGGGTGGGGATGGGCGGGGCAGGGCGGAGAGCAATGTTTGTTTGCTTATTTGGGGTTTTGTCCAGTTAAAACTGAAAACTCAACTTGGAACCTAGAAAAGGGAAACAACTGGCTGATGCATCACCAGTCATAAGAATACTGGAATTAGAATTTAGCGTTGAATTGTCTCGATTATTTGATGGGCAAATAGAATTCAGTGTATTTTCCCATAGTCATGCCATCTAGGGTGATTATATTAGTAACAGCATGAGGGTAACAGCATCAGGATCTCAGGAATCACATACCCAAAGAAGTAAAAATGCAATAGGCTGTTTCCATGAAAACTTGTGTTGATTTACTTCAACTGTTTAAAACTCAGCCAGTAAATCTCTCTCCTCAGACACTCTTGCAATTTGAGAAGTTTATTCCAGTTTAACTTAAACCTGTTCCTAGCCAAAGTAAGCTAAATCAAAATAAGCTTAGTTCAGGCTACTGTGGGTACGTCTCTACATGCATTTATGTGCTTTTCCCCATGCACATTAAATTTAATACCTCCAATGTGAAGTACTAAACTAATGTGCATTTAGTAGCACAAGCACACACTTTTTGGTGACAATGTTCAGTAGCCTATTTTACTGTGTATTAGTGTCATAGCGTGTTTCTTTATAGACTGCTTTAATGTTCAGTAAAATAGGCTACTATGCATTAAAGCTCATGTGTAAATGTGCCCACCTGTGTCTGTGTAGTCTTTTGGATGGGACATGTTGGCAGAGTGGTTAAGGCTTATTGCTGTGGCTTTGGTGGCATAAATTCAGATGCTGGATTCATGCCAAAGGCTGCTCCAAGTTAACCCAGCTGTAGAGGTGTCCCTGATCATCTAGGCTTGTGTATCAAAGATGACAGACTTGATGTTAGCCACATAATTTTTTTCTGTGATTAGCAGCAGAAATTGGTGTATCATAACTATGCTACCTAAAGAGCCTTTAGACTCGGGCAGAGTTTTGACTTGACATAAACTTGGGGATGAAACCCATTTCCACTATTTAAAATCACACATTAAATGCTTGTCTACATGCACACTGTGCCTGAAATAACTAAATCTACTTTTGTATGTGAGCACTTTTATTTTGGAATAAGGATACTATTTTGACTTAACTTCACTTGAAAAGAATTAACCAATGTAGCTCTGCAAGTAAACAAGTCAGCACTTTATCCCCACTTTTTTTTCTAACTATAGCACTATTTGAAAAATGTCTTGTTTGCTTCTGCTGCAACCATCATGTCATCCCTGCATTACTGTTCCTCTTCACCTGATATGTGAACTTCTGCTACTAGTTCTGTTTGGCTTCCATATAGACTCAAGAAGTCCAAGTAACTGTATTAAAGGCACCTTAAATTCATATGGGCTGAAGCAGAGACTACTTCTGGTGCTTTCCTCCTGATGCATTCTAGCAGGCCATTAATTGGACCTATACATGGTGAAAGTGTACATTTGTTAAGTTTAATGCATGTTCTCTGATTTTTAGATAATTTATAAAATGGAGAAAAGTATGTATGCTTTGAAATCCATTTGTATGAGCGCGTTTAAGCAACTAACAGCAAAATAGCTGTCCATGCTGGATGTCTGTGACAAAGTAGGAAACTATGCAGCTGTGGGGACCACTGATGGTGACATTGCCAAACACACCAATCGTTATAACTAAATAAATTACATGAAGCAGGCTGCCTAGAGCAGGGGTTTTCAACCTTTTTGATAAGTGTGCCCCTGGTGACCCCCTTTTTAATAAGTGTACTCGGGGGTGGAGGGGATGGCAAGCAGCTGGATACGGCGTAGGGGGCAGCCATGGCAGCATGGTGTCTGTACAGCCCTGCTCTCATGCTGCCCCAGCCCTGCTCCTGTGAGGCAGCGGCACGAGGTGCCAGCGCTCCATCCCTGCTTGCCCCCGCATACCCCCTGGGACCTTTAGAAGTGCCCCCAGGGATATGCATATCCCAGGTTGACAACCCCTGACCTACAGAAATTGTGGACTTTCTACCCTCGGAAATATTCAAAAGCAGGTGGGATGGATACTTGGCTGAGGTGGATTAGTCAGGTGGATCCTGCCTTGAGCAGAGGGCTGGACTAGATGGCCTTGTGAGTAGGCCTTCCAGCTCTACTTTCCTCTGATCCTATGCAGAGAAGGGATGTCATCTAGTTAGTAGTCATTGCACAGAAAATGGCTTTATTTCAAAATTGCAGTTAATTTCTCAACACTCTCATATATTAAGTGTAATGCCCCCTGATAAATCTTTCGAGTACTAAATTTATATAATAGGAGATATAGTATCTGCTAGTGCTTTTAACTATTCTCCCATATTTAAGACTTTTTTCCTATTCAGGAAACCATAGATGCTGGTGGTTATTGCATCCCCAGGCCTTGTCCTGAGAGAGATGAATGCAGAAATACTGAACACTATCAGTTTGATTGCATCAAAGAACCATTTTTCTGCCAAACTGGGTAAAATACAATTATACTTCCCTCCCACCCCGCCCCAATCCTTTCTGCTTTTGATCATTCAATTTGCTCATGCTTGGTACAAGAAACATTTATAAAGTCTGGATGTGGATAGTGTTGGAGAGATCTGCTTACTGTGTTACTTTGAAAAATTTTCTTCTCTGGAGAATATGCTAGAATTCCTCCACAGCTTATAAAACCTACACTGCATCATAAATTTTATTAGGCACCTTTTTATTTAAACTGAGGTAAAAATTGGGAGTCTGACTTGGCTTAACGGAGAAAACAGACTGAAATGCATGTCTGGATCAGTGTTATGGTGGAATGATGATGCTTTTGTGACTAATCTGATGTCAGTATGTTTGCATTCATTCCTGTGTAATTTTCCACTGTTCAAACTAGTTTGTGCAATTTCACAGAATACTTTTGTAGAATTATTATTAAAACATTGAGCTGATTAGAAAATCCTAATAGAAAAACAGAAACAAAGGTTGCAAGTCCCCATGCTACCCCAAACACGTGCCATTTTTTGTATTAAATATCATGTGTATCGCACACCGAAAATGTACCTGGCATATTGTAGATAGCCTCTGATCCTGCCTTTATGCGTTGAATGACAAATGTTTCCTAAATGTTTGCAGAACCGGCTTCACTGAGCCTGTACCCATCATACTAGATTAGTTCAAGACTTCTCTTTTTGGAACCTCAGAAATGGGCCCCATGGGTGTATCTGCACAAGAGTGAACATGTGGTTTGTGGCACCACAGACCTATGTGTGGCATCCCAAATCACATGCACTACACAGGCAGGCATTTCCTGAGGTGCTAATTTGCAGTGGGGGTGGGGTGGGGGGAGGTTGACACTGGTCGATCCTGGTGTAAAAAAAAACCCCACGCCACAAAAAATTGGGGCAGTGCACATGATGGCAGCATGTGCCACCCAAAACCAGAGCCTGGCCAGCCAGAGCCATGCTCTGGCTGCCAGGCAGACTCCATGCACCTAAATTGCTGCTGCTGGAGCCCCAGGAGGCCCCCAAGATTCCAGGTAAGGCTTCTGGGGAGTCCCAGGTGCTAGTCCCAGGCTCCCATATCCCACCCAGGGCAACTTGTCATACACCAGAGTGTGAGCGCAGGGACAACTAGCCGTGGTACAAATATGTGGTACTGCTAGCTGTCCCCAGGGCATGCATGTTCTTGCTCATGGGGATGCAGCCCATGAATACAAACCCAACACTGTTTTCCACTGATTTCATTTAAAGCTTGCCAGCAAAAGAGCCCTACAGTAACTCCAGAGTTCTGGCCCACAGATCAAGTCACATTCTTTACTCACAAATGCTGGTGTAGAGTATTTAGGACAGATTGTTTTCTCACATTCTAACACTAACCAGTGGCCCTTAATGTTAGCCTAATCAGAACATCTAGAAGGGCAGTGACAGAGTATTTTCACTTTTGGTTCAGCTATTATGCCCCTCGGTGGAGACTTCAGACATCACTGTCAGTTAATGGTGGAGATAATTGGTGATGTGGATAATTATTTCTTGGGAATTGAACTGAGAATGCATAACTAGTTTCATATAAGCCATATTATTAGAAATAAATGCTAGCATATATTCATTACATTTCACTGGAAATGAAATTGTATGTGTGAATATACACGTGTGTGTACATGCGTGCATGTGTGCCCGTGCATGGTTTGCCAGTTTATTTATACAAGCATTATTTTCATAACTCCCCTTTTCACCAAAACTATTCAAGTATAAGGAGGAAGTGCTTCTGGGGAAAAAAATTTCAATCAAGCAGCTGAATATTAGAAATTATTCCATAGCTATTTGGAAAAAAACAAAAACAGAAATTATTCCTCACAACAATAAAAAGCACAAAAGATAGTTTTAAAACAGTAACTGATTAGACAGCATCCCAAAGACAGCTGCATTATCTCACATATAGCATGAGAGCTTAGTGGATGTCAATGTCCAAATGGAGAATAGCGATGTGCAAGTTTCAGCAAAACTTAGTTTAAATAAATAGCTTCAACAGGGGAAAAGTAGAAGTTTCCACTTATTTGAATTTATTACATGAATTGAATAAACAGATAAGTAATTTTTCTCCCCATACTAGCATCTTAATCCTGTAATTTTTCCCCCATACTACAGGAGATGGTTCTTAATTACCAGGTCTACAACTTATTCTATTTTACTCTATGTTGAATGGATTCAGCAAAAGGAAATGAAAATCATAGCACCAGATTTTGCAGTTTGGTCAACTGATGACTGCCACAAAACCAGACATGGGAGGTGGCTTTAGGCCAGGGGTGGGCAAAATGTGGCCCGAAGACCAGATGCGGCCCATGAGGCCATTCTATCTGGCCCATGGGGCCCCTAAAAATTTAGAAAATGAATATTTATCTGCCCCTGGCTGCCTATCATGTGGCCCTTAATGGCTTGCCAAAACGCAGTGAGCAGCCCTCTGCCCAAAATAATTGCCCGCCCCTGCTTTAGGCTTAGAATGCCACTCCCTCATTCCTTCCCCAGCTCAGAGTTGGGGAAAAAAGATACTAAATTAGCAGTGACCTTCCTTATCCTCCGTCATCTCCTTCCACCCAAAATAGAAAATTTGACTAGACCTCCTGGGGATAGGTCTTTTTTTTTTCTCCAGGCCTGAGAGGAAGAGTCAAGACACAAGTGTAACTGAATTCCTGGGAAAATCAGGAGAGGCTGCAAATAAGTAATTATTAGCAACCTGATCTTGTACACTTTCTTACATAAAAGAAAGCACAACCACATATAATGTGTAAACTCTTTAATAGTGAGGTTTGAAACTTGGTGGGGTACAGCTTTTACTGCACCACCATTTCATACTTCCTTTTGGAAGCAGATGCTTCTACATGTGCCCCTATGGTGCCGTTATTACTGCAACATCATTTAGCACTTCCTTATGGAAGTACTAAATGGTGGTACAGTAACAATGGCACCATAGGGGCATATATAGATGCACCTACTTGTGAACATCAAAAATGTTTTAATTTGTTCCACAAAGTTTTTGCCAGTTTCATTTGAGAATCACTTGAAGTATGCAAATGGTAACATGAGATTCCATAATTAGATGTTCAGTAGCAGATTTGTGTGAAACCTGCCATAGCAACCTGTCATATCTACCCGGATATACTGGGTATCTGTTGCCTTTTGATTAATTTATCAGGCAGCTCAATAGATGTCTAAAAACACTATGGGTTATATCCTCAGCTCATGTTAATAAGCACAGATCCAGTGGAATCAGACAGTTTGTGCCAGCTGAGGATTTATCCCTATATGAACAAAACAGGAAATATTGACTTGATATTGATCCAAATGATCCTGGAAAACTGTAGAACTTGTTAAAGGCAATCTAAAGAATTGTTCAGGTGGAGCTCTACCTGGGCCAGAGGAGAGTGCACAATCAGATTTGCAATACTATATGACACATACTGCATATATTTTCAAAAATCAATCTCTTGACAATTAGGAAATGCTGGAACTAAGGGTGTGCACATTGCACAACTATAGTTAGCCTCTATGTATATGTATTAGAATATAATTATACAGAAATATGGCATCTCCTGGGTCATAGAATAGTCACCTACTATCACAGGCAGCAATTTAACCCCATTCATGAACTGACCACATTATAACCAAGGCCCACATTATAAGAAGTTAGGTTTCTTGTCCCCACTGGTACATGGAGACTGTTCCAGAAACTGACTCATCTGAACATGAGGCTAGCCATCTGAAGGGTTCTAAATTGAATCATGGTCAGTTTATGCCAATTTGTTTCTGTCCCAACATTGTACTTCCCTTCTTTCTTGGCGTATCCTCCCCAACACCTCAACATATTTATCAAGAACAATTAATTGTATCTACATCTCAGTTTTCATTTAACTGATTTAAAAAAACAGTCCCTTCTAGAGCCTTGTTGTGAGATGGATACTTCATTCCTCTGATCATCTTAATAGCTTTTCTCTACATGTAGCCTGAAAATGTCTTTCTTAAATATTGGTAAACATTATTGTAGTAACTAGCAAACTGCCTATCAAGAATGACCAGTGGGGGGGAAGGGCGCCAGATAGAGCACCACGTGCCACCACCTTATGCTGCCACCACCTCCGAGGAGTGGGGAAGCTTGCATGCAGTGGATGCCGCTGCCAGCCACTGGCCTGTGCTGCTGCTCCGTGTCCAGTCATGTGCCACCCCCCTGCTCCACGTCAGGCCCCTCCCCCACACAGCCCAATCAGCATGGGGCTGGGGTATCTGTTGCCCTTTGATAACCCATACCCTCCCCCACGCTGCCGCCAGTGCACATCTGGCCATGCACCACCCCTCCCACATGGTCCGTGACCCCTCCCCCTCTGCATCTGGACGTCTGTCTGTGTCTCTGTGCAGAGCACTCTGGTTGTTTCAGTAAGCATTGTGATTGATTGCCAAGACAGCCAATCAGAGTGCTCTAAGAGCATTATGGACAGACACAGACAGACTGACTAAGCCCTTTGTGTATATATAGAATTATTTCAGATGAGGTCTCACCAGTACCTTGTCTATTCATATTACCCTTCTCAATCTCTACTAGAAATGTCTCTCCTGATTAAATCCTATGATCACGTTTGCATTTTTCATGGCCACATTTCTTTTGTGGCTCCTAAATATCCTGTCAAACATTTAAATATTCAGGTCAGTGTCCGAATCAGAGCTGCATAGTGAATAAGGCTGTCAACTGCCTCCTTTGCTAAAGCGTATAGGAAATTGGACATTAAAGAAAGAGATTTTGACTTCATGGCTAAGGAAGCTGAAAGCTACTCTGAGAATCCACTTTTGTGCTTGCCACTGCCATAGGGCTTGTATGTGATGTTAAATTGATCATTAAACCCTTTGTTTCACAGGTGGTCTCTAATTTTGTATTCCTCATCTTTGGATGCCAACTTCACGTTCTAGAACTGTGGTGCACAATTATTTCAACTAGCGGGCTATGCAAGGAGTTTTGGTGAGTTGTCAAGGGCTAAACACACAAAATCTTTCAGAAGATACCATTTTAACAAATTATAGATAAAAAAACAAATCATAGACAAAAAATAAAAAATCTACTATAACGTATTTTAATTTTATTCAAAAAAATTATTTTTGTCCTGAGTAGTGTATATAGAGGGGATGGTAAAATAGCTCAAAATAAAGTCTTACTCTTACGTTGTGTGTAAGGGTGTGTGTGGCTGGGTGGGAGGCTGTCACTGTCTTAGATCCTGGATGCTAACCAGGAGTTGGGGGGAGGGTGGGCAGAGTGCACATGCAGCAAAGCTTGCCCAGGCAGTGCAGCGCAAGTATGATCTGCCCACCTGCCTGCCCTCCCCCACATCCAACCTGTGGCTACCCATGTGGTGTTCCACATGGGACTGAACCCCCCTCAGGGCAACCGGCACCCACTAGGCAGCACCACCTCTGCCCAGCCAGTGTGCACAGATTCCCAGCAGGGCTGCTGCTGCAGCTGCCCAAATACTGCTTAGCTCTCCCTGCGTCCAGTGGCTCCTCCTTTTCCCCCTCTTGCCCCTGCTGTGCTGCTTCAAATGGGGGGAAGCTATAGCTGGGCTGGAACAGCACACCACAGGCAGGAGGAGGAGCTGCTGAAGGTGCAGGGAACTGAGCAGTATCCAAGCAACTGCAGCCATACCAGGAGCAGCTCTGCTGGGAACCTGCATGTGCTGGCTGGAGCTCTGGTGGGAGTGACAGAGGCTCAGCCCCCTGCAGAGCATTGTGGGGGCGCCCACAGACCAGATCGATTGGATTGGTGGGCATGTTCCTGCAGGCCAGATCTAGTCAGTTGGTGGGCTGGATCTGGCTTGCAGGCTATATTTTGCCCACCCCTGTTATAGAATCTAGTGCTCACATATTCATTAATCATATAAACTGCTACACACGTTGAAATTCTCTGAAAATGTAGACTTTTCCTGTACATTGCAGTTGAAAAATGGGGATAATAATACTGTGGCATCTAATTGGATGTTGTGAAATAAATTACGTGAGGTTTTCAAGCATTCAGAAATAGATGATCATCATGAGGAAATTGATCATTCTGTCCTATGAGCAAGGTTTAATAGTGTAAAGTAAATAAGACAGAGGGCCATTGATGGAACAATGAGCTTAAAACAAAATATTGACTATCTATTTATAATGTTAGCACTAGAGTGAGAAAGGGTGACTTTCCTATCTTCAGAGACTTGTCAAGGTTTTCAAAATTTCTCTCATCTCAAATAGGGATGGAAAGTTTGAAATTAAAAAATTGACAATCCAAAAATGTTGACAGTTGAAAACTTAACTTACCTTTTGACATTTCAGAAATGTTTCATTTTGATTTTAGTATTTTAAAAAATGATGGTAATTGCAGTAGTGTTATAGTAGTTTCAAAGTAAAAAGAAACATTTTTCTTTTGAAAAATATCATAATAGATCATTTCAGTATTTTAAAATTATTTCCCCTGCCATAAAAACACATTACATAAATTAATCAAAACTGAGCTTTTATAAAAATTGTTGTAGGTGTTAATAATTAGAATTTTTCAGCAAAATTACATTTCACTTGGAATTTTGTGACCAGTTTTGCTGAGTAATTTTTGTCTTGTGCCCTGAATGAGGAAAGTCTTTCTGAGTAGAACTCTAAAAAAGGAAGTAGGCAGACCAATTGAATTGCTATGTTTCTCAGTAATTCAGGTATTCAGTTTGTGCAACACAAGCTTGATCCAACAGCCATTGATATCAATAGGAGTCTTTCTATTGTTTTCTGTGGGCCCTTGAGGCTTGTCTATGCCATGTCAGTAGTTGGGGCCTGCTCAGCCCAGTCCTCCCACAACACACTGGCTGCCCTTATCTGAATCAGCCCTTAAATCAGAACCTGGGGAACTGAAACAGTTGGCTGGATGGAGAAACATCAAAAAGTGATGTTGAAGAATCTTTAAAATAGAGAAAAATCCTTGGAGGGGTGATTTTCTGCAGCTGGCACATTTAAGAGTGTAAGTTAGAAAAACCCTTGGTGAGATGGGACACATGATAACTGGAGGATTGGCAATAGGTAAGCAAGGACTATCATGTGGGAAGAAGGTACAGAAAAAAGTAAACCAAAAAGTGGGGAATCTGTGGGGAGTGAGATAGAAATGCAATTAACTTCTAGATTGATAGTTATCTCTCTTTCCAGTCTTTCTGTTTTTCCCTACTGGATGTAAATGGATTGGTTTGACTTGATAAATATTTTCAGGTTTTTTTCTATGTGCCTAATTTCCTCAGATAATTAAACCCCTCTCCCCTCCCCACCCCAAATTTTTCTAAAAGTGCTGAAAGACCTTGAGAACCGTCTTGATCTTGTTTCCAAAAAGAACTAAACTAAACCCTTCCCCCCCTTAACAGTTGGCGCATCCTTCCTTGAAAGATAATTATTGCAAAGCAGATTGGAATAGACTTGTTTTCTTTTATTGAAATTATTAGCACTGAAACTCTCAGTTGATCTTTAATTAGTTTCACAGATTTCTTTTTGACAGATTTTTTGTTCCCTTAGGGTGAATGTGGGTTTTTAAGTTCCTTAGCTGGGCCGCAAAACATAACCATGATGCCAGCTTTAATCTTTTGCAGATAAGTCTTGGAGAAAGGAAACAAAGATTTACTGCTACTTTGTTCCACAGTTATATCTCTGTCATGCCAATGACTTCGTGTGATCATCTCACCTGCTGGTTTCTTTCTGAGTTTTTCTTAATTTCATCATTTGTAATACTAGCCAAGGAGGCCTATAATTTTTTCAGGCACAGATAATTTAAAGGTTTTATCAGACTTTGTCTACTCTGGTCAGCTCTAGAACTTTGCACTACTGATAAAGGAGGGAGTCTCCTCTTTTATAAGAATAGACAGACCATCCTAATGTATAGCGCATATGTAAAGGCTGTTTTTAAATATGCTTCTAAAATAGACTCTTATTCATGATTGCAAATGACTTGGAGTCAGGAATCAGATATGTGGGAAGTTTCTATTGTTCCCTTTGTGTATTTATGTGGGCTCTGGGAAACCCTTGTGGAGGGATCGCTTCAGGCTGGGTACCAAAGGAGGTTCCAAGCTTGGGGGATCAATCCCTTGCCTTGGGTGGGGGGATCAATCGAGTCCTGTTGTCAGATTGGAGACCACTTTCCCACTGAAACAGAGTGGGTATGGAGGGAAATAATGCTGTGTTTTGCACGTGGAATAAAGCTGTGAGAGTGGAGCTATAGAAGCTCCTCCAATTTACAATGGACTATTTACAGTCAAAATATTTCCCTCCTATGAAGCCATCTAAATGGGAATGGCCACGTATGAAAAATATCTCTACTTCTTGAATAACAAAGGATACACACAGATTTGCAGAATTTTCTTGGTTACCAAAGGGATAAATAATAAATGAGGATGTCTTTGTTATCAATCTGCCTAGTAGCAATTAAAAGACTGAAAATCAGGGAAAGACAAAAGAGAGAAATCACTACTAAGCTATTACAAGGCAACTTCCAATGGAAAAACTGATTTTTAATGTTCTCTCAACCAGTCTCCAAATTAGATAAAATATATTCAAGTTTATCTTACAAAAAGATTCAGTTCAGATTCAGGGAGACTTGTTTATAGGATGAGAGATGGGAAACAAATCTGATGATGCTTCGGATGGTGTTTGGACTGTATCTAGAATCTTTGGTTTGGACTGTATAATATGTTCTACTTATTATAGAACAAGCCAGATCTGGCCCAACAAATGATTCATGATTACATGTTTCTCATGTAATCTTCAACATCCATAATAGAGAACAAATTATGATTAATATATTTTTACATTAGTGAAATGGGCAATATTTTTAGGAAAGAAAGAAAACTTAAATCCAGACTTCAGGTCTTGATGATTTGTAGGCAGGCTTTTCCCCATCTCTTGTATATTCTACATCCCTCTGGACAGACAGTGGCCTTTATTAGAAAGTGCCAAAATTTAATTTGTATCTTTATAGTCCTAAAAAATTAGACTTTTAGTATCATGGAAGCTTTAATAACTTTCTATGTGACATTTCATTAATATCAAACATTTCAGACCATAGTTATATCAGTCATGTATGAAAAAATCTATATGGTATCAAGATGTTATATGCATGTTGTAGGCCAGGTTATAGGTGTGTTGTAGGTGTGTTTTGGTGGTAACCAATTTGTCAAGAGCAGAATTGGGTGACAGAAGTTGAAGCAAGACAAAGTAGTGTCAAGGTGAAATGAGGCTTCCTAACACTTGTGCATTACAGCATTTTTTAACATGGGCATGGCAGGTTGTAATATCCCTGTGTCTCAGTGGACTTTTTGATGTCTTTTTTCCAAAACATATTTTAGATCAGATTACAGTGAAATTTATGTGTAAGTAAAGTGGATTGGGCTGGTACTTGCCATGGTCATTCTTGAGAACATCCTTCTTCTTGACCTGTTAAGGTACTTATTGCATACTGTTTATATAGTTTTAAGTTCAGTAACATTGCTTTATCTGGGCTAGGGACTGAAGTTACATATCAACCAGTTTAAATGGTCAGAAACTGGTTTAAAGCTGTAACACCAGAAGCTCAGTGTGCATAAACCAGTTTCAAAATGGCTAAAACTGGTTTAAGATAAATCTGGTTGAATGTAATATCAGACTTAACTGATTTGGATCAAAGCGGTTTATGAAACTTCTGTCCCAGACCCCTTCCCCAAGTTAAATCATAGTCCCTCAGCATCCCAGCATGCTTTTCAGCCCTGGGCTGGGTTGTGCTGTTTGCTTCAGTGAGCAGGGCTGACCCTGCCCCTCTGATCCCTAGCTGGTGCAGTGAGGACTGGCTGACAGGGGTGGGGCAAGCCCAGTTGGGGATGAAGCCCAGTCTACAGGGAGGGGGACTTCCCCAGGCAAACCCTGGCTGGGGGTGGGGGCCAAGAACAGGGATTAAGCACCCCTTCGCCTGCTCAATACTTCTGGTTGCAACAATGGACTACAAATCCCAGACGCACCTGGAAGCAGGAATAGGAACTGATGAGCAAGCCTACAGAGTCCTGCTGCTTTAATTCTGGACTGCAGATCCCAGAGAACTAAGGGGCAGCAGGGAGAGGAAGTGAACACAGCCAGAGAGCAATGCTGTAGTGCCCCTTGGATTCTGGCCTGAGCCACTGCAGGCATGTGACTACATTTTCTGAATCAAAGGTAAATATGTCTGTTCACTTCTGTTTCAGTTTAATCTCTCTAGTTTAGACTGATTTGCAAAGACTGAATCAATTCAGCCTCAGGCTTTTCGCTGTCTGTACTTAGCCCTGGGATTAAAGTTGTAGTGGCTTTGTAGTGGGAATGATCTGTATCATTCCCAACTTGTTCACACATAACACTTTTAAATTAAGAGCTGCTGCCCTTTTGAAATTATCCCCTTTCAAAACACCTCCTGATGTTTGTGTGTCCATACCCTGTGTGTATGTGCAATAAATACTTTTGAGCTATTCTTTTAATTCAGGTGAAGATGAAGGTGTATGTTGGCCCTCTTAGTGATACTGAAGCATCTCAAAACGAGTCAGGCTAGTGGGTGGATGTTGCTCACATGCCAGAGTTACCAACCTGAGATTTTTTTTACTGTCAATCCACAAACTTTTTCCTGACAATGAAACTTTTTTACTGACGTGCTTTATGTAATGTAAATGTAACTTTTCTGCCAGAGTGTAAACAGCAATAACAAGAGCTGGGTTCAAATTTAAGATTTAACACCAGCTTTTTAAAAAGTCTTACTTAACTGCACCAAAGCTTTATACCATATTATCCCCATTGCAAGGGTCCTCTACTCACCACACTCCCTACTATCCCCAACTGCACCCCACACCATGCCACCTCCACTCCAGCCCACCCCCAACCTGACCCCCACTGGCTCCATTCTCCCCATCCCTGCATGGATTTACACCTGCTGCTTCTGTTCCCTCCTGGTTCCACAGCTGTGCCCGATCCACACTATCCCCATCCATGTCCTGTCTCATGCTTCAGACTGCTCAGAGCCATGATGCCTGTCTACCCGTGAGGTGATCAAGCTTTACAGGCATGTGATAGTTGATGGGATGCAGTGGCAACACATGGCTGGGGCAGGTGGGGAAGAGAGCTACAAATGCTCCCATGGGCCATAAAGCCCACAGTGCTGCATCTGTGTTTAGATACAAGGTGCCATTTTTCTGTTCCATCTGTTGCATTCAACTTACTTTCCATGACAAATCATTAGCTAAGCCCATAGTATTTTAGTTTCTTATGTACAGCTCCATTTTTTTTGAATGGACTTTAAAAATCAGTGTTTTTTAACACCTTTTTTTAATAGACTGTGTTATTTTATGGACACATAGCAACTCTCATGTATTCAGGGTTAAACCAATTTCCAGATTTGGGGTTAGAAAAGGATTTGGCAGGGGCTACTTTTTTCATTCATTTTGTAGCCTGGAACATGGTTTCAGACTTGTTGGAGCATATTTTACCCAACAAATTACCTACCATTTTATGAGCCCAAAGAATTAGTTTGTACCCTCTGTCTGTCTTGCTGTGTTACACTGTAGTCTGGGAAACCTTTGAGCTTTTTGTATTATATATCCTTAACCTGTTATAGGTTACAGAGGACTTGTTTTATCTTGTATATGAGGGGGTAAAAAGTATACATTCGTGTGGACCCATTTGGACATAGCATCTATTACATCTATCACTATACTTAATGATGCAGTTGGTTCTTTTCAGCCCTATGTTTCTCAAGGGAGAAAAGGTATCTTGCAATATATACAGTTCTTTCTGCTTCCAGCTGGACTGAACATATCATAATAACAGGTTGTCTTGTGATATTTTAGCACTTTTACTTTTAGCTAAAACACAGAGGCAATAATGTTGGATGAACACTGACCAGAAAATCTAAACTGACCAGCATCTGGAAGAAGAATGTCTTGCATTCAAATTCTTGTCTAACTTTATCCCAACTATGCAGTTGATCCAATAAAAGATATCACCCAAAGAAATCCTTGCCTCTCCAAAGGAAAGGGGAATTGTCTTGTGGTATTTTGAACATATATTGGGTTCTAAGTAAAAACAGGCTAAAAGATAATGAATACTGGATGACCAAAAAAGACCAGTCAAGTTTACTCTGCTTTCAAAAACTCATTGTATAAGAAAGCAATACTGTTTTATAAACAGTAGTTTGTAAAAACAGCCTCCTTAAGCTGGATGAATTTTAAAATCTCTATGATTTTTCCCAATTACAAGTATGAAAAAAAATTGATTTAATGTGTACGCAAAATATTTGCAGCAAGATGTCTTTATAATATATGATATTTGATTGATTCCCATTGATCTTGGTGACCTTATACTTAAAAATTGAGAGAGAGAAGAAGAATATTAGATCACAAAGTATACATATTCGTAGAGGGAAAATTATTCAAAAAAGAAATGTGATGAAAAAGAGGAGAGACTAAAACACTTTACCCAATTGTTTAATATATGTAGAATCGTGAGACATTTCCTCAGATTATCTATCAGAAATGATAGGTTTTCATTGTTCCTGAAATGAAAAAATATGTATAAAAAGGCAAAGAAGTGAATGATAAGATTTTTTTTTTCAATACAACACTAAAATCAAATCAGAAGTTGTAAAAATGACGAATGAGCACAAGGTAAGACTCCAGACCCCACGGGCTTGTCTCCATCATCATAGGCCCATAGAGAGTTAGGGTTGAAAGAGACCTCAGGAAGTCATCTAGTACAATGATGCATGGTACTCTTACTCTGTAGTATATCACAAGGAAATGTAATATGGCTCCTGTGTGTGTACCCATAAGCACACCCAAGGCAGAGAGCTGTTGGTACATACTTAACGCTTAGACGAAGGGTGGAAACATTACATCATGTAGGGTGTAGTATGCATAGAATAGGTGTTCTGCACTTCACTGCAGATATTCCTATTGTATTCCTTTGGACAATATAGACAAATCCAGTATGAAAAGCTATCTTTGGTCCACTGCTTTAAGTATTGCATCTCTCTCTGACTTAAAACCTAAGGCTATCTGAGGAACTGTTTGCTTGCAATACTCTTTTTGGCTATATATATATATAGCACTATCTATATCTATAGATATATATATACACATACTAAGCTGGGACACATTCTAAACAGACACACATATATATATGTACTGTGCCCATTTAGATTGTGTCCCAGCTTAGTCTTAGTAAAATAGATAAGATTGTCTCAATATCCCTCACACATTTAGCAATATTGTATGAACCAGAGCATCACATACATTTCTGACAGCTAGAAAGAGAAAGAAAGATTTGTAACAGAATAAGAGCAAAATGTATACTTTGACTGGAAGTGAAGTAGCAGTGTGCATGTGTATATGTGTGCATATGGTTACTCACATATGAGGGAAAGGACAGAAGCTGGCCTGGGAAGCAAACTTGGATAGAATCAATGCCGGATAATTCCTGCCACTGGCTATTTGTATTGAGATAATACTTGTGCACTGTACAAATGTTTAACAAAGAAACAATCCTGTCCCACAGCGCTTATAAGATCATAGCCAACAGGTGGATACAAACATGTGGTGGAGAGCAAAGCTATAACAAGGAGGTCTGGGTAGCAGTGGTGAGAAGGGCAGCAGCAGGGGCTGGGCCAGCTGTGGTGTTTGGGCTGGCAGCGGAAGTATCTCCTGTTCTTGAATCCCTCTAAATGGGTACCTGGGGCTGATGCCATGGCTGCCAAATGCTCATTATTCTACTAGCCTGGAAAGTATAAGGGAACAGCCAGACAATTCTGAAAAGTGTTAAAATGGCAGTCACGATACACTGGCTGCCTAACCATTCTCAGATGTGTAGTAGGTCTCATAGCATAGGTGGGTGTAAGGAGACGCTCAACCCAATTTCTCTCTCTCTCTCCCCCCCTCTTTCTCTCTTGTGAGGGCACTGATAAATTAAAACATTTTTATAGTGGCATCTAGATAGGAAATTATTAAATTCCAGAAGGCTATTAACTTCCAAGTCTACTAGCTTATTTCATAGATTTCATAGACATTAGGTTTCGTAGACATTAGGGCTGGAAGGGACTTCGGGAGATCATTGAGTCCAGCCCAGCTTGCTCTCTTTTAACTGTAGAAACACTTGGCATGAAGCATGTGTAACTAAATAAATCTTAGAACATTTTTCTTAAATCCAAATAAGTATGTTCTTAAAGAGTTCAAAGCTTTATGTTTAAAATATTTAATTATTGCTCTTATAATGTGTCATTTTCTCTGAGGGACCTAGTCTAACACAAACAAAAACCGAATATAGGAAACTCTTCTGGAAGGGAATGGAGTGCCAATACTTTTGGTGAGATCAACACTAGAAAGACCCAGAGAAGTGGATTTTTAGGAATGAGTGGCCGGAGAGTCGTGACAACTATCAGTCTAATTATAATGTTAACCTTCTTCATAAATTACAAATTATTGTCTTCCAGGAACAAGAATGAAGTCACCAAATTTACAGCCTAAGAAAGATTTAAACTTAGGCAGAAAGCAGGGCAGTTTGATACCTTATAAACCAACTTGTTCAGAGGCAAGAGCTTTTGTGGTAGGCGGTAGCCCACAAAAGCTCTCACCTCTTTGAATGAATTAGTCTAAAAGGTGCCACATTGCTTTTCCTTCTGCCTAACTGTAGACTAACATGGCTACCTACTTCTCACTACTCAAGGATTTAACCGTGATCTAAAAGAAAAGGGATATTTGCTTCTTTTAATTCAGTCTCTCTCTCTGTAGCCAAAGCAGCACACTGAAATGAACTGGGTCGTCTTGGTTTCATAAGGCCCCCTTACATGTTCAGGTAAAAGCATGACAAAACCTAATGCATAATCCACACATTTGTACCTCCTGCTATGCCACACATGCATGGCAGGAAGCATGATTGTGGAATAACAAATCAGATCCCATTGCACCTTATTGTCGGTGCAGGGGGAGCCTGATCCTGGCAAAGCTCCTGTGGCTGGGAGACCTCTCAGCATTAAGAACCCGTGCAGCTGGAAGTCCACATCAGCTGCAGTCTCCTAGCCAAGGGGGTTCGTGGGATGCCCCTGCCTCTGGGAACTCTGTCAGCTTATGGGGCTCCCAGCTGTGAACTCCCAGGCTCAGGGATGCGCATGGGACTCCTATCTCAGAACTCCAATGAGTTGACATGGCTGTCAGCCAAAGAGGTCCCTGGCCACACCTTCAGTGGTGTGACAGGAAGCAGCTACATTTTGCACATACTTTATGGAATGATTTTGTAGCTTATTTTTATCACACTATTAATTGATTGAATGTGTGGCCCGGTGACCACTTAAAGGGTGCCTTAAAGGTAATGTGTAGGTGGGGCCATAGAAATTCTGGGTTGCTCCACTGATGGCCAACAGAATAAGGGAGCAAAAGATCCAACATTTTCTTATAAAATATAATATTTTTGGAATAAAAAGTATTATCTTTTGTGACTGAAAATATATACAACACTGGGCAAACTGGAGTAAATATTATGATTGTTGCATCTAGGAACTTAATAGTCTTGGCCTCTCTATTGAAATAATGAAAGATTTGGGGTTGGTTCAGTAGACACATGATTAGACTCTAAGCCAGCCTATAAACCATTAAGACTTTATTAAAGACATGTATTTTCATGAGGCAGATGAAAAAATGCTGCCCGTCTAACTTATTCCATACTACTGAGAGTGATTAAATGTTCAAAATATGCAGAAGTCAAATGTCCTATTAGTGCTTTAAGTCTTTTCCTTATATAGGCTGTGAATTGTACTCTGTGCTCTGCAAACCTGTGCTGTTTAGGAACAGGAATTTATTTACAGTTTTAAAAACTTGCAACTAATCTTGGACAAATACTCCAAATTAACCTTTGGCACCAGAGTTGTAATGTCAAAGCCAAATTGTGGCTGCGTTTTGTATTGGTCCAGGAGTACTGGGTGCTTTGAGGGGTTAAGAATTAAATATTTTCCATGATTCATATCTCACTCACTTCAAAAAGTCAACATCTCTATTCCATCTCTATAACCAGAAAAGGGTTTTGAGTCTGTAAAGTCTTATTGATGGAAGTTCATGGGGTTCTTGCAGTCAGGGTTCTACATTACAGCGTGCTAATGCATGGCAGCAGCTGCATGACTGTTTGTGCCACATGGCTGAACTAAAAACAACCCGTGTATGTCTCAGAACTGGTGCATATTTTGGTCACTCAAGAAAACCACAGTGCTGGGAGCAACAGAGAGACTGACGTCAGGCCAGCGGAGTTTTGTGGGGAAGATCGCATGATGTCTCTCTGTTCCCTTCCCTCTCCTCCCATTCCACCCTCCTCCAAGGGTTTACTAATTATAAGCACTATTAATCATAATCTTTCATGAGTAATAAACTAAGCAATGGTGAAATATCTGGCCAAAAAAATTAAGAACATTTATTTTCCCTGTAACAAGTAGCCTGGAACACCAACAACTGACACTGAACATTACTTAAAAAAAATAAAGGCTGTACTACCAAACGTTAGTCTCCTTTGCAAACACAGAGGGAAGGGAAGAGAAGAAGAGAATCTGGAAGTGCAACAGGTTCCAACTTGCAGAGGTTTTCTCCCTTCTCCCTTCTAGGATTAGGGCTTTATGACCATGCTGGAGGGACTGCAGAGAAATCATAGCTGTTCTGGAATTCATGGGTTGGGCTTCAAAATACCTATTCAAGTGCCTCCACATAGTAACAAAGATGACTTGGAACCACAGAATCACTGGTATTTGCCCCAAGACCTTGTCCTCAATCGTCTTGCCCCAGGGAATATGATGCATCAAGCAAGAGTCAATATTCCTAGCAGCTGTATTTATTTTGCTGGTTTTTCAGGTGGTATTTTCCTTATTTCCCTGTGGGAGCTGAGAAGGACTATTTTGCCCTTATGCATGGTCCTAACTTGTGATGTGGGTTTTCCTGTTTTTGCTTTTTCTTGCTTGCTTGTTTTCATTTTCCTCTAAAGCCCTGGGACATGCTCCCCTCCCCCCCTGCTTCTGCCAATGCATAGAAAGTGCAGAGGCTGCTACTTAGAAGGTTTTTGCTCTTCTGCTCAGGGTCAGGCTGACTGCCAAATTTGGGTCTAGAAGTTCTTATTTCCCTTGGCTCAGATTAGCAAGGACTGTATGTGTTAGGTGGGGAGCAGGGGGAGGAGGGCAGGTGGGGATTACTTTTTTCTGTGGCATGCAGTGTGGTCCTCTCTAGCATCCTCTGAATTTATCTTTTGAGCATTTATTTCTCTGCCATTGCAGTAGAAGGGTGTGTTTGCAGTTCTCTTGTGTTTCCTGCTTTTATCTGAGGTGTGTTGTAGTGTGTTTTTTGTGCCTTCTAATTGTGTGGGAGGGTTTGAATGATGTTTTGGGGAGAACCCTTGTGGTTTCATAAAAATGCAAGGGGCTGGACTAAATGGCTCAGGCGGTCACTTCTAGTCCCATATTCCTATGGTTTCTTATAGGAATATAAATATCTTCTTGAAGAGGCACATCTCCTTGAACTTGCAGGTGTCCATCAAGTGCATGTAGAAAATAGATTGGGAAGAAGAGTTGTGTGTTCTGTGAGTAAGATGTAGAAGACTATATGGAATCCATTCTAACTATCCGTGACGTAGACCCTGGGTTTTGTAAAGATAATGTCATACAGATCCATTTTTTCCCCACTAACCTAATCATGTTTGCCCTGTTCTGTATCCCAGGGGAGGAACATTTTGCCCACTGTCACTGCTGCAGTTGCAGTGAGGACAGCTGCAACAGTTATCATGCTATCCCAATAGCTTATCCAATCTACTACCCTCTCATTGACAGCAAACAGCACCAGATACTTTACACTTTCCTTTAAATCTGTGGTGCCCAACTCTATAATAGATCATGAATACTGGATTCATAATAGACAATGATGGCATAATTGTTTCTTAAAGGATTCTTCTGTTTTATCCAGACTGTCTTATGAGTTATAAAGCATCTAGGTCAGGGGCAGGCGATTATTTCGGGTGAAGGGCCACTTACTGAGTTTTGGCAAGCCATCGAGGGCCACATGACAGGCAGCCAGAAGCAGCTAAATATGAATTTTTTAAATTTTTTAGGGGTCCCGTGGGCCAGATAGAATTGCCTGGCAGGCCGCATCCGTCCCTCAGGCCACATTTTGCCCATCCCTGATCTAAGTAGATATTATTATTATTCTATCTGGCGTGATAGATGTGTTTAGTAACAACAAATAACCAATAATTGTTTTTCCAACATGTTAATTACATTGTATTATTATGGAAGTAGACACACTAAGTTCTTCTCATTCATTGTCACCAAGAGAGCAAATAAATGCTCCTTTGTTGGTGACAGAAGAAATAGAGGAACTGGTTGGATTGCGGTGTTGTGTCTGCATGGGTGAAAGATATGCAAGAGAAAGGCAAAAGAGTACTAGAGAAGCACTTTCAATATGATAATAAGGGTAGAAACTGATGTTGCCTGGTATCTCTTTTGTGCTGTCATAAACATTTCTGAACAAATAGACATTGATACGCTTTGTTGCACCACGTTGAAGGACAATCAGTGGCACAACAACAGGTGGTAATAAACTCTGACACTTTATTGTAGCAGATGTCTACTACCTCTGTGATAGAAGAGTATAAGCAGCTTGAGCTGCTTGCACAGTCCCACAGCCCTGGGCAGGTGGTCTGGATGCTTGAGGGGCTCTCAAGCCCCCAGAACACTTGTCCACTTTCCCTGATTACAGAGAGGCATCCCAGGGAATCTCAGTACGCCTCTCCATAAGCAGGGAAGCCTGGGTTTCCCATTCAGTGAGACCCAAGACACAGATTTGGCTGGGCAGATGAAAGCCTGTACTTACTCAGCCAGACTCATGCACCAGGTCTGGCTGAGCAGAGAAAAACCATTTCCCATTCAGCCAGTAGGGAAGAAAGTGAGCAGAGTGCTGACTGGAAGCAACATTAAACAGTGAAGCCACTGTCTTTTGTTTGTTCTCATGCTCAGGGAAATACGATTGTATCCAACAAGCACCAGAACTCATCATTAATTTCTCTTCCTAACAGAAACAAGCTACAAGGCTTCGAATATTGATTGACTACCTGAGCCAGAAGGGCAAGAGTGGTCAATTGTAGCTTAAACGTGGCACTTAACTTTTTATTTCATAGTTCCTCGTTTTTGCTTTATGAGAGCGGGGGAAAAAGAGTGCCTGATCATGTAAGAGCTAACTGGTTCACATGGCTTTCCCCAGTTCATAGGCTAACACACCATTGCTCTTCAGACAACTCCTTTGTGATCCTTAACCCCATGCTGATGGCAAACAACAAAATACTGAGTGTTAGCAAATTTTCTATTTCTTTTTCTGCCAAACTGGTCTTATTTGTGCTCGAGTCATCAGCAGGTGCTTCAATAACCATAGCGTTAAAGCTTATTATTTTTCTACCATACATTTAGAATAATAAGCCAATTTATGTTCTTCCAATTGGTTGCATAGAACCTATGCATATTTTAACCTTTAACAACATTGCCAGAGTTAAACAAGTTTTTTCTTTTCTAGAAAAAGTACATGAATAGCCTAGTTGTGTGCATAAGTGAACAGAATTTAAATAGCCACTGTAATAAGGAACTGGAAACAAAGAATAATGCAGATTTTCATTTTACGCTGAAGCTTTCTAAGGGATACTGCTTCTCTTTTCCCACTGCAATGTCCTCTTGGCGTGAACTAACTAATTTTAACCAGCAGCAAAGATATCTGATTTTCCAGCAACAGCAGCAGGCTAAACTAGGATTACTCAGAACTCAAATCATATGCTACAGCACCTGTGCAATTGAATAAATCCAAACATAGAAAGAGCCTACGATTATGTCATTATGCAGGGTCCTAAGCATCGTCTCAGCCAAAGGATAGAGAGTGGTGACAATTAGAAAGTAAGCAATAGCTCCAAACAGTGATTTAGGGGCTGCATGTTTCAGTCTTCCAGTGTCTGGCCCCAGACATAGATCCAGAACCTTATATATTAGATATCTATACTTTTGACCTGTGGACATGTGTGGGTATAGTCCAGTGTCTTAGAATATGTTCCTAAACCATTAGTGTGCTGAGTACAAGATGCTGTTTAGAGCTAGCCAGTTGAAAATACCTTGAACAGGGTACATTTAAAACCCCGTCCACCTTGGGATTATATACATCTGTCCACATGGAATCAATAGAAAAGAATCCTCTTTGGAAGATGGGCACTTACTTTGAGAGATGGTAGTGCCCCCAATATAAAATGGCTTTGTGTTTAGTGTGCTGACACAGTCGGAGTCCCAGGTTAAATCCCCTCCTTTGCTCTGTAGAATTTAAAACAAAAGAATCATAGAAAACTAAGGTTGGAAGGGACCTCAGGAGGTCATCTAGTCCAATCCCCTGCTCAAAGTAGGACCATCTCCACCTATATCGTCCCAGCCAAGACTTTGGCTAGCCGGATCTTAAAAACCTCCAACGATGGAGATTTCACAATCTCTCTGGGTAGCCTGTTCCAGTGCTTTACTCCTGGTGAGAGTTTTTCCTGGTATCTAACATAAACTTCTCTTGCTGCAACTTGAGATGGTTGCTCCTTGTTCTGTCATCTGCCACCATTGAGAACAGTCTAGCTCCATCCTCTTTCGAACCCCGCTTCAGGTAGTTGAAGGCTGCTATTGAATCCCTTCTCAGTCTTCTCTTCTCCACACTAAATAATCCCAGTTCCCGAAGCCTCTCCTCATAAGACATGTTCCCCAAACCCTTAACCATTTTCATTGCCCATCACTGGACTGTCTCCCATTTGTCTTTGTTCATTCTGGGAACAGCCCTAGTAATGCAGCCCAGTACACTGTTAGTCTTCTTGGCGACAAGCACTCACTGTTGGCTCATATTCAGTTTACTGGCTACTATAACCCCCAGGTCCTTTTCTACAGAGCTGCTGCTTAGCCAGTGGGTCTCCAGCCTGTGCCAGTATGTGGGATTGTTTAATCGTAAGTGCAGGACTTTGCATTTGTCCTGAATGAACCTCATGAGATTTCTTTTAGTACAAACCTCCAATTGTCAAGGTCTCTCTAAATCCTATCCCTACCCTCCAGCATATCTACTGCTCCCCCAAGCTTGGTGTCATCTATCCAACTTATAGTCCATTTATCCATCCCATACTTCCCTAGCTTTCTTGGGTAAATGTTGTGGAAAACCCTATCAAAAGCCTTGCTAAAATCAAGGCATATCACATCCACTGTTCTTACCATGTCCATAGAGCCAGTCATCCTATCATAGAAGGCAATCAGGTTGGTCAGGCATGACTTGCCCTTGATGAATCCATGCTCACTGTTCTGAATTACCTTCTTCTTCTCCAACTGTTTAGAGATGGATTCCTTGAAGACCTGCTCCATGATCCAAATACATATCTTCCAATGGGAGATTGTTCTTATCATTGCTTATAGGTTGTTCTGGAGCACTTTCAATTCCTCATGTTTAAATGCAAAAAATAATTAAAGTTTCACTGAGCCAGAGAGAATAAATCTGGAGCCTAATGGATAAGACACATGGCTGGGAGAGAAATGTGCTAGAGAAATGTTCTTGATCCCAGCAGTATTTTATCTATTTTGCATTAAATAGTCACTGGATAGTCTTCTCTGAAAGTAAAGCTCCCCAGGTCTGGTGACATCATGAAGAAAGTGTGTGAATTGGAGAAAAAGGTATTCCACATCCTAACCACTAGGCCAGGGGTTGTCAACTGGGAGTACACATACCCCGGGGGTACTTGGGAAGACCCTAGAGGGTAAGCATGGGTAGGCGGAGACAGTGCACCATCACCCCACACCATCGCCTCCCAGGAACGGGGCTGGGGGAAGCAAGTACAGCAGCACTCCCCTACAGGCCACACAGGTGCCACCTGGGGTGTTGCAGGGGAGGAAGCTCACACACAGTAGCTGTCACCACCACTCCACTCCACATCCGGCCATGCGCCACTACCCACCCCCCGTCTGCTCCGTGTCCAGGTACGGGGGGTACACCTATTAAAAAAAGGCTGAAAACCCCTGCCCTTGGCCATTGGCCAAGGGTGCACATAGGGTAACACCTTCTGAGAAAAGGCTGGCTTAGTTTAGGTGCCTTGTTCTCTCCATTCTTTTTATAGGAGAGCCTGAGTACCTCATTTGGGGCTGTGGATTCCACTGTGCAGAAAAATAATAGTAAGTTAAACACTGCAATGCTAAAGACTGCAATACCCAATTCCCCTTGTGGAATTAGACCCAAGTGTTTAATACACCCACCAAGTTTTGACATCTGCAAGGGTCTGACACCATGTGTTCTGTAAATTCTAGCCCAACAGTTTCAATTACAACTGGAGTAAGCATCACTAATTCTGAATATCCCTTGCTTTGATGGAAAATGTTGTTTTTCTGGGATGGAGGAAGAGGGAATGGTACATTGTGTTTATCTCATAAATTATATTTTCTGCAATTAAAAAATAATCAATCTTGGAAATGTGCTAGGAAAATGCTGTTTTGCCACTGGTTTTATTAGGAATAGGATTGAGCCAATAGATTGTAGCAGTAATTTTTTTTATATATACATTTAGGAATTACATTTACATAAAAATGATCTTGGGTCTCATATAGACATTGTTTCTCCTGGGAAAGTCACTGGTCTTCCAAGAGAAACCACAATTGTTTATGATAAAGTATTAGAGAAGTGATGATCTGAAACCAGATTCAAGAGGGTAATTGTGCATTCTAGTTGTTGTCCTACTGGATTTATGGTTTTATATTATGTTATATAAAAGCATGTTACTCAGTATGTGCTTGTTAAGTCCTATGCATTTCTGTGCCAAGCTATAACTGCTTAGACTACAAGTGCTTAGCTAGAACATAGCTAAGCATCAATATACTTAGCTATTGTGCAGGCTTGAAATGTTCACCTGTTCAGAGACCTCTGTGGGTACACGTAGATTAAACTTAAATCATTTTTATATTCAATAAGTGCACAAGATGCCCAATTGGTCCTTTTTGCTAGGCTATAAGAATATCCATGTGGCCAATCCTCATCTCTGCTGATCTTAACTGACCACAGCATGTTCCAACATTTTGTTAGATTTTTTTGCCTTCAGTAGATTGTTTAGAAGTGCTGATGTAGTTTGTGGCAGAAGGCTACCTCTGTCCCCAAAAACTCTGCTCTGTGACAATTTGGTTAATATGGGACCTGCAGAGGGCAGACAGCCCATCTCTTTAGGTAACCTGAGTTGGATACATTCCTGAGGGAGTGGGGAAACCTGCTTCCAATGCCTGCATGACTGGCATCATATACCTGGGTGAGGGGCTTATGCTCCCTATTTTTTTAAGCAATGCCAACTTGACTGGAAGGGACTAGAGACCCTGCCAGTCTGCCCAGCAATGAGTGATGCATTTCAAATTGGTTGGCTGGCAGCCAACAGGTGCTGGTCTCTATTGGACCAGGTAAATGTGGTTATAAGGGCTATATAAGTTAAGGACTGCCCAGGAGGAGGGGTAATAGCCATGATGAAAACTCAGAGAGAGAAGAGCTGGACCATCTGAAACTTGCTCTCTCTCTTGAAACTCATGATCAATGAAGTGCCTGCCTCCAGAGGGAATCTCTACCTGCCTCTGGATGATGCTCGTGAGTAAGCTACCTGAGCTCTAATTAGATATACAGCTTGCAATAACTCAGATGTGTGATCAAAGGCTACCCAGCCACCCTGTTTGCTGTATGGGATTTCTCTGATATTGCTCTACCCTGTACCCTATTCCAAACCTACTCCTTGTAACCAGTAAAGTTCTCCTTTGTACCTAGCATGGGAGACTTATTGAGAGAGGGGCTAGATTATGCCTTGGGGTCCCCTTGGTTCAGCTGACTAAGGGAGACCACTATTTGTGCTTCAGTTTGAGGGAAACACCCCAAGTTCTTGAAGTGGGTTGAGTACACTGAAGGGCTACTAGGTCTGTGTTTCCCAAGGGGGACAGTGCCAGAATCAGGCCAGACCCTGGGTGGTGGCAGCACTACCCCCAGGCTAGCGGGTGTCCTCCAGGAAGGGGGTCAGCTAGACATGAAGTGCCCCCAGGGAAGCACTTGGAGCCTGGAAGGTCACAGTGAGGTGGGTAGCTCAGTGCAGGAGTACCACCTACTGGCCCACCATGTAGTCTATTATGTACTCTGCAGAGGTCTCCATTTCTTTGCATTTCTGAGGGTTCCCTGAACTCACTCTACAGTCACAATTTCAGTTACAGCTTAACAAGGTAATTTAGGGGGCTTTGGTATGCCGTTTACTGGAGATGCAGCATGTGCTGACAAAAGAACTTTCCCCCTCTATCAATTTAGCTACCGTTTCCCTGAATGATGGAAGATAATTAGAAAGAATCCTACTTTTTGTCATCATATCTGCATCTACACCAAGAGTTTTTGGCAAAGAACCAACATAAGGGTGTACAATCTTTTCACATTCCCAGCTGACAGAAGTAAATCAGCAAGATTTGCAGTGTAGACTGAGCTTAGAGTGTGTATGCTCACCACTTCTATAAGTCATGCTCTTACTGTGTATCTTTGACAATCTGTTTTAGAAATATGCACTTATGTTAGAAATAGCGGCCCTTGATCCCACTGTCATTTATTTCTGTGAGTTCAGGATGAGGCCCATAATGAAAATTCTGCTCTGTTTGATTTAGATTCATTGCTCGGCAGGTTTCTAAACATAACTTGTGATCAGCTGGTAAAAGGGGTCAAGGCCTTTCCCTTCTATTTTAAGAATGAATCAGAAATGCCAGAGATAGCACTTATTTCTTTATTCATATGGATTATATTTGTAAAACAAACCTAAGGAAATGTTCCTTAGAGACAGCAACCATTCTTGTTGTCACTCACTGTGTAAAGATTATTCCTTCTAACCTCCAAGGAATGTGATGAAATATTAGCAGTCTATAAAACCAGAGTTGTAGCAAAAAACTGCTGAATCAGTTAGGGCATGCTTTTAGAAGTTTGCAGTTTTGAAACAAAAGAATGCTCATCCATTGATATGAATTTGCTTGTATCAGATTATTTTCAGATGAAGTAGCAGCTTCACATTTAGGACTCATTTAACTCCATGTCAATAAAAGGACCTGAGTGCTTTTACTGGAATTAAGCTCTTAATTCCCATTTAAATTTATAATTTTAAATTTACAATTGTGATCCTTAGAACCTTTGCTCAGTTGCTTTGTTCTTCCTTGTTTAAATTTAAAATACCCCAAGCATCTAAAATTGTACTACTGTGCATGTACCCTAATGCCTGAGTCTTGGTAAGAGTGAGTCATTCTTCCTAGTTCTGGCCTAAATTCCATTGGGATCCAGACACTAGACTATTTTCTACCCATATTCCCCAAGAAGGTCTCTGTGGTATGTGTTTTCAGAGTATACTTATTGTGTACATACACTGAGGCTGTGATCATAGAATCATAGAAAAGTAGGGTTGGTAGGAATAGCAGGACGTCATCTAGTCCAACTCCCTGCTCAAAGCAGGACTGTTCTCAACTAGATCATACCAGCCAAGGCTTTGTCTAGCTGGGTCTTTAAAATCTCCAAGGATGGAGAGTCCACAACCTCTCTGGATAGCCTGTCCCACTGTTTTACTACTGTCCTACTGAGAAAATTCTTCCTAATATCTAACCTAAACTTTCCTAGCTGCAACTTGAGAACACTGCTCCTTGTTCTGTCATTTACCACTACTGAGAACAGTCTAGCTCCATCCTCTTTTGAATCCCCCTTCAGGTAGTTGAAGGCTGCTATTAAATCCCCTCTCAGTCGTCTCTTCTCTAGACTAAATAAGCCCAGTTCCTTCAGTCTTTCCTCATAAGTCATGTCCCCCAGACCCCTCACCATTTTTGTTGCTCTCCACTGGACCCTCTCCAATTTGTCCACATCCTTTCTATAACAGGGGGCTCAAAACTGACAAAGTACTCTAGATGTGGCCTTACCAGTGCTGAATAGAGGAAAATAATCACTTCCCTTGACCTGCTGGCAACACTTCTAACAATGCAGCCCAATATATCATTGGCCTTCTTTCCAATAAGGAGACTGTTGGCTCATATTCAGCTTCTTGTCCACTGTAAACCCCAGAACCTTTTCGGCAGAGATGCTGCCTGGCCAGTCAGCCCCCAGCCTGTACTGAGGCATGGGATTATTCCATCCTAAGTGCAGGTCTTTGCACTTGTCTTTGTTGAACCTCATGAGATTTCTTTTGGCCCAGTACTCCAATTTGTGTAGGTCACTCTGAATCTTAGCCCTACCCTCGCGCATATCTACTACTCCCTGCAGTGTGGTGTCATCTTCAAACTTGCTGAGGGTGCACTGTATGCCATCTTCCAGGTCATTGATGAAGATATTGAACAAAAACAGCACCAGGCCCAACCCATGGGACACTCCACTTGATACCAACCTCCAAATAGACATGGAGCCATTACTACCCTCTGATCCTAATGCTCCAGCCAGTTTTCTATCCACTTTAGAGTCCATTCATCCAGTCCATACTTCTTTAGCTTGCCTACAGGAATGTTGTGGGAGACTGTATGAAGGCTTTTGCTAAAATCAAGGTTTACCACATCCACTGGTATTCCTATATCCATAGGGCCTGTTATCTCATCATAGAAGGCAATCCAGTTGGTGAACCCATGTTGACTGTTTCTAATCACCTTCTCCTCCATGTGCTTAGAAATGGATTCCCTGATGATCTGCTTTGTGATAATTCCAGGGACTGAGGTGAGGCTGACCAGTCTATAGTTCTCTGGATCCTCCTTTTTCACTTTCTTAAATATGGGCACTATGTTTGCCTTTTTCCAATCATCTGGAACTTCTCCTGTTCACCATGAGTTTTCAAAGACGATGGCCAGTAGCTCTACAAGTCACATCAGCCAACTCCGTCAGTACCCCATCCAGCCCTATGGACTTGTATATGTCCAGCTTTTCTAAATAGTCCCTAACCTGTTCTTTTGATACTGTTGGCTGCTCGCCTTATCCCCAACTGTGCTGCCCAGTGCGGTAGTCTGGGAGCTGACCTTGCCTGTGAAGACTAAGGTAAAAAAGGCATAGAGTACTTCAGCCTTTTCTGCATCCTCTGTCACTAAATTGCATCCCCCATTTAGTAAAGGACCTACACTTTCCCTGATCCTCCACTTGCTACCAACATACTTGTAGAAACTCTTCTTGTTACCCTTCATATCTCTTGCTAGCTGGAACTTCAGTTGTGCTTTGGCCTTCCTGACTTCATCCCAGCATACCTGAGCAATACCCTTATAATTCTCCCTAGCTGTTTGTCCAAGATTGCACTTCTTATAAGCTTCCTTTTTGTCATTTAGTTTACTGAAGAGACCCCTGCTAAGCAAAGCTGTTCTTCTGCCATGCTTGCTAGTTTTCCTACAATTTGGGATGGTTTGTTCCTGCACTTTCAGTAAGGCTTCTTTGAAGTACAGCCAGCTCTCCTGGACTCCTGTCACCCTCAGACTGGATTCCCAGGGAATCCTGCTCATGAGTTCCCTGAATGAGTCAAAGTCTGCTTTTCTGAAGTCCAGGGTCCATACTCCTTCTCTCCATCCTTCTTTTTCTCAGGATCCTGAACTCAATCATCTGCTGCCCAAGTTGCCATCCACTATTGCATTCCCCACCAATTCTTCCCTGTTTTCAAGCAGCAGGTCAAGAAGAGCATGGCCTCTAGTTGACTGCTCTAGCACTTGCAGCAGGAAGTTGTCCCTAATATTCTCCACAAACTCCCTGGATTGCTGGCATGCAGCTGTATTGCCCTCCCAGTAGATATCAGGGTGATTGAAGTCCCCCATAATAACCAGGGCCTATGTCCTGGAAACTTTGAAGAAAGCCTCATCCACCACATCCTCCTGGTCTGGTGATCTATAGTTGACCCCCACCATGACATCACCCTTGTTTCTCTCCCCTCTGACCCTAACCCAGAGACTCTCAACAGACGTATCTCCAGCTTCATACTGGAGCTCTGAGCAATCATATGGCTCTTTTACATGAAGTGCAACTCTTCCTCCTCTTATCCCCTGCCTCTCCTTCCTGAACAGTTTGTATCCATCCATGACAGTGGTCCATTCATGTGAGTTATCCCAACAAATCTGTTTTTCCAATAACGTCATAGTTCCATGACTGCGCAATGACTTCCAATTCTTGCTGCTTGTTTCCCAGGCTCCATGCTTTTTTGTACAGGGACCTGGGGTAACTAGTCAATTGCCCTTATTTCTCAGGAAGAATGAGAACAGCTCTCCTGATGCCCCACCCTGCTTGCTCTTCCTCCAGCTCACCCACTATGGAGCAGGGAGAGTGCCTGAAATATGGATAGCTGAGGGATGAGGAATTAAACCCTCCCAATTACCTAAGGAAGAAATACTTTGTCAAAGACAAGAGACTCTTCAATATATTAAAATTAACTTCCTCATAATTGGGGGAATGGCTTCTTTCTTAAAGTAAGAGAATAGGCAGGGGAGAAGAGAGACTCCATCAAGAAACCATCTATCTTGGTAAGGACATCAGTTTAGGCTTTATATGCTACTGATATATCTGTAGAAAAGAAATTGGAGGCAAGATCATCTCTCTCTAAATCATCCTAGACAAGTGTTTGTTTAACCTATTCTTAAAAACTTTTCAAAGAGACCTTCACATTTGCCAGGTATAACGGTCAAAACATCAGAAACACACTAACTTGCCATAGGTAAAGAAAGGTAACTGCCTTTTAGAGGCAGCAGGGATGGGTCCCAAAGATAGCAGCACTGAGAACTGCTTGAGAATGAAGTTCCCAGGAGCAAAATAGCAGCTTAGACAGGAGAGTCTATACCCTATGCCAGCACAGCAGTTGCTTGAAATGGAGTAGATATAAAAGGTCCAAAGCCTTTATGTCCCATAGGTGCAAGTGATCAACTTGGTTTCCTTTAAAACAGGCCAATGAACAATGAGTGAGGTATAACAAAGGGAAAAGTTTAATGATCTTATCAGCTCTCTCAGTGATAAAAGAAAGATGTCTCTGGACTACTGCCAGAAGGATCTTGGGTAAACTCACCTGTTTGTGGCCATTTTTCTTTTAACTGTATACTTTTCATTTCTATTTATTAAAATCCTGTTTTGGTTAACATCTAAGACTCTTTGATTGTGAAGAACACCTGGATAGTATAATTTGGGAGAAATCTAAGAATTGTAGGTGGATGCTCAAGCCAGCATCATTTCTGTTTTTTGGTAGGAAGTCTCTAGAGATTGAACAGTGCTTAGAAGAAGGGTTACAAAAGTAGACTGAGCAGGTCAAATGTCACAAATGCCTAGTGAAGGTTCCTTTCCAGTTTGGGAAACTGGCTTTGACGAGTAATGTGTCAATAGATGGACAAAGCTAGGAGGGACACGGAACAGTGTGTGTGTGTGTGTGTGTGTGTGTGTGTGTGTGTGTGTTGTGTTTGGACAGTACTTAGTGGAATTCTGGTTATTGAACATGTATATAGTAGCATCTGTACAAATACTGGGAGGTGCCTTAAACATAAGTCTTTAGACTAAATTTGCTAGAAGTCCACTGAAAAGGGGATTCATAGCTGCAACACACAAATCTTGTCAAATGGAGACCATGATGGAGAATTATAACCTGGACAAAACTTTGCAAAATTGCATGTGAAAACTAAACCTCTGCCATTTGATCAAGAACTCTGATAAAGTAATGATCACCTTGAAATTGTAGGAAAAGTTACCTGGCACTTACTGCACAGTTAGTAACCATAATGAAATGCAGTGTGTGGAAATTCTCTTTAAAGATATAGTTCAAGTAAAGCAAATGGCTTGAAGGCAATTAGTTTGCAGTGAACAAGTTGCCGTATGTAACAGGGCCCTCTTTGCTCTCCCTTATAAAGAAAAAAGGGATGAGAGGATGGGCAACTCAGAATGGGAGTTCCCACTTGGAATGTAAGCAAAGGGCTTCATCAACGAAGTGAGGAAGAAGAGGTCTGGAATGGAAAGGAGAGATTCTGCTGCTGGAGAAGGCCAGACCCAGGGCACAGTGACTATGAATAGGCCTGGGGAAGGTTCAGAGCTGGAAGAAGCCCAGTTAAGATGGAACAGGCCTGAGAAAGGCAAGGGCTAGTGAAAGCCCAGAAGAAGAACAAGTTGGCTTAGACCTGTGCTGGGAGAAACCAAGCAAAAACTGACCAGATGCTGTAAAGCATCAGTTGGCTGTAAAGGGGCCATCCTAAAGAGTTCTTGCCATTGGATGAACTTCAGTCAAATGGGCAAGGTCCTCTCCCAGTGAAATGACTACTGAAGGAACAGCAAGGTATCACTGATGAGTCAGAGGAGCCAGGAAAAAGGCCTAAACTAAGTGAGGACCACATGGGCTTCCACTTATCTTAAGTGGATACTGGTACACTCTCACACCCAGTAATGAGGGATTGAAGCTTTTCACAAAAGGAAAGCTGGAGGAGTATTAGAAAACAATTTTGATACTCAGAACTTAGGGGATGGGGATCTTTGCTGGTAAATGATTTTGTGGATGCTGATCAGGAACTGATTCCAGTTAGTGTTTTCAGTGTTTCTGTTAAGCAACAAGGAATGAAAAATAGAACTTTAGGTGCTTGATGTGGATCTAATAAAGGGTTATAGAAAAGAGAGTGAAAGTGAGCACTCAGAGTTGTACGGGTCTTCTTCTAGTGCAGTGCTGTACATTTCAGTGAAGAACCACAAAACAGTGTGAAACCATCTAGTTAAAAATGGAATTTTTTTCTTTTGATCCAGCAAATATGTAAGCTGATGACTTTTGCAGGACCGGAGAGACTTTAAAGAAAATAGTCCATTAAAAATAGCTACTTTGGTATTTTAACAATAGCAGCATGAGAAGAGGCTTTACAAACCACTGAGAAAGTGAATTAGGACAGTATAACTGTCCCTTACCCTCAACTACCTGAACTTGAAAAAGATTTAAATTTTGTATACACAAAAATAGGCTTTCATAGCTGGTAGAGTTTTCTGAGCTAAGTGGGACCAGTAGCAGTAGTATTTAAGCAGTGCTGAAAAAAAATTATCATACCAGCGTCCTGCTTCCTCCAAAGAACATTCTAGATGCTTTCTGGCAGGCAGTGGAATATATTCTCCATGAAACAAGGCAAACTAGATATTCCCCATTTTGGTAGTTGGGAAGGAAAGAGGGGGCCTGTGTCTAGTCATGCAGTACTTCCTTTGCTTCCAGAGTGTGCAAAATACCACATTATAAAAACTTTTTCTTTAGGTTTGTTGCAGGGCATGAGACTGTCTGAAAGAAATCTATCTTCCCCTGGTACATTTGTACAGAAGCAAACATAATTTAGCTCTAGATATGAAAGAGCACAAAGGAAGAAGGAATATATTGATCATGATCCAAGTCAGATGGAGTGCAAATATCTGAACCAGAGTTCAGGGAAAAGCAGGATTATGGAAGATAGTTTCTACTTCAAAACTTGGTTTTGTTCTGAATTGGACAGGAACATAAAATCATCTTCAGAATTTCCTGTGAACTGGAGGACCCTGCAGCTGCTCCATAAAATTGATGTTCTTGTCAGTTTCACTGCAGTTAGAAACAAAAACAGTAACAATGTCAGTTTCACTGAGCTTCAGGGGTTCCCAGGATAGACTTCCAGGTAGACTGTCTCAGGAAACCCAGAAGCACAATGTCTCTGCCACTGAGGCAGTTTGCCCGGGTTAAAACCATGAACCTTGCGGGTCTCCAGGCCTGGTGTAATCCAACTGACAGGTCTGCTTCAAAACCAAGAGGCCTGGAAGCACTGTATCCTTGGTGGGGAGGCAGTCCACCAGAAATCCAAATACATTTCCCCTGAGACCCTGACTTCCATTAGACAAAGGCTCATTGAACCAGAAATGTTTTGAACGAAACACATCATGCTTGGTGAACTGGCAGTTTCTAAGAGTTCCCATCAGGTGTAACTTTGAAATATTTTCATTACAATTATGATCAGCATACCACAAACTCTTACCAGAACGAAAGGCTGACAAGCCATTCTTCAATAGGATTTATCAGAACACTCCTTTTGAATGAAATTGTTTGATAAAAACAATTTAAACGTGTCTTGAAATTTTCTTTGGAAAAATAATTTAAAAAGTAAGCTAAACATTGGAAAATGGTGCCTTATCTAGGTTGGAGCTTGGTGCCTTATGTTCTTATTCTCCTGCATGTACATGCTCCTTGGGTGGACTCCATCTTGATTTATGGAATTCCCTTTGCCAGGCATCACATCTCATCATTAGATATAGTTTGGCAAGGGGACCTAAACCCTTAAAGAAGTCCAGAGGCATGAGACATCTGAATTACAACTCCAAGGAGAAACAGCAGATACTGAACACAGACATATTGAATTTGAGCGGGTACTTTCCATTAAAGGAATATTGGATTAAGAATAGCACACAATATATTTGGATAAAAATCTGATTTAAAGAGGGGAGTCTTGCACTAGTCATTAAAGTGTCAAGACTCAAGTTCATTTTAATGTACTGTGCCAGCATGTTTCGTGGCGAAAGGACAATGATGGAGAACTCCCTGTATCAACTCCTGAATGTTTTATGCCTTACACTGTAGAATCCCTGTCAGATGCAGCTTCAGCCATGGTCATGAAGAGAAAAGTAAGCCCTGACATAACTTGACCTTCATCCATTCAGAGCTGTAAACTTAAGGACTAGTTTACAGAGTGGAACACTGATTTGATGTGCTTCAGAGAACTTGCTTATTAGTAGGCTGCAACATATTCGATCAGCTCTGGAGTGGCTTTCATGTTACATTCATGGTTGGAGACTGCTGTGGTACTATAGCCCAGGAATGCTGTAAAATGATCGTAGATCTGTCCAAGAGAAATCGTCACAGTCACCCAATAGGTCAGAAAGGGAAAGTTATATTTCTAGCTTTTCTTCTTGTATGTATGTTTAGAAGAGAAGTGAGCCCAGAGGGTGTTGAGGCTCTGCGTTACCTTAATAATAAAGACATGTGCTACAGGCTGTAACTGGTTCTAGTTCTGAAGTGTTTTCTTTTTAGGGCGTTTAGTTGCCGCCATCTTACCTGTATTCCACTTTAGCTACTTTACTTCATCCAGGACCAAGTTTCCTTAGAAGATTGGGTTAGCTGATAAATGTCATATCCATAGTTGCTAGAAGCCCAAGGTATCAGCATATGGGTGCCACCTTTGTTGAAGGGAACGTGAACTGATGCAACCACAAATGGGCTGGCTAAATCCTGTGGGAATCCAGAATGTCACAACTTTGAGAAGATGATGGCACACCATCTCAGATGAAAAAAGTCACATGGCACCATTCTGCCTACTTCTACATTAACATAGTTAATCCTCTGGGTTGACATAAATGGTTTAATTTTGTAGCCAGTGTGCATTACAGATGTAAATAACCCATAAATATCAGAATCATTTTATACTTTTTAGGCCATGTCCTTACACTTCATGCTTCATCTTTCAAGAGTAATTTATTAAGCCTCAACACTCAGTAGTATATAGGGATTTCTGATTCCATTTTACTGTTATAAGTAATGGACATTTATATATGTGCTCCAAGAGTGTGTGTTGTTGCGGGGGGGAGGGGGGCAGACGCTTTAATTCAAGCGGTTTCGAGAGCTACTATAATTAAAGCACCTTAGAGAGCTACTCTAATTAAAGCTTACCTAATTAGAGCACCTGTGCTCTTAAATGGTGGTGGGGGCACTTTATCTAAAGCTTATTGAGCTAGCTTTAGATAAAGCACCCCTGCTACCATTTTGAATCACGGGGACACTGATACACAAGATGTGGGAGGCTGCTGGAGCACAGTAATCGCCACCCTCCAGCAGAGTCCATTAATTGAGTCTGCTCAGATGCACTAGAATTACAGAGCATCGGAGCAGCCTCCCTGCTCCAAGCCTCCAATGGTTTGCCCAAAGTAAATGCAAAACAAAGTCAGAACCAGAACCTCTGCCACCATGCACTTACTCCAGATTACACAATGGCAAAATGTATGGTTCCATTTTACTCATAGTCACTGTCAGTATATATGTAAAATAATCCCACTATAAAAACAGGCATCAGGGATTTTGTGCAGTTTTGGAAAAGCCAGACAACTCATTCACCCTACCACCAGTGTCATTAAGAAACTCTTTCATTTTTTAATTTCTATTTTGTGAAAAAATGGTGTGGCTCAGGAATATAATTACCAGAAAACTAGAAAAACACTGATTATAGTAACTTTCATCTTGGTTACAGTCTTGAAAGAATGCTGTATTTTAAATTGGTACTTATTTTACTCAAAATTAAACACAAATGTTTCAAATGCTGAGTCTTTGTTTTTAATTTAGACACCAAGGAAAGTAAGGAAAAGAAGGACAAGGAAAAACTAAGCTGTCTCTTGGCCTGAAAGGCCAAGTCTCTTAAGCCTGTTTGTCTCTTAAGTCGGTTTGTACCTCCCTTCTATTTTTCCTTTTTCAGGGTCAATGTTCATCACTTTCAATCCTCCATCTTCACACACAGGTTTCAGCATCATCCACTTTCTTTTCTCTGAACTTGCCCTTTTTCTGATGACTTACCTCCACAATAATTACACAGGCTGGAACAATGAAACTTGGGAACTCCTAGAATAACTGATGCACTAGCAGTAGACATTTAAAAATATTTAATCCTTTCTTCTACTACCATTCTTCTGTAATAAAGAAAACTGCATATAAGAGACAGGTTTCAGTGTCATCCTCAAAAATTCTTCAAACACTTGGTAACAATGAACAAAATGAGGGGAAAAACAAAACAGATAAATTATGAACAGGAAGGAGGAAAGGGTTGGGGGAGGAGTGGAGTCTGTACAATATCATCATTGCTGGATAAGGAATTGTATAAAACTCTTGCCACTCTCTGTTCCTCTTCTCAGGAACATAACAGCTCTTTATTAGCTCATACAAGTAGCAGATTAGGGACACTTCCAGTCAGAAAGAGTTGTGAATGTTCAGTACCTACCACCACTCTCTTCTCCCTTTTACTTGTTTGGGGAAGTGTGAATACCCACCAAACAATAACCATTTCAGGGTGTGTGGTTATGCTGTTGCATTAGAGATCCAGGGTCATGCATTTAAGCCTCGCTCTGTATTTATACTGACACATGCCTTAATCATAGTAGTCCAATGGTCAGTCCATTTTCATAACACACCTTTGACTTTTATTTTCTAGCTGTTGCAGGATAAAATGAGAGTTTCCATATTATTTCATGCTTTTTCTTTTCTTTTGGAATACATACTTGTATTGATAAAATATTAGGGCACTTTGACACATGATTCAGGAGCTGGGAGGAGGTGCTTTAATTAGAATGGCTCCAAGAGCCATTTTAATTAAACACCACAGTGTTGCATGTATCAGCACCCCTGTGCTTCAAAATGGCAGCAGGGGCACTTGAACTAAAGCACATTCAATGAAGTGTGGGGACACTAATACACAATACACAGGAGGCTGCTGGAGCACGGTAATTACCATGCTCCAGCAGACTCGATTAATTGAGTCTACTCTAATGTATTGTAATTATAGTGCATCAGAGCAGCCTCCATACTCATGTCCAGGCACCCTTATTTATGTACCAGATGTAAAAACATCTCTTGGGTGCATCTATACACACAATTAATGCACACAAATAAACTCCAGCACTTATTGCTCCAGAATTTTTTTGCTCCTGCGTGTGCTATTTGAATATGGGCCCAGGAACAAAAAATTGTGGAGAGTAATTCTCCAGAGTTTATTTATGTGCAACGCATAGAGACCTGTCAGAGTAGCCTGAGCTAGCAAGGGATCTGGTGCAGTGGATCAGCCTGCCAGCCTAGAGCTACTCCAATAGGGCTCTACATGCTGTGGAGTGGCTGTTTGGGGCACGAGGGTGCTTCAGCGTGTGGACTGGATACCAGCTGGCCCCACACTAAACCACCCTGTGCCCCAGCCAGCCAAGGCAACATCTATATATGTGCTGCCATGTACGATATTTTTGCAGAAGGTTAGGACTTGTATTTACAAGTCCTAACCTGCACAGAGCTTATTAGTTTTTTGCACCCTAATAGGGGTGCATGTGTAGATGCTGAGACATTTACTGTACAGTTAATTAGTCAATTGTGCAGTAAACATCTTGTGCTTAAACCCTAAGGTAAAATGAGATCTGGCTGGTGGAAATATATTAATAGGGCTAAGGAAATGATTAACAGAATCATAAAAATGACATTGAATGTAGGGAAAATGTACCCATTCCCAAGCAAAATAACTGAATATGGCTGAATGTTATTTCAGGAGTGCATTATCCAACATATACTAAAAAGTGTGTATATTCATACACTTGTTTTGAGGATTGGAGAAATAGTTGAAGGGAGGATAACAACAAAGCTGAATGAGCTTCAGGCAATCTTATCTCTTCTAGGAACCTAAGCAGGCCTAGGGCTGACTAGTATTTGGGTGAAAGACTACCCTGGAATCCTAGGGTACATGCCAAAGAGTTGTGGTCAAGTAATTGGTGAATACTAGACCATAAAGCTAAGGTAAGGGTAGATCAATCTTCTCCAAAGTCCACACAAACTCTGTGATTGAACAAAGAACTGAACCTATATATGTCAAATTCTGGTCTACTGCTATCATCATCCATTAGCTCATTATTCATCAGTCTTATCCTACTTCTTGTCAGCTGGTCATCTGTACTTACCATCTCATGCAGTTCCTGTTGTATGTCTTTATATAGTGTCCTTCTCAGGGTCCCTGCCTTCTACCCTTACTTTTGTAAAAAGTCTTTCAGATTGGTTATCTCAGACTCAGAGATCCAGAGACATAACAGGGCAGGTTGGTGCCAGGGACAACAGTGGCTTATAAGGCAATAGAGACGGTTGATGGGCTGATGCCAAGGATACAGCCAGCTGGCAGTAACAGCAGGTGTTAGTTTTCCTCTTCTCCCACCTCAAAGTCAGCACCCAGGGCTGCTTCTCCAGGTGTCCAGATGTATTAATAGTACTATAGAGATTCCTAACAAGGACACAAAAGTAGGCTCTGAAAAATGCAAATACCTGTTTTCTCAGAGACGTATTTACTCCAAGGATGTTATGAGTGACAGAGCAGGAGATATGTCTAATGATGTGAAGGAGAAGTTCACGGTCACTGAAGAAAGTGTTTAGGACAACCAGGAAGCTAAAACTAGAAGAATAAAAGTACACTGTAACCCCTTCAGCTTTTCAGGGAGATGCACAAGAAAAAAAAAGCAAGACACCACTGGTATGGCACTCCTGTAGGTTCATTTGAGTGTACACACAGAAGTTCTGAGTCTCCACAGAAAGAGCCTACAGTCATGACTAACCTTGACATAAAGAAGGTGCTGTGGATAGAGTGCTGAAGAGGTGTTCATGAAACCTGGGGTTTGTACTTGTATTGCCACTGATCTGTAGGGTTACCATGGTCAAGTAATTTCATTGCCCCATCAGAAGAAAGCAGGGTATAAAGGCAGTTTCTCAAAAAGCCATCTCACATCAGAGCAAGTTAAGGTATCTAATCTTAGCTAAGGACTCTCAGCTATGAATCTTCTCCTGAAGCTAGGTATCTAAGAGCTCCTTCTATTCTGGCTCTATATTGCTTTGGAAACTGCAGCCAAAAAATACGTCCTACCTACCTTCTTAACATCTCTGCCTTTGGTGTGTTTGAGAATGTCTGCCCTGAAATTCCCCAGAGCATCTGCACTTTGGAGTGTGTGGAGATGGAGGGAGTAGGTGGGACTTATGGTGTTTTTTTGTCTTAAGCCTCTAGAATAGTGCAGAGCAAGTGCAGACAAACTCTAAGCCAGGTCAGCTCTTCCTCATGAAAAAATGACACAACCCCCTCTTCCACTCTGAACTAAATACCCTACAGCAAGGGGTTTCAACCTTTTTTGATTGGGGTACCCCCAGCAGCTGGTCGAGAAGCAGGGAGTCGCCTGGCAGCCAGTCGACAGGGGGGCTGCGCAGCATGTGGCAGCGAAACTGGAAGTGCTGTCAATGAAACTGGAAGTGCTGCTGGCTTCTCTACACCACTGACATATACCCCCTGGGGCCTTCCAAACTACCCCCAGTTGAAAACCTCTGCCTTGGGGATAGTGAATTAAATGGCATCTGTGAGAGTCAGTTCTAAGTCTCTGCTTCCATGATTATTTATTTTTTTATATAAAGAGCAACTTACAAAGTGAGACAGACCACCCCCAAGAATATTTTTGGGATGAGGAAATTACAGCTTAAGCACCTGCTCCAAATCAAGCAAAGGGGAAGGGATTTAAAATCAAGTCTTCTTGCTAGCTGCTATGCTAGAGTGAAACATGGAACTAAGATCCCAAAGTCTCAAGTCTCTTGTGCAAGGCCTGATTTAGTGAAGTGTGCCCCAAAAACATCCACTACAACAGGTCTTGCAGGTGAGAAAGGCACAGGTATACCTGGTTCCAGAACCCCACTGGTGTCTCAAGGAATTTGACAATATCGGGACTTTATTAGTTGTTCATATGCCCACTGGCAGAAACTTAGGTGCCTAAATGCTTGATGAAAGCCACTGAATTGCTTTGTATACCAACCTTTCATCTCCAATTGTCTTAAAATGCTGTGAGCTCTGTAAGGTGATGGTTCAATTTTTTCCTCAGAACAACTTATTTCAATGTCATAGAAGTGTCAGTTTTCAACTACAACAGGAAAATGAACTCTCATTTTCACAGTTCGCACACAGATCATAAATCCACTCTTATCTTTGTTTCTAGTGAGTTAAGGCTGTTAAATGCTGCAGTTCAAGCATTTTATATTTGAACAGCTTTTTTTTTAGGAAACTTTATTCGTTCACACATTCTAGTTCATTTTACTAAGCATTTGAGCATTATGCGTTACAGTTATTAGCACTGGGAAAAGAGATTAGGATGAAGACATTTGCACTGATCATTAGCATACTTATACTTAGCTACTGGAAAGTCCCATCAAGTGTTGAAAATATAAAACCTTTCTAATATGAAAAACTGTGGAATAGCAAAACATAGTAGAAAAAAATACTTTAACCTGTTAATTGACTTTATGTGTTAAAAGTCTTTTAAGAGTTCCTGCAAAAATAGGCACTCCTGATCTATGTAATTCACACTGTGTATATAGATATTAGGACTGTGCAAAGCTTGGGTTGATTCGGTGGAGATTTGGCCCAATTTGGTGGCAGAATCTCTGAATCTGAATTGAATAAGGAAACCCTTTAATCTCTTTGAATCAAATCAGAACACTCCAAATAGATTTGGAGAGATTAGGAACAATTTGATGATTAAGACATAGACACAGCTTTAAATGTTTTTTCTACATACGTCAAGGTACCAGGCAGCTCATGAATGCTCACATGCTGGGGCATCCCACAGGAGTGAAGGGAGGTCCTCAGCGTGCTCAGCAGCAGACCTGGATATGGACCAGAAGCACTTCCAATCCACTGCCAGATCTACTGGAGGGCGTGCTGGGCTCCCCTTCCCCCCCACCCCGGCTTGGTGAATGGTGCCTCCTGGGTCTGTGGGGGGGCACCCATGGTCCCCCTGTGGATGATTGCTGAGCATGGGGGGAGCATGCTCGGTGGCAGACCCAGAAGTGGACCCGAAGTACTTTGTTGATAGAAATGAATCATCATGGCACTCCATGACCAGTGGTGTCCCCCAAGGCTCTATCCTTGAACCTGTATTCTTTAACATCTTTATTAATGATGTGGACATAGGTGTCAGAAATGGACTGGCCAAGTTCGCTGATGACACCAAACTTTGGGGTAGAGCATCCACACCTGAGGATAGGCTGGTGATCCAGGCTGACCTTGATAGGCTTAGAAAGTGGGCGGATATAAACCTGTTGACATTCAATACGGATAAATGCAAGGTACTCCACCTTGGGGAAAAAAACCTGCATCATGCTTATAGGCTTGGCACTCACTAGCACCACAGCCAAAAGGGACTTGGGGGTCATGAAGAGAACAGGCATTATGAAGAGAGGCTGAGAGCAATGGGACTCTTCAGCCTGGAAGAGTGCAGGTTCAGGAGTGACCTGCTGGCAGTTTATAAGTATATAAGGAGTGTGCATCAGGATCTGGGGGAACGCCTGTTCACTAGAGCACCTCAAGGGATGACAAGGTCCAATGGTTACAAACTCCTCCAAGACCATTTTAGGCTGCACATAAGGAAAAACTTCTTTACTGTCTGAGCCCCCAAGGCCTGAAATAGACTCCCTCCAGAGGTGGTGCAAGCACCAGAAATGTTTGGATTCTTATCTTGCCTGGATCCTTTGACCCTAGCTGACTTCCTGCCCCTGGGGCAGGGAACTCGACTCAGTGTTCCTCTGGGGTTCCTTCCAGCCCTAACGTCTATGAAATCTACTTCTGGTCCACTTCCGGGTTCGCCGCTGAGCATGCGGGGTGCCCCCCTGCGGGACGCTTTATCCACCACACCATCTCAGCATTCACAAGCTGTGCCTGGTATCTTGAGATATGTAGAAAAAACATTTAAAGCTCTGTCTATGGTCAAATCACTGATTCTCTCAATCAGCATCGAATATTCAGATTCGGATTCGGCCTAATCGAATTGGGACAGTGATCCGAATCAACTAATCAAATCACTGTCACTGATTTGGGCTGAATTGAATATGGCCTGTTTTGCACACCCCTTAATAGATAAGCTAATAATTTATTTGAATATCTTTAATATTATCTTTAATAAGGGTTATTGGTTTCTTAATCATATAACACTGCACAAATACTTACGTTACAAACACACTTTAAACCAGACAAAGCTACAGAAAGATTTGACACAAATTTAAATGTGTGTTGTGGTTATGGGCTTGAGATTTATTTTCAGATCAAACATATATAAATGCCTATAGGGAAAAGGATTGTTAATAATAAATTCTATACTTGGGGTTTCACAAGAACTGAGGTGCATAAAGTCCAGGACCAAATTCTCAGGTATAAAGTTTTTGATTTCCACCACTCTCCCAGTAAAGCTCACCACACCATTCCCAGCCAGGAAGGAATAATGTGAGAGGAAGATTCCTTTTTGGGAGAATTCCTTTGGGAGTACACATTTGTTTAGCAAACTGTCTGACACCGTGGTCCCTGCTGACCAAATAGTGGGCAAAGCTAGCTTTCCCAAAGTCACACTAACCCTGACTATTGCTTTGATACATTGGCAACCAACCTAATGTAGAACAACCTTCACACTACTCTGTTTGATAGGGTTCACACAGATGACCCTGAATAGGTAGTGTAAAAGTAGATTCTGTCCTCCCATTTTGTAATCCAGCTAGACTCCCTGACCTTCGCATTGTATTTTTTCTCAGCCATAGTTTTTTAAATGAGACTAAAACTCCAGAAAGGCGTTACTAGAAAATCCATGAATCATATCTAAGAGCAATGGAAAACTAAATAGTTTAGTGAATAATACTGAAAATATCAAATTCAAACAAAACAGCAATTGTTCTCCTGGCCTGATTATTTTTCATTATTGAGAACTCTCCTCAATCTACATCAATGTATCCTCTGTCTAGACAGATATATAAAAAAATAAGTATAGTTTAATTGTGGGTTTCCTGGTCCACGAATAGAAAGGAGTCCTGGGTTTCCTCCTCAGTTTTTGTGAGAATGGATGGGTTTTTCAGAGACATGCAGAATGGATCAAACTCTGCTCCCATTGCAGTGAATTGTAAAAGTACACTGAGAAGAGCCAGGCCAAAGCTGAGTGCTCTAGAAAACTACACTGCTAGGAAATGTTTATCCTGCATCTAAACTGCCCTAAGAAATGCCACAGTGCATTGCCATACAAAGCTGCACCTTAAACATGTAATGTTGCCACTGTTAGTGTACTACTAGGCACAGGTTGGTAAGAATTCACAAAACAGAGCTCATGGAGCACAGCCAGTGCCACACTAAGAGACTATATTACATTTTTTGGTGCATGTAGCATGTGCAGAATGGGTGTGCTGTGCTTCATTGAACCAGTCCCTAGTGATGTCCGGAGAAAGTGCATATGTGTCCCTAGAATCCATTTCAAACACACTTTTTTCCCCCATAAAGATGGCTTTTTTCTCCTTCCTCATGAAAAAGTTTTCTCCTCTGTTAAAATAAAAAAAAAATTTAGATAGCTAAAAAAAATACTTTCTATTACCAGACTGTAATAAGTGCCAGTTAAATATCAGATTGAACACTAGAATTATAAAATGCATCACTTCTGTGCATTGGTATGGTTAATAGTTTTTTTTTTAAATAGGGCACTGGCTTTATACTGTACATTAATCTATAACTGAAAGATAAACAAGGGCATACTGGCACTTTCAGGGGACCAAACTCTACAAACCTTCTTGGTGTTACATGGTATTTTACTCTTCAAATATCCCCACTGAGTAATAGGGTAAGATACACAGTGTGATTAAGGGATTAAGTATCTGTCCTTTTAGAAATTCCAGTTAGAGAGAAACAGGGGCCAGCAGGAAAGGATAGATTGCCATGAAACATAATTTAGAAATAACCTTAGTGATCTTCAGTTGTCGTGCTTTGGAAATCCTTTCCAACTGCTTTTGTGTTGGTACCGCATTTGTACTATTCTTTCTCATTTGACATTACTGGTATGTCAGGAAATGATTCTGCTTAGGAAGTTTAGTTTCATTAAATGCCTTTTTTCAAATATACCCCACAAAACTTATGAGGTAAGAAAAAGCTGTTCTGTAGCACAGAGTAAAGACAGAAAATAAGCATTGAAAAAGGGGGAAATCATGTCACTGGATGTATGATGTGGGGAACTGCCAGCATACACCATTACACAAACTATTTTGTCTTTTTGCACAGAAGGATGTAACCCTTCTGCTGGGCACAGGATGGCAGCAATATGGAACAGGTTTAAATTTTGGGGTACCAAGTAAGTTTTCATTGTACCTCAAGCCCCCACCCAGAAATCTAGGATCACTGATTTGGACAGGGGTGTCCCACATAAGCAGACTCTCTCCTCACAAGCAGTGTAAACACAAATGGTCAGATTTATTACAGCAGAGAAAGAAAACACCAAATGCAATTTGAAACACTGTCAAGTATAAGGTATAGTCTATAGTTTGCACCCCTTTGGGGAAATCCTACCCATGCCCAGGTAGTCTGGACTTGGGGGCTCATTCAAAGGGTTAATTCCAGGGGTCTGCACCCTTACACCTGCCACTCAGCAACAGGCTGGACAGGAAGGGGGGGCACATTGAAGAGTCCTGTGAGCTGCTCTTTGCTCTCAAGGAGCTGCTAGTAAGCGTTGGTCCTTCTGCAATGTCAGGGGCCCCTCTTTGTTCCCTGGGAAGCTGTAGGGCACTGATATCTACTTCCACATTGTGGCTGTGAGGAGGTGACTGGGGTCCAGTCAGCATACTGCACTCCAAAATTTCTAGTCTGATTACATAGTTTTGCTGGGGCAGAGAAGATCTGCAAAAACTGAGAGGCTAAACCTACCTGTGGCAATACGCGGCTGAGTTTCCCATGCAACATTGAATCCTCTGGCTTGGGCACCCCTCTGGGGTCATTTCTCTTAGCCCAGCTCCAGCCCCGCTCCCTCTAGCCAGGCGCCCCTTCCTATGTATCCAGCATGACATTGCCCTAGCTTTCCCAATTAGAGTTTGCCATGCTTCCATGCCTCTCTCTCAGCCAATTCATTTAAAAAAAAAAACATTGCTGACCCTGGCCAACCAGGCCAGGGCTTCAGGTATCCGCTGACTTGCACACTGTTTGCTGGACAAGAGAGACCAGGTTTTGTGGTCTTTGAACACACTAGGGATGGATCCTAAGAAAAAAGACCACACAGCAGGGGACTTTCCTGCCTGCTGTCCAGACAGCATGCATCTCCCCAGAATAACAATCAGAGGAGGGGAGGAGGGGGAAAGGAAAGAAAGATGCAATATTATAGCAAAATAGACACTGGTGGCCAACATGATCATAGTCAAACTAAGGCACACTCTGCAGTGCAGAACAATATACATGGCAGATATGAAGCCAAAACACACTTTGCAGTACAAACAAAATACATAGCAACATGAAACCAGAACACACATTGCCATTAGGGCTGCAAAGCTTTGGTCCGTGATTCAATTTGGCAGAGATCTGGCCCAATTCAGTGGCCATATCTCCGAATCTGAATTGAATCAGGGGACCCTTTAATATTTCTGAGTCAAATCAGAATCCTACAAATCGATTCAGAGAAATCCAGAAAGATTCAGTGATTGGGACATAGATACAGCTTTAAATGCTTTTACTACATACCTCTAGGTAGCAGGGAGTACTGTGATGCTGGGGCACATGGAGCATCCCACAGAAGCATGGGGGGCTCCCCAGCGCACTCAGCAGCGGACCTGGAAGTGGATCAGATACGCTGCCAGTCCACTCCTGTGTCCACTGGGGAGCATGCGGGGGGGCTTCCCTATGCTCCTTGTCTCAGTGCCTGGTGCCTCCTGGATTGGGGAGGCATGTAGGGTCTCCCTGTGGCTGATCACTGAGCTGGGGGTGGGCACGGGGGAGCCCCACATGCTCCCCAGCAGACTCAGAAGTGGATCAGAAGTACTAGGTTCACTGCTGAGAATGTGGAAGGTCCCCTGTACTTCTATGGGACACTCCATGCACCCCAGCATCGCCCCAGCACCACAGCAATCATGAGCTGCATCTGCTACCTTAAAATATGTAAAAAAAACTTTTAAAGCTGTGTCTATGTCCGAATTGCTGATTCTCCAAATCAGCATCAAATCTTCAGATTTGGATCCAGCTGAATTGAATCAGGGACAGTGATCCAAATCAATTAATCAAATCACTGTCCCTGATTTGGGCCAAATCTGAATCTAAATTGAATAGGGCCCACTTCACATGCCCCTAACTGCCATAGAAAAAACCCTGCATGTTATTATAGTATTATGAGATTGGAAACACCTTTTAAGTCTGTTGTGATGTGCCATAATACACATGATGCAAAACACATGAGGATTGTACAGACCCTGGCATTCAGTTTTGATCTAACAGAACAAGATGAAGTGCTTCCCAGGTTTTAAAAACTATATAGTCCTGCAACTTGCCAAATATGAAACAAAAGACCTAAATTGGAGGGATGCACTGAAATGTATTTTACATTTTTGAAATGGGAGTGGAAACTATATCCAACTGGTAGGAAAGACACCGTTTCATTGGTCCAACAGAAATGAAGTAGAAGGAAAGATGGAAGAAGAATCTTTACATCATCACGAGGTACACATCATAAAGCACCATTGTGTCATTGTGATATAATTGTTCATGGTCCTTTGCAATCATGGAACAAAAGTATTTGTCAGCTGTTAATGACTGGCTGTATAGACACTTCAGTCTTTTTTATTTTGTAACATGTATAGCTGTTTACTAATAATGCTTGTGCATCCCCCTTCATTAAAAAAAAGGTTGAGGTCTTATCAGACACTAGCGGATGGACAATATCTAGCTTTTTATTTTAAATAATGCTTTAAAAAGTTTTGGAAGAAAGCATACATAACAAAGACAATTGTGTCTACCCTGTAAGCAAGTATTAGCCAAGATTATTGATACTGATTACTTTATTTTCTTTCCATACCAGCAGTTTAATTTTTGCCTGCCACTATTTTGCACAACAAGGATCTTACTATCCTTTTCCTCCTTTACCCTTTCCTTATCTCTGTACATTCCATTCAGTTTGTTTCTGGTGCTAAATGTAAGCCCCGATTCTAAACTTTTTACACTCAAGGCACCCCTTGGAATATGTTAGCTCTTAGATTTTACTCATTTTTTACTACATAAAAATAATAAAGTAATTCTTCTTCTGCAAAGAACTCAGAAAAAACACAGCAGGCCTGAATGTTCTTGACACTATGGATTCCAGTTTGAAATCTCTGGGTTTATTACATGAATTATATACGTCTTTGCACACCTATCATTGCTAACATTTGAACAGCATGCTGTGGCACCCTTAAAGGAGCCTATGATACCCTGATTGAAAACCTCTGATATAGGCCCTAATCCTACAATACATGGCTATCAGTTGTGGCCTGCATGTATGCAAAAAATTCTAATCCACCATAATATATAGGATCAGAGCTTTAAACTACAAGGTCTTTAAAATAGGGGTAGTCTCTTATCTGCACCATTCTGTACTGTGTACCATTTTGCCTAGATGCATATATTTAAAAAATGTTGTTGTAACACCGATTCAACCGTTAGTGTAAACATAATTATACAAGTTTAAAGGTATTGTATATTTGTGAAACTTACTCCCCTCCTGGATAAGAATAAGCTATGCTGCTTTAAGCATTTTATACCAGTATAATTCCATCCCCATGACAGGTGTTATACTGCTTGAAATACAATGATAATTTATGGGCGTTTTTGTACATATTCTCAACATGGTGCCGAGTACTTTTAAGGTTGTTTGCTGGATTAAAGTATGTTCTTGGGATCCCATTCTAGAATGTGCATATAGATAAAATGTAATCTGGGATACATGATTATTTGTCCCCATGTAAATACTTCATATGCATGAACTATTCAGTTAAATGAGTAATTTCCACTTAAACTGACTATAAAAGTTTTTATTCACTATTTTTTAAATATCTGCCTTCCTGAGATGGGAATTGTCCAAATGAAAAAAATAGAAGACAGAAGAATAGAAGTTTCCAATTAGATAGAGAATGGTTACAAGTATTGCATAGTTATCCTGTCTCAGATTGTACAAGTCTTGTTATCTCTGCAGGGCTCATGTATGTTGGTCTGTTCATATGCTATGCCTCTTCTTTCATAGTATTCTAGATATAGAGCAGTGGAGTATCTGGAAGTTCACTAAAGTAGCTGGAAATTTACTGAACATGAACCAACACACAGTTACAAAAATGGAAGGGAATCTTCCATAATAATGGGAAGAATTTAAAAAATGAGGGCAGGTGTGATGGAAAATGGAGAATGGGGGTTTTGGAAAGAAAAAGTCATTAAAGATGTTTTTGGGTTAGAAGCCTGTATAATAGCAGAGGTAAGAGAATCATAGAATTATAGAAAATTAGGGTCATTTAGTCCAGCCCCCTGCTCAAAGCAGGATTATCCCCATCTAGATCATTCCAGCCAATGCTTTGCTTAGCCAGGCCTTAATAGATCTTTACTCTGTCTCTGTCTGTCTGCCTGTGATGTTTTGCGAAACAGCAGCAGCATAAAAAAAAAAAGTGCTATCAGGAACTCTGCACAAAATTCTCAAGTCATGTTTCTATTTCTTACTCATTTTATGAGGTTGCCTCTGTGTGTATTTTTATTCTACCTTGCCTGTAACATGAACATTCAAAAGAACAATTTTCTGTCTACTAAACTATTTACATTTATTATTTTCCATGAGGAATTGGTGAATCCACTGCATTTAGTAGTGTCCAGAAGGAGTAGGTGTTATACAAATAGAGACCACTGCTACTTGTTCTGTCATCTGCCACTACTGAGATCAGTCTAACTCCATCCTCTTTGGAACAAGCCTTCAGGCTGCAATAAAATCCTCCCCCCCCCCCACAAGTCTACTCTTCTGTAAACTAAATAAGGCCAGTTCCTTTAGTCTTTCCACATAAGTCAGAAGCCCCAACCCCCTAACAATTTTTGTTGTCCTCTGTTAAACTCTCTCCAATTTGTCCACATCCTTTCTGTATTGGGGACCCCAAAACTGGACATAGTACTCCAGATGTGGCCTCACTCATGTCAAGTAGTGGAATAATCACTTTTCTTGATCTGCTGGCAACACACCTACAGTTGCAGCCCAGAATGCTGTTAGGCTTGTTGGCAACAAGGGCATACTGATGGCTCATATTCTGTTTATTGTCCACTGTAACCTCTGAATCCTAGCCTACCCCTCAGTGTGTCTATTATTCCCCCCAGCTTGGTGTCATCTGCAAACATCCTGCTAAGGATGCATCACATCTTATCTTCTAGATTATTGATGGAAATATTGAATACCCTATGGCACTCCACTTGATACCGGCTGCCAGCTAGACATTGAGCTGTTGATTGCTACCATTTGAGGCCAGCAACCCAGTCTATCCACCTTACAGTCTATTCATCCAAACCATACTTCCTTAGCTTGTTTGTGAGAATTCTGTGGGAGACAGTATTAAAAGCTCTACTAAAGTCAAGGTATCCACTGCTCTCCACACATCCACGGAGCCAGGTGTCTAGTTATAGGAGGCAATCAGGTTGGAACAGTGAACAGTGAAATATATTTCCAATAAATGCAAAAATGTTGCATAGAAGAAGGAAACAATGGCATATCCTACCTTATGGGAGCATTTCTCAATAAACCTGTTGTTTCTCATGGAAACATTTTGTAGCATTTGGGGAAAGTATCAGCTTGCCCAGAGACTAATTTTACCAAAAAAATAAATGAATGGAGGCAAGCACATGAGCTGTTAGTTTAGGATTAATTTTCTTATTCTTTATTTGCTTCCCCTAGGCAGCTCCTCCTGGAATGTATCCATCCCTTTCATCCTATTGCCTCCTGCCTCTCCCCCCTCCCCGAATTTCCAATAGTCTGATTTAGGCTGCTATCCATTTAAATTTCATGGATTTATGGATCCTGTTTTTGGCACTAGCATCTTTAACACTTTGTACAGATAACCTGGGCACCTATTGTGGACTGTAGTTACCATCATATGAAAATGAGCCTGTTTAAATGTTAGACTGAGCACTAAGGTGCTTAAGTTGCTGTAATAAATTTAGGGTCAGATCCAGAATGGTATTATGAACATCATTTGCAAAGATTGAAACAAATGGGAGCTTGGCTATCATTTAAATGAAAAGAAGTTACATCTCATTATGTATCTGGCCTATGACACAAATGTGTATAGTATAGTTCCATTTCTATTCAACATATTTAAGTAAGAAGTTGGCTACACATTCCTCAATATGCATTTAAGAAAATTTGGTTTTCTACCCATTGCTACCCTTTTGAACTACTGGATTTATATTTCATTTTGGACTTGTTCTTTTGTAGTAAAGAAAATTTTAAAGTCTCAGTTAGCTTTTTATGTTTGAAAAGCATAAGGCTTCCATTGATTATAGGAATATTCAGTGGGCAAGTTTAACTAAATATTCACAGGGTCAGAGCACATGAAAATAATTTTGTGGCTTGGTGAATATCACAGTCCCCTGAGAAATTCCATTTCCAGTCTTTTCTCCAATGAACGCTTAAACATTTTGTAGAAAGTGGAAGTACTTCAACAAGAGATACAGAGCGTGCCAAAGTCCCCATTTGCTGGAATATTATCCTAAGAGGCGGGATCCCCAGGTCTAAGCCCCTGCTCTAAATCAAACATAGGAAAGATTTGAAGCTAGATATCCCACATCACACAAATGCTTTGACTTTTCAGCATAAGGGTGGATTTTGTGCAAATTCCATTTTGGAGGGTATGTTTTGACAATGCCTGCTGAACTGGGCCTTGCAAGTGAGACTGACAGAGGAATGCCAGCTTGCAAATCCTTATAGGCCCAAGGAATTCAGAAATCTCCAGAGTTTTGCAGCTCCTAAGTGAGACTTAGGGGATACACATTTTGGCTTTGGGATCCAAAAGTGGCAGTTGGGCTTCTAAGTGCATCCACATATTTAACTGCAATTTACTTCAAGGTTAGCAACATTGATTGCAATGAAGTTATCTCCTTTGATCATAGTGTATAGTAATTTAGATTTAGGAAGCCTTGTTTCAACCACAAAGCCAAACCACCACATCAGTTCGAGGCACCATCTCAAAGACGTGAGAGATTTTGAAGATATGATGTAATCTTGAGATAAAGTTCCAAACTTAACAATTCTAGTGACACAATAAACAAACAAACAAACAAAAAACCCAAATTTTGATATATTAGGCATATATATGGGGATTACTTTAGGAGGTCTATAGTGCCCTGCTTGATAACCATGAAGAACCTTTGTGCCATGGAACAGACTCACAACTCCGAAATTGTTCCAGTAAAGCATCATCACAGTCTCATAAATTCTAATGCTTGAAAGCAACAGAACATACACTGCATCATTTTCAGTAATGTAGAGAAGGAGCCAGACAAAGATTTCTTCTTTCAAGAAATGTGTAGGAGAGCTACAAAAGCAATGGTAAATCTTCTCTTCCTACCCTATCCACACACAAATCAGCACTATCTGATTTCTTTCCATGTAATAACACTGAATCTCTAGTAAGTAGGTCAGTGTTTCCAGACAAGCAGCAGAAAAGGACAGTGCTATCCTTTTGGATAGCTCTGAATCTAAATGGAGCTGAAATGGCAGTTGTCAGCGTAGAGATCTAGCAAAGTGAAAATTAAAAGCACCATGCAGCTTCAGTCCTATCCCAGTATAACACAGCACTCAGGAAGCAAGAAAAAGTTGTGTTCAGCAGGCTGATCATATTGTTCTTCTCTTTAACACTTAAGAGCATGAATGATGACTAAGTTCCTCACACATTTCCTGCATTTAATGGTCTGCACAAAGATGCATACAGATCTTTGGGGAGCATGGATTGTGTTAAAAACGGCCACCCAATCTAACTTCTTCAAATGCAGACCTTACGTTTGGATCCATAGTTAGATCCAAGTGCAAACTATACAGAAGTTTAGGAAGCTTAAATCAGTCTAAAAATGGCTATAAGTTAACTGTACCTCAGAGGTAATCTACCTTAGATTGGGTCTGGTGAGATGGATCTAACTGAACTTCTGTACAGTTCCCAGTGAAGCTCTGGAGCTGGGAAAGCCCAGCTGCTGGCCTCAGCCCCAGACTGCACTTTTCCTACCCTGGCACTGGGCTATTTTTAGCCCCTCTAGTGCCACTTCCAAATGTATAACCCCCCACCCACTGCAGAACAGCTAGTCCCTTCCCAAGCCTACAAGCCATTCTTGATGCCAATTTTATTGTTGTTTCCTGCTGCTAGGAGCCGAGGAAGTAAGTCAGATTGGGGGAAGGGTGGTGGGGGAGGACGTTCCTGCCAAATCCTCTCAGACCGCAACCTCCCCACAGACCCCATCACCCACCCAATGCTTCCAACCCCCCTGCAGACCCCACCTACCCCACGCCAAATCTAACCTCCCTGAATATCTATACATACCCTACTTATTGTTCTGTGCCTGTAATTACCTAGAAATGTGTTGTTGATTTTTATTTTTCAGGAAATGTGGATTTGCCTTTCACTATTTCTTTCATACTTACTGAACAAATTGACTTTTATTAGTAAATGTTTAGGATTGGGAATCCAGAAAAAAGATGACAATGCTGATATGGAAATACAGATCGCCTGAGCGAGGGACTAACAATAGAGGGATGGGGGTGAGGAGGGGAGCGCAAGTGGGTTACAGGAGATACAGTGTTGGCCAACTAAGCCCAGGGGTGAGGGATGGCAGGAAGGGGGAAGGGGAGGGAGGGTGTTCGCAACGCTGAGAGAGAAAGGAGATAGATGCACACAAACCCATTAAAATGGTCCACAGTGGTGGAGGAAGTGGTTTGGAGGAAGTGCCTCAGTCCATATAGTCTCATCACAGGGGTCGTCTTTGGGTGGAGCGGGGTCGTCCGTGGTTGAAGAATCCTCTCGGAGTGAAGTGAAGGGGGGGGCGGTTCAGGCAGTTCCCTCCAGGTCCGGGCCAGCGGCAGCTCATCTGGTGGGGTCGGAGTACTGGTGGTGGCCCATGATGTGTTCCATGTAGATGTTGCGGGACCAACGGATGGTGTTGGACACCGTGAGGCAGCGCATCAGCTTGGCGTAGTGGTGGGAGATGCGGCAGGCATGGAGGACGCTCTCATTGCTGGGGCCCAGGCTCCGAGCATTCCTACGATGAGCACGTCAACCATCATGTCGTAGCCCCGGCCCCTCAGGGTGTCGGCCAGCGGGGCGTACTTCTCCTGCTTACAAGCCCGGGTGTTAGTGTAGGCTTGGTGCCGGTTCTTCAAGGGGATGGTGACATCCACGATCATGACCTTTTTGGTCTCTTCGTTGGTGATGACTATGTCAGGTTGCATAGTTGCATCTCTCAGCCCGGGATGGTGCAGTTCACGGGGACGTCCCCCACTGCGGCCAGGATGGCTCTCACCAGGCAGTCCTGGACAGTGTTGTGGCGGCGCTGCCAGGCTCTGGCATGCAGCTTGCAGCTGCACAGCATGTGGAGGAGGGTCTCAGCTGCACAGCCGCACCGTCAGCACCTCTTGTCCCAGTGGCCAAAGCTCATGGCCCTGTTCAGAGGCAGGCAGTTGAGGCGGGCGCGGTGGAGGAAGCGCCAGTCCACGAAGCACGTGAAGCTCCTGCTAGGCATGAAGTGGTTGCTAGCATCCCACTTTGAGGTGACTTTGAAGACCTTGCCCTGGTCAGGTTTGGCCCTCAGGTCGCCAGCGTACTTGTTTCGGATGGCGTCTGTTTCGCCATTTTGGACGGCGTCGGACTACATCTTCCCAGCTTGCCATAAAACTAAAATAAAACCCAAAAGCAAGAGTAAATAGAGTAATAAAAATGGTTGTGTGAAACTAGAGGACTCTATCCTTTCTTACTGACTGCAAAATTCTCTTATATCATGTTGCATATCTATTTTGGTATATCTACAGTGGAAAGCTATTTCAGTGATGGCATGTGTTAGACTGGCTGTGTGCATTTAAATCATTCATTGTTTTCTAGACTAGGAAAGAAGTAGGGGACTCCTTATGAACATTCCTATTATTGCATGAGCTACTAGTTAGCTATCATCTGTGTTTATTTTGGAGCAGGGTGGATAATATAAAAAAAAGGGGATTCACAAATATTTTTTTCCAGCTAGAAATAGCTAGTACTTCATTCTGCTACTAACATACATTCAGCTTCTTTGTCCCCGGGCTACAACATGAAAGTGGGCATAGAAACAGGGAACGCTAAAGGCATCTCAAAAATCAGTAAGCCCCTCTCACTTCACAGTGCCCCAACAGCCTGTTGCCACCTTTGCCTAACCTGTTTCCCAGACTTGGAGGATGCTGCTATGTGTTGAGAATCCTTGAAAAAAGAAACCAGGATAAGAGCAAGAAGGAAAGCACAGAGCAGAAATGAAATCCCAGAAGAAACATCAGTAAGAGACTCGGTTCTGTTTTGAAGAATAACATGTCCAAACTTGGAAGAATCTCTAAATCACCCATGGAACTGAAATCCTGCTTTAAAAAGGAACATAAGTACAACTTTACCTGTGGGCTTACATACAGAATTAGAATAAAAACTGTTTGGATTTATTGATCACATGAAAACTATTGCAATTAGGGCATGGCATAATTTAGAACTCACAACAATTGAAGTCACGGACAACTTTGACTCCAACAGGGTCCCCACAATAAAAAAATTAATAAATGACTGTAAGTATTAAAAATGAGACCAGCCATATGTCCAGTAGTTGCTAGTTACATTTCTTTAATAATTTCCATGATTATTTGATTCACTTAATTGCTGTACTTGTAAATAAGCACTGCTACATTTTTAAGATAGCAGAGGCAGTATTGTGCCAGTTGAGCCAGCGACATAAATGATTACATGTAATGAATGAATACAAGTAGGTCAGCATAGCCCCAGTTTTTAAATGAAATGTTAGCCAGTTGTTGGCACCACTAATTCTAACCTGATTCTTGTCTGTCTAAAGTAAAAATCAGTCCTCCTTCACAAGCCAGTATAAGACTCTATGACTACACACACATTCTATACAATTATAAAAGACCTATTATATAAACTATGCAACAAAGGGACATATGAGATCCTAAAGATATATCTCAAGTTTTCAGTGAGTTTGATGAGGGTTATGGTTAAAAACTGTACTTTGTTCCAAAAATATCTCTAAAGATGAATGTTTGACTGCAGTCTTTGAAAACCCTTGTTTCATTTTTCTGTTTTTTCCTCTTGCCCAGAAAAACCTCTGGAAATGAGACATCCCAATGACTGAAATACCCTAAGAGCACTTTATACATCAGTGTAAGAGTTGCTGCACATTCAAACAAATGTATGCCAAATGTTTCATAATTTGTAGTTTCCTCTGCTAGGCATAAGTATCATCTCTGTGCATAATGCCTTGTTCTGTCTGTAGTCCAAACACTTCTCTAAAATGTTAAACCCTTTGCCACAAGCTTCACTTCCAGGAAGTTTGAATTGGCTGCTTTTCCAACGATGTCTGAAGGATGCCAGTGTTCCTGGCTTTGTAAACTCCGAATGAACCAGTATTCAGGTTTCAGATCAAATGCAGAAGTAAAATTATTTTTTTATAGTTAGGATACTACTTTAAACCTTTCGATTTCTACCAACTCTTTTCTTCTTTGTTGTGTCCACCCTTGTATTTTTGTATTTTGCATACTCTGTTCACTAGACTGGGGGGGAGGGGGGGGCTTGTTTTTTATTTTTTATTTTTACAGCAGTAAATATGAAGTTTGTTTGATTCATTCTTAAACTAGAAACATACAGGCTAGGTACAGACATTCAAAAAGCCTGAGGCAGAATTGATCTAAGGCAGGCTTGTGCAACATACAGCCCATGGGTTGCCATGCGGCCCGCCAAGGCATTTTCTATGGCCCGCGGTCCTGTGACAGAAAACAAAAGTTTACTTTCGTTCCCACCCCTTGTCCCTCCCCCCGCCCCTCAGCAGCTCCCTAATGGCTGCTGAAGGGCTGGGGAAGAGACAAGGTTCCCACATGCACTGTGTCAGCTTGACATTGCAGTGCATGTGGGAAGAGGAGTAGCCATGTGCCGCTCGGGACAGGATGAGCCCAGCTGGAGCAGCAGGGGCTCAGCTGCACTTTCTCCCTACCTGCACTGGTCAGTTCTGAGCTGCACACGGCTCTGCCGCCACTTCTGCTGGCACGTGCCGACCCAGCTGGCCTCCTTCCATCCCCAGCAGCACGTGGGAAGCTGGCTTCAGCCACATGCTGCTTTTCCTGGCCAGTGCCAACCTGGCTGGGCAGGGCACCGGGCAGCTGAAGCAGGCTTCCCACATGCTGCTGGGGGATGCCTGGCTGGGTTGGCACTGGCCAGCAGAAGCGGTGGTGGAGCCTCCTGCCTTTTGGGACCAGCTGACACAGGTAGGGGGAAAGTGCAGCAGCTCATGGGGAAGCCACCGCTTGATAGGGGTTGGGATGGGCTGGCCAGGCTGCACCAGGAAGGGAAAGCTGTGGCTGAGCCCCCTGCAGCTGTGCTGTATGCTCCTTTAAGACTGAACAATATGCTCAAGAATAGAGCATGAATGATCTGGGCTCCAACATAAATTTGGAGCAGGTAAAAATCTGTAAAAATACTGTCCGGTGTTTGGATTGTGTTTGCTTCTGTTTCTCGGGGGTTCAACTTGTTACTGCTTGTTAAAGATGTGTTACTAACAAGTTATTAATTCAGTAAAAGTAAATTTTCTTGAAGATTATTCTCAAAAAATGCCCATATTTGTTGCTTTGATTACTTTCCACTCTGGCTGACATCTTTTCCACATTCGATCTGTCGACTTGCATTATGCTCCTTTCATTCATTGAGAAGTGAATAGAAGTAAAAGTGTTTACTTTAGTCAAGTGTTTGGTATTATTTCATTGTTGCTTTTATATTGTTTTTATTTTGGATTTTAAACCACATTTCCAGGCCCATTTCATTGTCACTTCCGGCAACTTCGTTGGTGTCCAAAATCACGTGACATCACTTCCTGATGTGATACCACATCCTGTGAGTTCTTTGAATATGGTTCACCAGTCCACTGGGTGATAAAAAGTTTGTGATCCGGCCCCACATTCAACAAGGTTGGACACCCCTGATCTAAGGTATGCAGTTTTCTGTAAGTGGTGTTGTTTAGATCAGTAGCAAACAGAACACCCATTCGCTCTTTGGTTGGGTGGGTAGGGGAATGCTATTTTAAACTGGGTTCCACCATTTTTAAATCAGTCTGTGTGTGCTGAACTTTTGTTCTGTTATGGGTACAGACTGATTTCCAATCACTTATACTGAATAAAGTCTAATGTCTATGGCCCCAGTGGTAGCAACAGTTAGAAAGGGTTCCATATCAATAATGCTATAAAACTAAGGGTGTCTATGTTCCTGCTCCAGGGTGGCAGGCTTTTTAATTAGAACAGCTCCTTTATAGCCTCGCTAATTAAAACACTGCAGGGTCACCTGTATTCACTGTCCTGCCAAAATGGCCATGGAGGTGTTTTAACTAAAGCTCATTCAGTGAGTTCTAGTTAAAGAGAGCTTGCTGCCATTTTGAAACGTGGGACGCTGAACACATGTGATGCTGCAGCATGCTGGAGCATTCTAAGTAGAACAGACTTGATGAATTGTGTCTGGTCCAACATGTTCTAATCAGAACACGTCAGAGCATGTGTCTAGGCACCCAAAGGTTTCAAATGGATGTTTGAGCAACCTTCCAAACCCTTGAACAGAATATAACAATTTTTCATACACAAATTCTTAACTTATATACAGGTTCTTAGTATTTTACCTTTTTTTTTTAAAGCAGGTTCATTTTAGAGCAAGATCAGTTCAAATAGATGGTTATAAAACAGACGTGTTATTCATTTCATTCAGTTAGAGGACTCTATATACGTTAAAATGAACAGTGTTTGACACTTACAGCATTACATTCAAATTCCAGAATTGCTTTATTTAAGCAGTATTTTTGTGGTGGGTGGTGACCAGATATAGTCCATCTTGGAATCTGTATGTGAGGATGCCATGAAATATCCTTTAAGCTTTATGCTGTCCTCATCACAATAGTGTCAGAGTACTGGCAAGTCATTTCTATGAATAAGTTTCTGAACTAACTCACTTGGGGTTAGCTCAAGGTCATAATAATAAGATACATGTGCACAATGATTAAGAAGCCCAAAGGTTTACAGTAAGGACCATAATGGGACAATGACTTCTATTTTTAGCTTTGAATACTTTCTGAAGAATGATGCACTGAATGCTTATGATTTCCCTGTTTGGAGGTGAATTCTCCTCTGTCTAATGTTTTACCTTAACTGTGTTTAGCGAGGCTGAATTTTACCCTAAAATTCACATTGCTTTCTATGCCACCAGTGGCTGTTTATACTATACTTGAAGTTACAGCAGGATTTTCCATGCATCTCTTCTGCCATCTCTCACATAAGAGAATCCTTGGATCCCACAGAAATTAGTCGATCTACATCAAGAATCTCTATAAGTAGGAGAGATACCAGAAAACTGCTACAATTTCAAAGATCTTTAGCTGATCCACTGGTATCTTTGGAGATTGCATACTTAGAGCCATCAGGAGAGTACACAACTAAGGCTTTACCTATATTGCTTCTGTGTTAAACCCAGGAATATCTTTGGAAAGTACTCTTGTGTATACCCCATTTACTCCTGTTTAAAACACATTGACAGAAATGAGATTGAGAGCAGCTCTTGTCATGCATCAAGAAGCATATAAACACAGAGCCCAGGGACTGCTCTAAGTAACTATATTATCTCAGTTTTGGGAGTTGGTATGCACAGAGCAGGAGTGAGTGGACAAGTGCTCTTGGACTTGGCCTAGAGGCAGCATTTGATGGGCCTGTAGGCACACCTTGACTGTCACACCCCCAACCAAACGCACAACATGTAGCTGTAGTACAACTGAAGATCTGGCCCTCCATACCTATTTGTAATATTTAAATCAGATCGCTGTAGTGCTTACAACCAAATTTAATTAGTCATGCAAAATATGTCAGATAAAAGAGCTTTCAGAAGTTTAAAAGGGCCTCACAAGCTACTATACTATCGAACAAATAATGAGGTTTTATGGGTTTCTCTGTTTATTCATTTGAAGGGTTGGCTGGTTTTTTGAGCTGGGGTGGGAGCAGGGGGATATTTTAGTTTTGGAAGAAGTGAAAAGGAAACCTTAGAAGTCTTCAAAGAAAATCTGCTGCTACCAAACCTAAAGCAACACTATAAAACAGTCACAGTCACATCATTTAAAAGTTGTTTTTCACATAAGTGAACTCTTCTACAATAAATATTCTGGACAGTAGATGTCCTAATTGTTCCTTGGCAATACCCTCTAGCAACCAAACTACTTAAAGAAAGTAACTGACAAGCAGACAGTTATTGACTAAAATCTACCCTTATAAGGCAAGGAGAATGTTTCACATTGATATAGACAATAACCAGCAGACACACATTATTAAGTTTTGCTTTGGGGATAAAGTAGCCACAGCCAATATGATCCTAACTGTTGAAAGATCAGCGATTTTCTAGACAGCATTTTTTTCTCAGGCTCTGCCATGCTTTATAAATTGGACAGGTTAGACAGATCATTAATGTGACTCTCCCAGTCATGGATTTTATCCCTGATGATGAGTTTGTTCAGAAGATAAAACTGTGATGAGCTAAATAGATTGACGATAACCCTGGTAGCTTCTCAAATATTTGTAGGAGATCCATTATGCTATATATATAAAGGTCAAATGGCCCTTTTTACATAATTATTAGGCCAAAAATGCACTGGCCCAAACTTAGAGCTGGTGAACCTGGGAAGCATATACACATACTTCAAATCTGTCACCAGTTATACCCAAGCAATCAATCCTACACTTATCAACTCAAATCCCATTGACCAGAAAAACCATGTTTGCTTTTTGTAAACAAAGTTAACAAGGGAGAAAAATGCTACAACCAAATTATATATTGGTCTAAGTTTTAAAAAGCTGAAGAAAGGAACAGAGTCTTTCTTAACAGCAGGCACGAAGCCATTTTTATTTATACTGCAGTATGTCTTAAAATGACTAGTGGGGTTTCTTTTTACATTTTTTCCAGAAAGAGCTATTTTGAAAGCTATGGCATCTGCAAAAATAGGAATAAAACATGACCACAGCAAAAGCACTTTCATCACTGCATAGATCTATTTAACAACAACCAACACACCTCAAAGTATTCCAAGGTCTGGGTTGTTATTATCTAAGCTATCAGAGCCTGTTGGATATGTATAATCAGGCTGGAAATGTCATGGAAACAGCATGTATCACAAGAGTTCCAGCATTACTTACTTCTGGAAAATGCTGGCACAGCTTTATTTATAGGTCTGAGTTTTCTTTCATTTAAACTGCTGTAAGCATTCATTCTAATGCAAGACTGATTCAACAAGAGAATTGGGGCTCTTGTCTGGGTATGTCCCAGTTGTGTACTTGCACACAAATCACAACAAAATAGCTTCATATTATTATTTCAAACCTCAGTTTAGATATAGTTTAGCTCTAGTTTTGAAATATAAATTTATGTTTCAGACACAGGTTTGCAGCAGGCTGGGGAGAGAGAGAGTTTTATTTGAACCAGTTTGTTCATGTTGAATCTGTGTCTAATAAGTCAACTGGATCTGTGTCTTATCTCTTATTAATAATATAGTTTCAGTCCAACAGTCACAGCAAATTTGTATTAGTTGGCATATATTGTATGCCAAAGTTCATACCTTATTGTTGTTGAACTGTTTGCCCTCTACATCCATTCACACAAATACCTTCAAGTGTTATTACTAAAGTGAAGTATGGTCTGAAAGGAATAACTATTTTTAGATCTGACCCAGGTCACCAGATTCTTTCTTTTTTCAATACAGCTTTTAAGCCAAAGTAGGTAAATGGGCCACCTTATAATGTCTCTGTTTTGCTTGTGTGTGGACCTGGGTGTTAAGTCAGTAAAATAATATGTTAGGGGGGAAAAAGACAGCAGAATTTGACTGCAGTCTTTCTGACCACGTGTTCTTTTCTTGTCGGGGCAGATTTGAGTTTCAGAGTGGTAAACCTTATCATCTGAGATGGACAGATCTGAAAACAACCCCAAGCTGTTCACACATTGTCCCCTAAATCATTCTGTTGCAGGAACAACCTTGTTGCTTTCGGTAAGTCATATGATAGGTGTTAGCTGCTAATCCCAATTTAAACTGTTTGTTTCTTTTCCAGTATGCTCCAATCAGCAACATGAACCACAACTAGTGCCCAGCAATTGGAGAGTAGCAGATGCCTGAATACCATGTTTTTCATCTCACTTCAGTATCCTTGACTCATGCATCCTGTCTGAGCTAATGTTAGTTTTCTGATTGCAGTTTGTCTGGAGCTGTGGACTCTCATGAAGTGCTTGGGCTGTCCCAGAAGGGTCACTCCTAGTCATTAGCAGAACTAGTTCTGTCCTCAACTTTGTTGTCCTCTTGTTGACTGTGTCTGTGAGGTAGCTTGCAGGGCCAAATTCCACTGTCAGTTTACATCTGGAATTAATCTGCATTTTATATTGGTGTATCTGTGCAAAAAAAAAAAAAAAATTAAGGCATAAGTTTAAAACACTCCTAAGTTATTCCTTAGATAAATTCAAGCTGGGATTTAATAGCCATATACTATTTAAGAGGTAAGCCTTAAAGACATAGCCAGTAATCACTACCCAAGAAAATAAACTAGAAAGTTAAAGAGTAATGGATATTGCAACACCCATCTTACTCATCCCATTATCCCAACTGTACTATTTTACTAATTCTCTTGTGTAAAGAAAAAACGTCAAATAAGACATTTCTATCGTGTCTGCTGCACCTTTTGTTTTCTCTTTCTACACTCTACTTTTCTCTGTACGTAAAATGTTATGGTATTGACATCTTATACCAGTAATATCACATTTGGTTAGGATATTATTGTGGAACATTTTTTTTTAAAATGTGAAACTGAATATCCTTCATTTAGCGAAGAGTACCCAGAGTCTGAGCACTGAATGCAAGTTAAAGTTGGCAAAAAGAAGGTCAGACAAAATGGAAAAAATGAGAAAAATACAAAAATAGCTTTGGTATATTTCGCATTCTGTTAGCTATGATTTATAATTACTCACCAGGGACAGGAAGGAAACAATATTTCAAGAGCAAGCTTCTGAACACACATGTTTTAACTGAGTTTTAAAATGTTAAAAGCATAGATAAAATTCTGTTTTGATCATTTACCAACTGATAGCAACCAAAGTAGAGATGTAGCTCATTTAAAGTTAGATAATTGTAACTTCACTTCTAAACACACATTGAAATGCAGAGTTGAAAGAATAGAGAGTAGAACTGAGCAAAAAAAAAAAAAAAAAAAAGACGTTTTTAATGCTCCTTCAAACTTTTGGGAAATTTAGTTTAAGTTTCCTTTCATCTATTTAATGGGTTGGCAAACTTTTGCTAACCACTGGCCATCCCTTGTGACTAAGATGGCACCATGGGCTGCCATCACCTACTGCACCCCAGATTCTGTTCTGTGCAGATGGGCTGATCTCTCCACTGCCTTTCCTTCCCTGAAGCTGCCTCTGAAAGATGTGGTGAGGGGCAATTTAGAGTCTCCAATTCAGTGAACAGAGGATGCAGTGTTGGGAAAAGACAGCAGCCCTCTGCATAGAGCAGCTCCCTGTACAGAACTGGAAACACATGGAGCTCTCCATAGGAGCTGGTATTAAGGAAATTAGCCTACCCTTAGTAAAATGCACAATGCAGAATCCAGAGCAGTTCTGATGGCCAGGCTGTAACAGGAAATCAGCATACTTTTAGTAATACATAGTCCAGATCAAGGGCTGAATCCAGTCTCTTTGGGACCTGGAACCGGCTCAGGGCCATAGATTGCCAACACAATTTTGTTATTTACCATATGTGTCCCTAATTTCCACAGTATACAAGTACCTCACAAACTTTTATCCTCACAAAACTTTTCTTTGTAGCAGGGAAATATTCTTATCTTCATTTTACAAATAAGGAATTGCGATACAATGCGCAAAGTCACACAGGAAGACTCTGGCCCAGTCAAAAGTTCCAGTCTCCTGGGGCCCAGTCCAAATGTTTATCCATCGTCTTTCTTCCATATCCCCTTGCCCTTTCTTTCCCTTATGAATATGCTAATGAATGAGTATACTAATCAGAATGTTTGTGGAAAGGGTGTATTTTTAAAAGGACAACTTAGGAATATTTGTGAAAAGCAAACTGAATACAAATGTACACCTTCAAACCACTCAGCTTTACCAACTTACTTAACCATGTAAGTTTAAAGAGACTACTCATGTGCCGTAGGTCATGAACACACTCCAGTATGTTGAAACACCAGGCTTCTTATGAGCGATGCTCAACAAACAGAAATGTGGTGTAGCCAGCACCCCTCTGGCAGGTTTACAGCTATATAACTGCCATTTTTGGCACTTACACCTAATTTGTGATCCTACTCCCCCTACTCTCCCTGCAGTGGGGACGTGTAAGCAGCCACACAACTACTGAGTGTGCACAATAGGCTGTGTGCTCACTGGGCAGGTATACCTCCTGACTAAATCCTACAATTCTGACCAGATTAGGAGGACAGCAATGACGAGGAAGACCCTCCCATGTTTTAGCCCCAACAGCTGAGCAATGAGGAAATGCTTCTAGGAAGTGAAACACCTAAGTTTGTCCACGCTTCTTTTGATATGGGATTACAAACTATACATAAATGCAAAATACCTGTTATACAGTTAGAAAAATGCCATTTTGGGCATGTAAAGTGAAATAGGATTTCACCTTATCTATTATGAAAACCTTTTAGAAGCTCTGACATGACATCATTCTTGAGATGAATGAAATAAAGTGTTTATGACCCAGGGGCTCTAAGGACCTGGTTATCTTTCAATCATTTATTTTATATAAACATCATACTACTCAACTGGGTAAGAACTAGTGAAATGAACGATGGACTGAAGCATAGGCAAAGTGAAGGAAGAATAAGTATAAATCAAATTGCCCAATAACTGTTTGGTAGTGCATACCACTTGAAGAGGAGGTAAAGGAGTTTTTATTTTAATAATAAGATTATAGTCTACACTGAAGAAGCTTGTTTCAAAAGAAGATGCTCTAAGGATGAAAGTGGAGACGTAGAGTAAGCACTGGGTCACGAAGAGAAATTCAGGTGACTAATAAGGTACCAAAACAAGAGAGGTGGGAGGGAGGGGGGCGAGTTGTTAAAAATGAAGGAACTGGATGTGCATGCAGCCTCAAACAATAATGCCAAATCTGAAGTTGCATGAATCAATGTGATCTTCCTTATTAGTACTCCAGCATCATGAAGTATGCACGATGTTTCTGT